>NC_044035.1:155885055-156204966 GCF_901765095.1 Microcaecilia unicolor
TACAATTTTTTGAATTTTATGAACTGCTTAAGTGTGGCATTTTGGTAATCGTTTGTTTTTTTCCCCAGTTTTTAAATAGAGGTCTTTTTCTCCTCTATTCAGTTTGTTTTATATTGTACGCTGCTTTGATAAGAATTCAATATCAAATAAAGGTGAACTATGAACTACCTATAGTTGAATACCTTATGTGATGTTTGTTTTGTATTGATCTTTTGTAAATCACAATTTAGTCAATTGGAGTAGATCTCAAGCGAGGGCAAATCATAAAGTAATACACAAATCCCAACGCTCTCCACAATTCTTTTGTAAGCCACATTGAACCTGAGCTTTCTTGGGAAAATGCGGGGTAGAAATGTCATAATAAATAAATTTAAATCATGGAAATAACATTCGTGACTACAACCTTTTCCCAAGAGCCATCAGTGGCAACTTGTTTCACATGAGCCACAACTCATGGCTTGCTTTTATCTTCATCAGCTCTTTGTTAACCACATCACTAAGAGTTACTTTTTAATCCTAACAAACTGTAAAACTCACATTTTTTATAACTTTGTAAAGTTTTATATAAAAGTGATAGTCCGATGTTTTAGACACTTAATAATGCAAGCTATCAACATGGACTGTGTTTCATCATTGTGTCAGTATTGGTCCTACAAAATAACAATAAATCAGTTATATTATACGCTATAGCTAATGCCACTACACATATTACAAAACTATGAAGCCTTATATGACTTAAAGCAACATAACTCATGTTGGCATTTGCTACGCCTCTCTTCTTAGAATCTGCTCTATCATCAAATACGCCACCAGCATGAGAGATGCTAACAACTGAATCATCTGTGACTCAATCTAGTCAGAAGACGGAAAACTGGTGATGTCTTAACTGATGCTCAATCCATTTTTAAATTTAGCCCTTCAGGTGCCATAGTTTGGAGCGTGAAAATCCAGTGTTCTTTATAACTTAAAATTTGGCTGAAATTACCACCCTCGCATCCCAAGACTATTTTATCAATAACTCTCCATTTAATATCCAATAATGTATGCTGTTTTTGTAACCAGCGGGCAACTAATGGAGCTGATGTTATTTCATTCTTTTCTTAGACTTATGTTCATTAAATGTACTTTTATTGTCGAATAGAACACCCTACATATCAGCTGGCAGGGGCACTCGATCATGTTGATCACATTATCAGAGTCTCAATTTGTATGTCTTGCATTTATCAAATCTACAGTGTTGGGATGAGACCAGGATAAGCCTTTTAAAGTTAAATCACACCACTGGCAATGTAGACACTTTTTTAATGTCCCTCTATTATGACATCAAAATTGGGATGATTTGTGTGTCTATATGATATTTCGCCAGTCGTCTTACTACACTAATATGCTATTTACCGGTATATCCTGAAAGCATTGATGTAAAGACAAGACTGACCAACTTTAAATAATAGCCCTACTACCTGCTGTGTGGAAACACTGCCACCATTTATCTTTGTCATTTTGTGCTTTGTATTGTAATAAAGCTTTCCTATTTGCTTATTGCTTGCATATTTGGCACGCAAATAAACTTTTCTCAGAACTACTACTATAAATCATTTCTATAGCGCTACCAGTTGTACACAGCGCTTTACAATTGAACATGAAGAAGACAGTCCCTGCTCAAAAGAGCTTACAATCTAAATCAGGACAAACAGACAGGACCAAAAAGGAGAAGGGAAGGACAGACAAAAGGACACATAAGGATAAGATAAGTTACAAGTCAGTAAGATCTGATATTGGATAATCTGTTACTATGAATCTTTGCCACAGTTCACCTGCATGTAAAGAAAATTCACTTTCAGCGGAACATATTGGTCTTTTCTCAAAAATTGACTTGTTGGCAAACGTGCCCAAAGATTATATGGATGAAAACTCTGGAAATGTAAAAATATATTTCTAGCAACAGATTACTTATATAGAGTTATCAATAATTCAGAACCATATTCATAAATATGAACATCTAGAAAATCAATTGCTTTATTATATATTAATGTAAATTGTAAATGGGGTGTACGATTGTTAAGCCACTTACGAAACTGCAGTAAAGTCTCAGTTCTGCCTTCCCACATCAACAAAATGTTGTCCAAAAATATTTTCTAAATGTGACTGGTTGAATCAATGAGGAGGTAAATAGATGATAGTAGCTAAAACTTCTAATTGTTGAATCATAGTGTATAAAGATGCTAAATACTATTGGATGTTGTTACAGATCGTAATTCTCTCAAAGATGAGTAGTGTCCTGTATGTAAGATTTTACAGAGCGAGGAAGATAAGGCAAGCCCCGAATTGTGAAACAAATTGCCACTGTTAGCTCGTGGAAAAAAGTTGTAACCACAAATGTTAACTATTTGAATGATTTAAATTGTGGAGACTGTTGGAATTACTGTATAGATCTTTTGGACATGGTTATGATTTTTGCGTGTTAGGTATGGGATGCGAGGACTGTTTGTCCTTATTCCTATTTATCCACCCTTAGCCCATAAACAACAGGAGTATTTTGTATATTTGGAGTTAGTTTAGGAGCCAATTTTATAAAGGCACACACATATAAAGCAACTACTTTGAAAATTTATAGGCACTCACTGTGTGGTGCTTCATCATGCAAGATTTATAGGAGGTAGGGAAAAAGCATATTCTGTATAGATTTCTTTTCTCTTTGACTTGTTTTGCTTTATTAAGTTTTAGGTTGGTATTTTTTTTTTGCTCTTTTTTCTCACCCCTCTTTTCCTGGCTTCCTCCCTAGAGTCTCTCCTGTGTCTTCTATTTATTATTTGCTGCATTGTATCCCATATTTTGCCCACCTATTTGCAGGCTCAATGTGGCTTACATTATGGTGCAATTGGCATCATCATTAACAGAGTAAGAGGCTTCAGCATATTATTACAATTAGTGTGCAAGACTATCAGGTAAATAAGGTAATAAAAGATAAATACAAACATATAAACTGAGAGCAAGTAAGCAATCTTTGCTGGAACATCCTAAAATTGACTCTGTAACCAAGCTGCTTACCGGATGGACAAGGATTTGACAGTTTTGCCACCAGGAAGTGGGTAGGCAAAGGCGCAAAAAAGGAGAAATAACAACCTGCGCATGGTGGAGGGCAAGATGGATGGCAGGTCTCTACAGGGAGGACAGCTGTTGTCAGCGGACCAACTACTGCACTGACCCGCGGCGATTGAGAAAGCGATTGAACCTAAAATAGGGTGATATCCGAACAATTCACGAACTTTGACACCCTCCTATCGGATATAACTAACATACCGGGGAACTAGAACAGAGGGTCTCGCAGTTGAGGACGCAGCTCCCCTTGCCGCGGAGGCACTCTGCACTCTCACTACCAAAGTACAAGACCTGACAGCTAAAATTGACGACCTTGAGAATCGCTCACGAAGGGCCAACTTGTGGATTGTCGGGCTGCCAGAGACGGTGGGGGACGCTGTCCTGTCCTCAGCATTGGAGCGTTGGCTAGCGGCAAAATTTGCATTGTCTGATCATGCAGGGCCTTGTGCCTGGAGCAAGTACACACATGGGCCAGAAACAAGATGGCTGACAGACCCCACGGGCAGTCATTACTGAAAATTCACAACTATATCCACAAAGTGGAAATATTGCGAGGGTAGGATTGAAAAGAGAAACACTGAATACGATGGATGTACCATCCCGCATCTTCCAAGATTATTCGTCATCACTACAGGAGTGGCGAAAACAGTTTATGCCAATATGCCACCACTTACATGACAAAAATGTTAGATTTTTTTTTACTCTATCCAGCGATCTTAAAGGTACAACATAATGGCAGGCTTTTGACAACATTGGAGATGCACAGGAGTTTGTACCTGGATTAAATGCTGGGCACGCAGCTTAGGGTTACCATATGGCTCCAGAAAAAGGAGGACGGATTGAGCAATGGAAGTAAAACCCGGCTGGCTCAATCCGTCCTCCTTTTTCTGGAGCCATATGGTAACCCTAAGGTTAGCTCATGGACAGAACAGCAGATCACAAACACACTTGTACAATCGCTAAATGCTAGGACCTGCACGGAAGTGCTGAACATGGTATTGAAACAAGGATGTTCCACCATTGCTGAGTATTGCTAAGGGGGCGTGGGCGGGGCCTCAGGCATTTCCAGAGGTTTACACGGGAAGGGGTAAGAAGAGGTTGGGGGTGGAAGGGGGAGGGATCCATGGGATGGATGGGGATGGAATGATGGGAGTTAAGCGGTTTTGTCTGAGAGGGTTGGAATGCTCAGGGAAAATGCATGCATTTATTGTATGAATCACCTGGCTTTTGTAAATGTTAACTGTCCCAAGGGGAGGTTGGGCGCCTCGGGAGGGCAAATGAGGTGCGATGTTGAAGTCTCCCTTTCTAGAACATCCTGGCTAACATGATGAGGAACCCAGTACATATAGTCTCATGGAATGTGTGTGAAATCACTTCCCCTGCCAAAAGAGCTAAAATATCAGCCCTGAAGCGCCACAAAGCGGATGTAGCATGCTTGCAAGAGGCTTACAGTGGAAGAGCATAAAAAATTGCAACGTCATGAGTGGGAGAGGTCCATTGCTCCCCAGCGTTGAGACGTAGGGGAGGTGTGGCCATTTTGATACGGAGGTCGTTGGCGTGCCAGGCTCAGCTGTTGTTGTTTAAGGAAGCAGAAGGCAGATATTTAGGCCTTAAATTGAACTTGCAGGGAAAGGAGGTACTGCTTGTGATGGTATATGTGCCAGTGGTGTTTGATAAAACCTTTTACCCCTGGCTGACGTCTTATTGCCAAAGATATCCAGGTCTGCCCATAATGCTGGCTGGAGATATGACTCTCATATTTGTTCCTTGCATGGATAGATCTGGCCCTTCAGACAGGGGTTCTGGGGCCCCTCGGTGTTGGAGTCACTTTGCACCAATTTAAAATCTGGTGGATTCCCTGGAGGCTGTTGCACTCTGAAGACAAGGATTTACCCATGTCTCGCGAGCACACCAGACATCCTCATGCCTAGACTATATATTTACCTTGCAATAGCTGATGTCACAGGTCCTTGCGGCCCAGAGGAGATGTCTGACCATACATTGACATGGGTAGACCTGGAGGCCGCGCCTTACTTTTAGCAGAGGCCAGGTTGGTGTTTCCCGGCCTACTTATTCTCCTCTTACGATTTCACCAAATACTTAACATGCCAAATGGCAGAGTTCGATACCTCGAATACAAACACAGAGATGACCCTTACCGTTTTGACCCCGGCAATTCAGTCCTTCGTGGGGATATGATAGCGTATGTAAGTGCATGCAATCGCCAAATTGCGCAGGGGCATGATGGCCCTGGAACGGAAAGTGAGGGCCATAGACGTAGTTCTGCCCGCAGACCAACTGCCTTGCTGCTCAATTCGCTTGTAGCAACCAAGACAGCCTTAAATAGCTGTTACACGAGCGTACAACGAGAACACTAATGTACCGAAATTATAGTCTATATAAACATGGGGAAAAGGCTGGAAAGCTCCTGGCACGAATAGTGAAAGGGGTCAGGAAATCACATTTATTTCAGCATTACGCAACCCCAAGGGCCATATCTCCACTAGATTGGAGGATATAGCAGATATTCAATATAAACACTTTGCCACTTATATGAATCAGAGACCTCCCCCTTAGACTTGCATACAGTCCATACAGCAATATCTTCAGGCCTTGGGAATGCCTAAGCTCACAGAGGAGACCTCGCAGTTCCTCAACCAGCCATTGACAGCCAAGGAGGTACAAAGGCTATAAGGGCTTTAAAACTATTCTCAGCCCCTGGGGAGATGGATTTACAGGTGAATTCTATAAAATGATGCAGTCTCAGATCCTGGGCCCACTATTGGATTTTTATACGCTGTTGTAGAGGAAAGAAGCTCCTTACATACCATCACTGCACTAATTAGTCTTATACCGAAGCCGGGGCGGGATTTGGTTCTGCCTGGCTCCTACCGCCCGATCTCGTTGATCAACGTGGACGTCAAACTGCTGTCAAGGATCTTGGCAGATTGGCTGGCGCCCTTGCTACCTGATTTGGTAGCAGTTGATTAGGTCGGTTTTGTGCGGGGACGACAGTCGGTGGTCATCGTGCACAGATTGGCCATGTTGGAAGGGCGCAGAACTGAAACACTGAGTGTAGTGGCGAGCCTGGACGCAGAGCGTGCCTTTGATCGTGTGTTGTGGTCCTTCATGTTTGAGACACTACTTTGGGTGGGTCTCCAGAGCTGGTTCGTGGGGGCCATCCACGCACTGTACGAATGTCCTCGGGTGGCAATATTGGTCAATGGCATTAAGACAGCGGAGTTCGCTATCGGCCGAGGAACAAGGCAGGGTTGTCCTTTGTCCCCGCTGATGTTCCTCCTTTCGCTGGAATCACTTTTGTGTATGATTCGGGCAAGTAATAGAATACATGGACTGCAAATCCGGGGCCAGGGTGTCAAAGTTTTAGCTTACGCAGACGGTCTTCTGCTTATACTGAGTGAGCCCCAAAGCGCGCTCTCCCATCTACTTTGGTTGATAGGAGACTATGGCAGACTTTCGGGCTTTAAACTAAACCTGTCAATCTCTTGCTCTGCTGCTGCCAATGACTATTTCATCCCAATGGAGGGGGCAGTTTCCTTTGAATGGGCCTCTCACCACTTTAAGTATCCAGGGGTCACTATTCCAGATGATTTGAGTAAGCTATATGAGATGAATGTCCTCCCATTGTTGGCACAAACTAGAACGTAGTTGCAATTTTGGGACGCCTGCCCCCTCTCTCTGCTGGGACGGATTGCTTTGATTAATATGATGCTGGTCCCACGGTGGCTATATGTGTTTCAGAAAAAGAAAGATGAATGTTTATTGAACAGACTGATTCAAGACTTTTTATGGAGGGGGCGGTGTCCCAGACTCCCGCTATTAATAGTACAAAAACCCATATCGCATGGAGGCCTGGGACTTCTGAGTCTGCGGTACTTGACAGTAGCATGTTCCATGAGACATATATGAGATGGTTAACTAACACACACACGTACTCTGCAACAGAGGTGGAAACACTGTGGTCACCCACAGTGCATATCAGCTGGCTGATACATACAATTCCAAGAAAACCAGACCCTGTGTTGTCATAACCCCATTTTGCTTTCAGCAAGAGCAGCTTGGCGGTGGTTGTGCAGGTGCCATAGGTTTTCAGCAGCATCCACCCCGTTTATGGCCCTGTTCCGCAACCCGGACTTCCCAGTGGGGATTTCCTCGCCTGCGTTCAGGCGCTGGAGAGGGCTGGGAATCCTCTACCTGTTTTAGCTATTGACTGAGGACGGGAAACTGAAATCTTTCGATGCACTGCAGTGGGCTTATGCACTGCCGCCCGCAGATCTTTTTGCTTATACACAACTACAACATTATGCTGCAACGTTGCATTGGGCTAATCTATGTGAGCATGTACAAGACACCTTAAACACAGCGCTCACTTTGGGGTCTTGCAATACAGTGCTCCTGAGGTACCATCATAGATATCTGTTAGACTCCACAGAAGATTTAGACTATAAGACACTGGCGAGAAAATGGACAGAGGAACTACAAGTGGATTTGACGGAGGAGCAATTCAGAGCGCACGTTTCAAGAATAATGCACAGTACCCCGTTTGTGAGGTATAAAGAGCTGCAGTACAAATTCGCCTTGCTCATGTATATTTCCCCAGCTCATGTGCATAGAGCGACCTTTGGGTCTTCAGGAGCCTGCCCTAAATGCAAACAAGAGGCAGCTACACTCAACCATATGTTCTGGACCTGTCCTCAGATCCTACAATTTTGGATGCAGATACTGAAAGAACTACACCGGTATGAAGGCTGCAGAGTAGACGGGCAACTCCTACTTTTGTTTGGTAATTATGAACACTCTAGGCCGCCGCGTCCAGGATTTCACAGTTCCTACAAAGAGCTATCCTCATAGGGAAAAGAGTGATTTTACTGTGCTGGCAAGACACCCCCGCACCGACAGTGAGCATGTGGTACACCCACTTGATAGAGTTGGTAAAGCTGGAGCACTGTGGAATCAGGGATATATCCTCAACGAGGGGAGTCCACTTTCAGCAGACCTGGGAGTGCTTCTGGGACACATTGCAACTCGCAGCACGTAGTAGACACTCGAATCACTAGAATTTGTTCTTGCCAGAGTGTTTCACTTATTGCTTGGACCAATATGCGTAGAACTTAAGAAGGAAGGGCGGGGGGATGGAGGGAAGGGGGGAAGTACATATGTTGAAAAGGTTTATTCTCCTGTATGGTATATTGTGTTCGGTGCCAATTAAAAGTGATTTCAACATAAAGATTATTTACCGAACTAGAGCTGCCACATTTTGATGAAAATGGCCATTCAGGCAGACTTTGGGGCAATGGTTGCACTATGAAAGCTACTGTCTTTCTTTATGGGAACAGGAAGAACGTTTGAAAATATGAGCAGTAAATACAGGTACCACTTCTCAGAATGGCTTTCCTGATGTTCCTCCTTTCCCTGATTCTGGTTTTATTTGTATTTACATATTCACACACACTCCAGTTTTATTTGATACACTTCTAGATCAAAAATATGTCAGTGTGGTTTACAAATGGAAATATAAGAAAAAGGGTGAGGAGGAGGAGAAAATAGAAATAGAGGGAGGCCTAGGTTATAATAAATGTTTGCAAAATATAATAACAATATTAGACATAATAAAAAATATAGCACAAAAGGCAGGGCATGACAGTTATAAGATGGGACAAGACAAAGCTGGAGATCGCATAGCCCAAAAGAATAAAAATTAACTTAGGAAGGGCTGTCCAAACAAGTAGGGTTTTAAATTAGTTTGAAATTTTATAAGTGACTTCTCCAAGCTAATGTTCAAAGGTAAGCAGTTCCAGAGTGTTGGGACCATCACGCTGAAACAAGAATTTCTGGTGTAGTCCAAACAAAGTTGAAGACAGGAGGGTACAATCGTAAGATTTTGATGTGAGGAGTGAATGGTTCGGGTTGGTGTGTACAATATAAACATATTGAAAAGGAAAGAGCAATCCAGTGTAATAAATCAAATGAGCAAAGGTGAGTATTTGGAAAGATATTGACAAGAGACAGGGAGCTAATGTTCCTTTACCAACAGATGGATAATATGGTCATAATTTTGGTATTGTAGAGTAATTTGACAGCGGTATTTTGAATTAACTGTAGTAGATTGTTGTGGGGGGGGGGGGGGGGGCAGTTAAGTGGTCCTATCTCAAGGGCACGCACTTTGCCGCTTAATGTAAAGCCTCTTCTTTATTTCCAGTTGTCTGTCTTAACATACTGTAGTCTCCAAGGAGCAGGGGTTGTTTCTTATACTTTTCTATAAACTGCTGCATATGCCTGGTAGCACTGTAAAATGATGATAATCCTCTGAAGCAGAGTAAAGGCACTGAGCATTGGTAGAAGCTATGGGTCAACGTGAGAGAAGTGTAGCATCATTTTCTGCATGTATATTATGAGGCCCTTTTACTAAACCATACTAGGCAATTAACTGAATTGTATAAAAGTAGCTAAAATTGCACACGACCAATTTATGTATGCAATTTAATTGAATAACAAGCCAATCAGCGCAGATAATTGGGCCCTATCAATTATCGGTGCTAATTGGCTTCAATTAGAAATGATGCATGTAAATTTAGTCACCGAGATCTGTGCATAAAAATTACATATGGGTCCTAAAAGGGGGTGCGACCATGGGAGGGTCATGAGTGGAGCAGGGGTATGTCTTTAATTTGCACGCACTGTTATAGAATAAAGGGGATCTGTGCCTAATGTAGGCTTGGGGATTTACACCAAGGTTTCATTTGTGTAAATGGTCATGCCTAAATGTAGTTATAGTACCTGGCGCTAAGCGCTATTCTTTAAATGGCACTTAACTTTGAGTGCCATTTATAGAATAATGCTTTTTATAGAACCAGTTTTTTTAGGTGCTATTTATAGAATTTAGTCCTTAACGCGTTTGTACACTAGCAGTTACCACATGTTAAGGGGCTATGCAGTATTTTTGCAGTTGAGCATGCAGTAAACCATGTGTCAAGTGCTTTTTGTGTTGGTTGTGTGTCATGGATGGAGAATAGGCATGGAAAGCATTTTGCAATTAGTGCCGCAAATAGTGTGTGCTAATCACCACTTTTGAGTTAGCATGGGACCACTTACCGCCTCGTAAGTAAGAGGTGCTAAGTGCTTCCAAGTTTACTGCGGTTTAGTAAAAGGGCCTCTGTGTAGTATTACAGGGTAATTTAAAAACACACTGAAAACACAGTTTCGATTCCTGCTTCAGAAAGAATTTTTAATTGTAATAGCCTATAAAGGATGCTGATACATTTGTCTTTTGCCCATTTTAGATGTCCCCTTCCCGCCAACTCATCGATTGATGTTTGACGAGGTCTTTGATTCAGACGGGAAGCCCAGGGTAGATATTTTGAAGAATCACTTAATTAAGGAAGGCCGGGTAGAAGAAGAAATTGCACTTAGAATTATTGAGGAGGGAGCTGCAATCCTCCGGAGAGAGAAGACAATCATAGAAGTGGAAGCTCCAATCACAGGTGACACTTCAACTCTCATTGTCTTGTACAGCATATTTTGATGGACTGCTTTATTTCAAAGGCCTACTGTGATTGTTGGCATTATTGTAATCTGTGGGGTGGCTGTACTGTTTGTGGTCCGATATGGGCTTTGTTACTGAGGTAAGTGAGGATTCTGTTGAACTAGATGATGACTTTTCAAAGCCACATTTGATTTCTTAGGGACCTATTTACCAAACTACATAAGGAGGGTAATTCTATAAAGAAAGCACTAATATATATGCAGCAAGAGCGTGTGTAAATGACCAGAATACCAGCATATGTATGCTTACATGTGCACATGTGTATAAATGCAGGATATCCAGCTGCAGGGTGTTTAACTATGCACATGTCTTTGATAGTGCCTGGTTTGCAGGTGGGTATTCACATGAATCCAGAATTTTATTCCAGCTCTGTGGCTGGTGTAAGTACTCACCTAAATGCCTACTTGTGTATATACCCAGTTAAGCTAGTATTGTGTAAAGGAAAGTAGGTGCCTACTTTCCTTTATAGAATAGGTTTAAATTAGTCATCACGTTACAGAATTACCTTCTAGGTGTTTAGCATGTGTTAAGTTGGTGCTTCTTAACTATTAGTGCATGCTAATTGCCATATTAAACACCTACCCCCTAATTCTGTAAAACTCACCAAAAATTGTGTTCGCTAATTTGGGCGTGTGCTGAATTTGCTAATTAGCTCCAATAATTGGCTTTTTAACAAGCGGTTATTGGTACTAAGTTAATTGAATTTTACATGCGTAAATTTAGGCACAGGATCC
Source organism: Microcaecilia unicolor (assembly GCF_901765095.1). Taxonomy (NCBI): domain Eukaryota; kingdom Metazoa; phylum Chordata; class Amphibia; order Gymnophiona; family Siphonopidae; genus Microcaecilia; species Microcaecilia unicolor. The sequence goes on from NC_044035.1 coordinate 155,896,453, forward strand.
CTACAATTTGAAAAGGGGGCACAGAAATGGGCAGAATGGGGGTGTCCCTAAAATTAACACATGTTATAGAATAACGGGGATACGTGCATTTGCACATTTCAATTGGTGCAAATGGTCAAGCCTAAAGTTAGGCATGTTTCCCGGTTGTAAATGCTACTTTATAATCCATGCCTAACTTTAAGCGTGGCTTATAGAATAGCTGATTTTTTTTGTGCCATACAGTGGTGGAAATAAGTATTTGATCCCTTGCTGATTTTGTAAGTTTGCCCACTGACAAAGACATGAGCAGCCCATAATTGAAGGGTAGGTTATTGGTAACAGTGAGAGATAGCACATCACAAATTAAATCCGAAAAATCACATTGTGGAAAGTATATGAATTTATTTGCATTCTGCAGAGGGAAATAAGTATTTGATCCCCCACCAACCAGTAAGAGATCTGGCCCCTACAGACCAGGTAGATGCTCCAAATCAACTCGTTACCTGCATGACAGACAGCTGTCGGCAATGGTCACCTGTATGAAAGACACCTGTCCACAGACTCAGTGAATCAGTCAGACTCTAACCTCTACAAAATGGCCAAGAGCAAGGAGCTGTCTAAGGATGTCAGGGACAAGATCATACACCTGCACAAGGCTGGAATGGGCTACAAAACCATCAGTAAGACGCTGGGCGAGAAGGAGACAACTGTTGGTGCCATAGTAAGAAAATGGAAGAAGTACAAAATGACTGTCAATCGACAAAGATCTGGGGCTCCACGCAAAATCTCACCTCGTGGGGTATCCTTGATCATGAGGAAGGTTAGAAATCAGCCTACAACTACAAGGGGGGAACTTGTCAATGATCTCAAGGCAGCTGGGACCACTGTCACCACGAAAACCATTGGTAACACATTACGACATAACGGATTGCAATCCTGCAGTGCCCGCAAGGTCCCCCTGCTCCGGAAGGCACATGTGACGGCCCGTCTGAAGTTTGCCAGTGAACACCTGGATGATGCCGAGAGTGATTGGGAGAAGGTGCTGTGGTCAGATGAGACAAAAATTGAGCTCTTTGGCATGAACTCAACTCGCCGTGTTTGGAGGAAGAGAAATGCTGCCTATGACCCAAAGAACACCATCCCCACTGTCAAGCATGGAGGTGGAAATGTTATGTTTTGGGGGTGTTTCTCTGCTAAGGGCACAGGACTACTTCACCGCATCAATGGGAGAATGGATGGGGCCATGTACCGTACAATTCTGAGTGACAACCTCCTTCCCTCCGCCAGGGCCTTAAAAATGGGTCGTGGCTGGGTCTTCCAGCACGACAATGACCCAAAACATACAGCCAAGGCAACAAAGGAGTGGCTCAGGAAGAAGCACATTAGGGTCATGGAGTGGCCTAGCCAGTCACCAGACCTTAATCCCATTGAAAACTTATGGAGGGAGCTGAAGCTGCGAGTTGCCAAGCGACAGCCCAGAACTCTTAATGATTTAGAGATGATCTGCAAAGAGGAGTGGACCAAAATTCCTCCTGACATGTGTGCAAACCTCATCATCAACTACAGAAGACGTCTGACCGCTGTGCTTGCCAATAAGGGTTTTGCCACCAAGTATTAGGTCTTGTTTGCCAGAGGGATTAAATACTTATTTCCCTCTGCAGAATGCAAATAAATTCATATACTTTCCACAATGTGATTTTCCGGATTTAATTTGTGATGTGCTATCTCTCACTGTTACCAATAACCTACCCTTCAATTATGGGCTGCTCATGTCTTTGTCAGTGGGCAAACTTACAAAATCAGCAAGGGATCAAATACTTATTTCCACCACTGTATATAGAATCTAGCCCCAAATGGGGAAATTCTGTTAGGGGCTTGAAATGGGTTAGGTTTTTATTTTGGTGCATGGCAGATAATGTGGAACAGTCTACGCCTCCAGATGTGTGGTTTACTACATTCCTCGTTAGTAGCTATGAGGCTCAGTTTCAAAGCACATAAACATACAAAGTTACATATTTTTCTATGTAACTTTGTAAGTAGACATGGGGAAAATCACTGTTTATTATTAGGGGTAACCAGCATGGAATCTTGCTATTTTTCTAGGATCCCACTTTTCTAGGATTGGCCACTGTTAGGATACTGTACTTGATGGACCTTTTGGTTTTACTCTGTATGGCAATTCTTAAGTACATCTGTTCCCCCATATAAAACTGCATAACTGTTTTATCTAGATTGCTGGGTATTCCCCCATCAGTTCATGCATGGAGTTTTGCAGTTGATGGGGGTAATTTTATAAAATCATTTTCACTTATTTGTGGCCACATATACAAGTATATAGTCTGTTATAAAATCCAACTGGTGCAGAAGTATGTTCATGGACACATGATGGTGCATACTTTGCCGGTAGACTTATAGAGGGGCGGAGTTTGAGCAGATCATGGGCAGAATTTGCAAGTACACATGTAGGGTATAAAATATACTAATTTACATATGTACTTAAATAATCCTTTATACCCACTCATGAGATGTGATTTCTGATGCTTATGCTAGTCTTTTATCAAGACACATAGGTGCCTACATGTATTTTAAAATATCACCTAAGTTCATGCCTAGTTGTCTTGTTAATGCAAATTTGATGCAGGACCCTAGTGTCAGTTAGTAAATAGGCCTTTGTGAGTTGTCGCATGTTTGTGCATCTAAGTCTTGCCCTTCTCATTGCAGTGTGTGGAGACATCCATGGCCAGTTCTTCGATCTCATGAAGTTATTTGAAGTGGGTGGTACACCTGCAAACACAAGATACCTCTTCCTTGGTGACTATGTAGACCGAGGTTATTTTAGTATAGAGGTAAATGTTTACATTAACATTCTGGTTTAACTCAAACTGTTCAAAGAATTTTACTGATGGTTTTATAGCTCTGCTATAGACAGAGTGATAGCTACCCAGATATACAAAAACAAGAAGGAAAATATCACAAACAAAAGATAATTATAAAAATTAAAATGCAAACTGTTGTATTATTCTAGGAAAAGCCTGCAAATAACATAAAAGAGCATACATAATGAAGCTATTTGGAATCTCTCTTATGCATTCATATGTATGCACATAAAACATATTTTCATATGGTTATGGTTATATGAATGCTTTATGTGCAAATGTCCTCATTCATATGTATGCACAAAAAAAAACATTTTCATATCCAATAGCAATAAAAATAGGTCTCAGATTTCTTTCCAGGAGCCTATAGTGCTGTAAAGTGTGGTGAACTAAAACACCAAAATAGATGCTGTGCCACCTTCTTCCTAACCCCTCATACCTGGAATAATCTTCCTCGTCCTCTTTGTGCTGAATCCTCCCTTAAGATTTTTAAAGCCAAGCTGAAAGCATAGCTGTTTAGACAGGCTTTTGAAGTCTCCGATTAGTTGTGGAATTTTATTATTTGATGATTTTAAACCCTACCTATACCTTTTTACTGTGTGAGAGTATTTATCTTTCTTATCAATTATTGGCGTTCCTTTTGTGTTTTCCATGAAGTATTAGTCTGTATACTGCTTCTTTCTGTCAAGGCAGCTTTAGCGGTCTAGAAAGTATGAATAAACTAAAACCATATTTTATGTTTCTTTGTTGTCACAGCCTCGGAATGCCCCTGACATATTCGCCTGCTTATTTTCAAAGCAGCATTTGAGCTTTAGGTGTGCATTAACAAGCATTTAGATGTTTGCTACATAAATGTTTAAACCCTGATTTTACAAAGATGGGATTTATATGTCTAAAACTCCAAAATGTGCATCTGGCAAGTGGGACATGGTCTGGATATTGTTCCACGCAAAAACCAAACCAAAAGGTGAAAGTTCCTACTGTAATCCAAGAAAAAAAATCTTCACAGGGTAGATGTAAGTTATGAGTAAACTTTATTCAGCACCACTCGTGTACCTGACCCAGAGCTTTTGAGAGAGACTTACTATGTATGTATGCCTATTTCAGCCTGCTACTGTTGCATGGGAGTCCCTGTCCTTAGATTTTCGTGGAGGTGGTTGTATGTATTTTGCATCTCAGTCATTCAGTGTTTACTTTCATCAGAAGTATTTATGTGTAAGTCCTGTCTAGTTAGATTTATGTGGCCATTTTAAAGTTTTTCTTATCTTTTTTTTTTTCCTCCGGCTCAATTTAGGCTGTTTTAGGCCTCTTGTCCCATCCAGGGATTTTTCATCATCGAGTTGTTTGATTTTGCTGTGACTATTTTTCCGAACATGTCCAAGAAGACCTCCATTGGTTTAAAACGTGCTCTCGGTGCAATAGGACCACATCTGTTACAGATGCTCATAGTTGGTTACTGCAGTGCCTGGAACCTGTCCATGATCTCCCTCATTGTATTCTGTGTTCCGGATGTGAAAGAGAGTGATTTGTGTAGAAAAAAGCAGAGAGAAATGCTTTTCGGTACAGATAAAGACCGATCCATCAATGTTGGGGTTGGAAACATTGGTTTCAGTGTGGCCCGGAGTTGCATTGGATGCTGAGGATGTGTTGGGCATCGAGAGTATCTCTGTTGCAGTTGACATCAAGCAGCAGTAGAGGTCATCAGGAGTGGTTATCATCCGATTCCTACCTGAAGAAACGGATTTCACATATGTCGTTTGGATTGTAGATAACCTTCTAGTGGTGACCAGACAAGGTGTTTCTTTACAGTCGTACCCAGTAATTCTGCTGAGGTTAGCTCAAGTTTATAGTAAAATAGCACATTTTGCCACCAGCGTTGGATATTTAGATTAGAAAAAGATTTCCAATTGGTGAGTATTAGTTTCTGGGATATCGTAATTAGTATATCAAAAAGTTTTTTTGTATTTGTCCAATAATAAGTGAGGTATAGAGTGAGACTTAAAGGTTACTATTGAGAGCAAGATGGAGATTTTAAGGTTAAACATTTGTGCCATGATTGACCAAAAAATATTAAATAGTTTACATTCAGACAACATGTGTGTGAAAATGCCAGCATGAGAAGAACAGTTCCAACAAGTGTTGTGTGAGATTAATTTAGCTAAGTGAAGTTTTCTTGGAGTCCATATAGCTCTATGGTAAATTAAAAGCATTGATTGTAAGAAACAAGCAGCAGAAATTGGTTTCAGAATTGTGTACCATAGGGAATGATTTATCTAATTTGAAATTTGTATCCAGTTCCCATAGGTTTTGAATTTAAACACTGTGTTTATTATCAAGCAAAAGTTTATATAGAGATGATGCTATATGGCTATTTACTAATATGGTTACTATTTGAGTTTTAATGCTTGGCGTGGAAGGTGGTATATTTGATAATAGCCTGCACTTCTGAATACAGGTTTTCAGTTGCAGCCATCTATAAAATTGTGAAGCTGGTAAGGAGAAGGATTTCTGTAGATAAATGGAAGAAGTGATTTGGATGAGGTGTCACATATGTCTGCTACAGTTAATATCCCTCTATGATGCCATTGTTTCCAGTATATTGATATGTTGTCTATCTTGATGCATGGATTATGCCATAATGAAGTAGAAATTGAATTTTGCAAGGGATTGGTCGTAATATTGTCCGGTTCAAGCATACATTTTTAAAATATTGATGATTAATGAGTTGATTTGCTTCGATACTGGTAGAGACACATAAGGTAGTATGTTTAGCGGAAAAGGGTTGGCAAGAGTTCGCTCCAGTTGAAGCCAGGAGGGAAGATATTCAGCAGAAGAAAACCAAAGACAGCCTTGTTGCATAATAAATGCCTTATGATAAAGAAGGAAATCTGGAAATAATATTCCAAATCTGGTCTTAGGCGTTTTAAGTTTAGCTAATGAAATTCTGACAGGTTTATCTTTCCATAAAGATACTGTTAGCATCTTATCAATTTTTTTTATAGAAGGAATCATTAAATAGCATAGGATTCATGCTTAGTATATAATTAATCTTAGGAGAGATCATCATTTTAATTGTCTCAGTTCTACCCCACCAAGATAAATGTAGTGGATGCCAAGTTGAGAGTAAAGCTTTTAGGAAAGTGAGAATATGTTCCCTACTTTTCCTGGTTGTGTCAGAAATATCTGAATATAAGTCGATACCTAAATATTTCATCTTGGTGGGGGTCCAGAGCTATTCAAATGGTTGAATCAAATCTGGATGGTCATGCACAGTAAGGGGTAGGACTTCAGTTTTAGTTTGATTAAGCTTGTATCCGGAAGATTGTGAAAAGGACTGAATTAAGGAGAACAATGCTGGGAGAGTGGTGTCTGGTTTTGACATATATAGTAATATATCATCTTCGTATGCAGATATTTTGTATTCAAAATGGTTGGGTTTTATTCCAGCAAATTTGCAGATGAGACTTTATTGCTATTATAAGGGATTCTAGGTTTATATTAAAGAGGTATGGTAATAGAGGACAACCTTTGCATGTACTTCTTTTTAAAGAAAAAGAGTTTGATAAATGATTATTTGTTAGAACTTGAGCTGAAGGATTTGTATACAGAATTTTAACTTTATCAACAAATGAAGGATGGAAACCAAACCAATGCATTATACTAAAAAGATAAGTCCATTCAACTCTGTCAAAAGCCTTCTCCACATCTAAAGTGAGTGCTAATGACAGGGTCAGAGTAGTATGTTGCAAAATCTAGTAAGTGAAAGAAATCACCCTGGCATAAAGCCGACCTGATTGTGACATATAATTTTACAAATTCTTTTTTAATTGGTTCGCTAATACTTTGGTGTATATTTTGTAATCTAAATTTAGCAATGAAATGGGCTGGTAACTTTGTACTATTTGAGGGTCTTTATTAGGTTTAGGGATAACTGTAATGTCTGCATTTGCAAATGGTTCTGTGGACATTTTGTAAATTCAGTGAATTATAATAAGTTTTTAAATGAGGTACAAGTGTTTTTGAAAATTTTGTAAAATTCAGCTGGGAGACCATCTGGGCCAGGAGTTTTGCCTGAGGGTCTCTCTTTTAGGGCTTTATAAATGTCATCTATTGGTTTTATCAGCGATTCATTATCTGAGTCAGTTATTTGAGATCTTTGCGATGGATTCAAGAACTGATCAATTAAAGTAGAAGGGTCTAAAACTTCTGATTTATATAGATCTGCATAAAATTTGTGAAATATATTCATAATTTTAGGGCAAGTAGCTGGTATATTGTTGCGAGCCCTTATTGTAGGGATATGGATTTTAGTTTTTTATGTTTTAAATAGTTTGCAAGGATTTTGCCATTCTTGTTTTTCCCTAGAAAGTAACTTGTTTTGGAAGCAAAAATAAAGTGGGAATTATTGTTTGATTGAATATATAATTGTTCAGCTTCTTTGATTTTAGTTTCCAGTATAGAGAGTTGCTTATTCTATTGTTTGTAACGGAAAGCTGATATTGATATTAGCTCACCTCTTAATGAGGCTTTGAAAGCTTCACACCAAAGTTGGATCAGTTTCCGGTAAAGCATTAATTTGAAAAATTCTGTTATAAAGTTATTAATTCTAGATTTAATAGGTTCATCATTTAATGAGTGAAGATTGGTTCTCCAAAGGGGAGATTTTACAGCATTATAAAATGGGCTTGCGGTTTTTAAGACAATTGGAGCGTGATCTGTAATAACAATTACATCAATGTATGCCTTTAGTACATTAGGTAAATCAGAGGAGGAGATTAAGAAAAAAATCTATTCTAGAAAAACTAGAAAGAGTGGGGGGGGGGGGGGGGGGGGGGGAGTAGAAGGTATATTACATTTCTCCAGGGGTCTACAAGATTAAAGTGGGACATAAGTGACTTTAATGTAATACTTGCCTTTGAGTTGGTAGTTTTAGAGGTGGCATGTCTATTAAGCCATATATCCAAGGGTAAATTAAAATCTCCTGAATTATATATAGGGATTGGGTCATGCTCAGACAGAACCTGAGATAGGTTTAGGAAAAAATCTAGTGAATCCTTATTGAGTGTGTAGATATTAACTAACAAGAATTTTAAAAGTTGTGATTCAATTTTGAGTAAAAGCCATCTGCCCTCTGGATCTGTAATCTTGTCTAATATGGTGATATTGAGATCTTCATTAAATAATATAATATTCAATATTGGGTTATACAAGATAACTGTACTCAATATTGTTAATATGCAAATCTCAAACAGTTATACTCAATGCTATTTATTCATTATACAAAATATAACATACATATTTCCTCAAAATGTCAAATATCCTACGTATGTACTCATTCACCCTCATTCATACAATTTCACACTGTGAGACCACTAGCTAATACATCTGATCACTAACTACCCTCCCAAGCCCATTAGTTCTAACGTTATCGCTTATAGTTCACAATCCATGCATTAACACTTAAGTCAGGTTCTGCACCAACTGATAAATTCATCTGTGAAAGTCTTTGTGCTCACAAGTCATCACTCCATGTGTTATTTGTTGAAATGCAGGTTGTTCACACCCCAAAAGTTCTCTTACTGAAAGGCTTCTTGATAAAATAGCATAAAAATGTTCAACAAGTTCTCAAACTTGGTGGGTAATCAATCTATCGCCACTGATAAATCACCCTGAATTCTACACAGTCTGCGTTTCACTATTAAAGCGTCATCAGGAGTCGGGTTCTTAAATGAATTGATACAATAATAGTGCTTGTCGGTATCATAAATGTACCAATTTTATTCTACTCACAATTTGTAGATATTCACCACTCATAGTTACAAGATGGGCAGGAACTCAACCGTCCACAGGCATCCATTCCCCAGCAAAAATCGCCGGCGCATGCGTTGTGGGTTACTGGCTTTACACAGTTTTTTAAATCTATATTCAAAACAAGACAATGTTCGTCCAACCATAAGGCAATTGCAGATAACAATTTTGTATTACTGTTAAGTCCAAATTTAAAGGATCTATTTTAGCTATTACATAGTAGTGAAATAAATGATGGCAGATAAAGGCCAGAACAGTCCATCCAGTCTGCCCAATTGTCACACTCATTATCAGTTCATGATTAAATCAACAATGAATGTGATATAAAATACTTGATCATGGTCGGGTTTTTTTTGGCCTTTCTTGGACATAGACCATAGAAGTCTGCCCGGCTCTGTCCTTACATTCCAACTACAGGAGTTGCTGTCGAAGCCCACTCCAACCTATCTGTCTTGTTATTTGTGGGACACAGACCATACAAGTCTGCTCAGCACTGACCCTAGTTCATCACAGCTGGAGTTGCCTTTTAAGCGTCATTTGACACATCCACATGTGTGCAGCCATTTAAGTTTAGGTTTTTTTAATACCATCCATTTTCTAATTAGAGATCATCTGTTCATCCCACAACATTTTGAATTCTATCACTGTTTTTGTCTCTTACCACCTCCCTCGGGAGGGCATTCCAGGCTTTGACCACCCTCTCTGTGAAAAAGAATTGCTTGACTTCTAAGTCTACCGCCCTGCAACCTCCAATTCATGTCCTCTAGTTTTAACATTTCTCCATCTCTGGAAAAGATTTGTTTCTATATTAATACCTTTCAAGTATTTAAACGTCTGTATCATATCTCCCCTGTCCCTCCTTTCCTCTTGAGTATACATATTCAGATCTTCTAGTCTCCTCTCATACTCTCTTGGCGCAAACCCTGTACCATTGTTGTCACCCTCCTCTGGACCACTTCTTGTCTTTTTACATCTTTAGCAAGATATAGTCTCCAAAACTGAACACAATACTCCAGGTGGAGCCTCACCAATGACATGTAAGGGGCATCAACATCTTTCTTCTGCTGGTTACACCTCTCTTGATGCAACCTAGCGTCTTTCTGGCTACAGCCATTGCCTTGTCACACTGTTTAGTTACTTTAAGATCCTCAGATACCGTCACCCCAAGGTCCCTCTCCTTGTCTGTGCATATCAACCTCTCATCTTCTAGAACATAGTGCCCCCTTGGATTTCTACTCCCCTAATGCATTATTAGTATGTCATCTGCATAACTGTAGACCTTAACTCTATATTCTTGAATAATCGTTATTAAAGGTGCAATTAAAATGTGAAAAAGAGCCGATGAAACGGCAGAACACTTTGGCACTCCATATGTTAGATGATAGTCCTTAGAAATAGTATTGCCAATCGACACTGCATAAGTTCTATTTTTAAAAAATGTTATGAAATGCTTTTTGAAAAAACACAAAATACAAAGCAAATAACAGTGCTTACAAGAAACTAAGTGGTATAAGAACAGGACTAATCCCAAAACGCCCACCCACCCACCCAGGCACTCAAACAAAAACCCATAGACACGCCACGTTGTCCCTTCACGGTGATCCCTGGAAAGACTTAAAAATAACTCCACACACCACCCCTCCACTCCCCCAACCCTCCCAGTGCTACAGTTCATAAATTTAGCAAAAAAAACTATGCACTCTTTGAGGAAGTCTATCCCAAATCGGAGACCATACTTGTTAAAATGTCCTCCAGACCCTCAGGGACCCCTTCTTGTCATCCAAGCATACCCATTGCATCAACTGGAAAAGCTTATTACGCCATTCCATCAGGGATGGCGGCAGTGGCTGCCTCCATTTCTGAAGAATACACTTTCACACCAGGAGAAAGCATTTACGTAAAAGAGCATTGGCATGTCTGTTAGTAGTCATATGGATAAAATTAGAAAAAATTAACACAGCTTGCCATAAAATGTTTACCCAAAGCAGCTGACAAGTAAGAAGCAACTCTCCAAAACAGCTAGATCCGTGTGCAGGACCAAAACATATAGTCAAATGAGCAGGACTTACCCCACACCAGGGGAAAACAGCAAAGTCTGATATCTGTATACGATAGGCTCGCTGCAGCTAAATAAACATATGCATCAGAAATGTATAATGCTGTTCCAGAAGAAGAGATGAATAAGTCACTTTCTTGATGTTTTTCATCAGGATACGCAACATGTCCCCAGTGACAAGCACTGTGACCGCAAGCTCTCTATATCAGTCAGTGACGAGCAATTCAAAGTCCCGCGGGGTGGGGTGGGGGGGCGTCTACAGTATGTAAGCTGACTTGATAAAAAGAAAGATTGGCCCTGGTCTCTCTAGAAAGAGCGAACACTTCCATCATCAAGTCTGCTGCATCCTCAGTCAAAGGAGGCAAAGTATCTACGTAATGAGAGACCTATATATGAAGATACCAATCAGTGGTAAAAGACCTTCCTCGTGTAAACCTGCAAAGGATTTAATATGTCCCTCTACGGTAACCAGGTCCTTCACAAACCGTAAGCCTGTAGACCACTATCTGTGCAAGTAAGATTTAGAGGAATCCAAGTCACAATTACCTCCCAAAGGCAATAACACAGTTGAGCATGGTGACAACTGAGCTTGCTTGCAAATCCAGTTCCAAGCTTGTCGCATAGATTTGCATATTAGATGGTGTCAAAAAGACGGGAGTTGATGAGGTCTCTGGGTATGTAAATAATGCAACAAATATACTGAAGCCACAAAGCACGAGGCGTAAAAAGTGTGTATCTTTAATCCAGCCTACTAGGTGACCTATCAAATGGGCCACATTGTACTTGTGAAGGTCTGGACAGGCCAAACCACCATGGCGCAGAGGTCTAGACAGTTGACAGAGTGGTCAGTGGTTTCTTGTTATTCCAAAGAAATTAATGCAGTACAGTCAGAAATGTCCCTGTTAGTCAAAAACATGGGAAAAGTCTGTAAGACATAATCTTTTATAATGTGATACACCCTTGCAGGCTCAAAGATAATGTAGTCCATAAAGTGGGAACTTCCATTGATTTGTGCATCGGAGGGTAACATTTGCCTTATAAGTGTCACACAAGTAGACCCCCCCCCCCCCCAAGTACTTCAGCTGATGATCCACTTTCTTAAGAGGAAAAGTCCCTGACCAGTCTGAGTAATCATGCCAACCCAAAGGCATTGCCTCCGACTTTTCCAAATTCAACAGAAAGCCAGAGGCAACCCCATCCCAGCAACCTGTTTCTGTTTAGGAGTTACATAGGCTATTGTTTCCCCCCACAAGACCATTTTAGCAGTTTCCCAAACCACTGCATCACTCATGTGCCCAGCATTGTTCTCAACATAATGTTTCCACTTGGAGGAAAGTGCCAGGTGGGAACCCCACTCCTCCCACTTGTAAACATTGCCACTCTGCACTTGTCACAGGTCTGAAATGGTGGGGAACCCTATATTGCACCAAGACACTCAGTCAAACTATCTTGATGGTACAAACACATAATCAATACGTGACATAGTGGGGAGAGCTCTAGCCATATGAGTGAAACCTTATCTACTGGATGAAATACCTGACAAGCATCCACAAGGTTTGATACCCTGCAACAGCGCTGCAATCAATGAGCAGACCTAGAGTCCCTCAGGGGGGGGACTCGGCGTGGTCCATCTGAGGATCCATAACAGCATTAGTCTCCCAAAACTACCAGCTGGGAGTCTTTAACCAGTTTCTGAACAGGAGCTGCAGACTTCAACAAGTTTCTGAAATAGCATCAAAAACGTTCAGTGCATGTACATTAATTAACACTAACTCAGCATCCTGAATATGCAAATGTACAAGCAGGTAATGACCTGCGCTATCCTTTTCCACATATTGCACTGTATAAGGGAGATACTTGCTAAACAGCCACCCCAGTACCCACAGCACAAGGACCTTCCTCACCCACATCCTACATAATTTAAGGTGCTCTAACTCAGAGAGATGGGTTTCCTTGAAACAGGCTATATGCAGCTTTTGTTATTTTTAACGCCTGTAAAATTTTGGATCGTTTAATTGGGGAATTAATACCCACTGCATTCCAGGAACCAATATTCAGAGAGGTCATTCCTAACTAAAACAATGGATGCTAGATCTCCAGTATATCTCACTAAAAGAAAATGGAGGCTCAGGCACCCAGCACCCAGACAAAGCACTAACTGCCCGAAAATCCTACGCATGAAGGATCCTGTAGTCAAACTACCCACTACAGCATGCGTATCCCCTCTGCCCTAACTGCCCCATCCGTATAGCAAACCTCCCTTCTCAATCATACCTACAGAAACTAACCCCCACCTTAACCCCTGGAGCCCTCTTTTGGTCACGTCACATATAACGCCCACCACATCCGAAAAAGCCCAAATCCTATCTGATGTCTCTATGACCTCCCCACTGGAGTCCAATTACCTATAACACTCCTCACCCCTGCTTCAAAACAAACCCCCTGGCAAAGTCTCCCCAATGTGGCAGTTCTCCAAACAAACACCTTTCCCAGGGGAAAGTGCAAGACTCAGCAGAGCTTTTCATAAACAAAGGTCTTTTTCAAGACAAACGTGTTGTTTAGACTGCTTATGAGAGAGATGTCTTACCATTGGATATTTTCAAATGAAAGTATTTCTGTAAAGACTCCTGAAGCAGGCCTGTGGCCGATTGAGTCTCCAAACAATAGACTCCCTTCAAGCTTTTGAAGTCTCCTCATCTGTTCCTGGATCATATGGTCTATTTCCTACTGTTTGTGTGCTTTTGTGTATTTGTTGTGAGATCTCAGTACTCCTAGATGGACTTGAGTACGATGTTTGCACCAAAGATGCTTGGTATGGCGTAACTATTTTTTTAAAAGACATAGACCATCATGATACCACCCCTTATGTTTTTTATTTTTATTTTGCTGCCTTATTAAAATTGCAGATGCAATTTTATCCATTTCTCTTAACAGTGTTTGAGACCATAATTTTAGCTTGCTCTTCTAAAGACATGCCTAAGAAATCTAAAGGGAAGCACAAATAGACGTGATAATTCCTCTGAATTAATCCACAAATAGACGCGATAATTCCTCTGAAGTAATCCTATTTACTTTCCTAACATACCTTACTTCCTCAGCCAATTGAAATATTACTTCCTTTTGAATAGTAACTATAAAAGATACTAATTTGTGATCTGTCCATAAAAAAAACAAACAAGACAAATTGGAATGGGAAAAAGGTTTTGATGGATCTGACATAAGATCAAAGTATGTCCTGCAATATGTGTTGAAGAACCAATTCAATTCATTGTTTCAACCTCTGATCTGAGGTAAAACTTCTAAAGTAGGTTGTATGTGTATTATCAAATAATTTACAGTGAATATTAAAATCTCCTAAGATCCTGATGTCAGGATTCTGTATAACCATTTGTGTAATTGTTTGATATGCATCTTCCCAATACCTGCAGATAGACCAGGTGAATATTAAAAAAGAGCTAAATAAAGAGGTGTAGTAATGTTTAATCTCCCTATAAGAACTTCTTTATATGGCAACTAGTAAAAAAAGGCCCGTTTCTGGAGCCAATGAAACGGGCGCTAGCAAGGCTTTCCTGTGGCCCCCCGCCCCCCCCCCACCCGTCGTCGATGTTGGTGAATTGCTCCACCTCCGTCCTCAACGTCATAACGTTTGACGCGAGGGCGGGGCCTAGAGACTGTGTTTTTCGAGGCTTCAGAGCTTCGAACATACGAACCTTGGCTTCAGTGACGTCAGAAGCCAATAGAACGTTGAGGGTGAGTTTTATATATATAGATGACATTGAGGATATTTCAGTTATAGAAAAATTCTCATCAAATAAAAATGCTAACCCTCCCCCCTATTTTGCTGCATGTGACATATCCCCATGGGGTATTCCTTTTTTTTTTTCTATCAAATAAGATTCTTCCCCGTGTCTGAGTCAGGTTTCAGTTAAACCCAGTATCTTAATGTCATGATATTTAATTAAATCAAAGATAAATGATGTTTTACTTTTCAGAGATCTACAGTTTAACCAACTAATTTTAAACTTAACCTGTGGTGCAGATTCACATGATGCCTGAACAAGAAATGGGAACAAAATTAGCGTGAACAAGGCCCTGTAAAAGCATCTGTAAGAAAGATTGCCCCAGATAGAATCTCACTACTGGTCAGTCATGTTATTCTTAACCCGTAATATCTAATTAAAAAAATATTAAGGGGCAAAACATACATCAAAGAAACTCCAGTGTAAGATTCCATATGGTTTTGCCTCTACTTCCAATATAAAAGGAGCTCCCCCCCCCCCCCTCCCCCCCCCCAAGAAGAAGCCCAAGGAGCACGATCTGCACCTTGGGCGCATGCCGCCATGGCTTGAATGCAGTTACATGAATTGCTTTTATAGCAGGGATTTCCAGATTGAGGCTTGCTTCCTTTGTGGTCATGTGACTACTCTGGTTCAGGATCAGTTACAATTCAGGCAAGCTATTCGAGGTACAGACATAAGTGTATTTCCTTCATGGTCATATTACTCCTCTCTTTCTTCAACTTCATTAGTTCCCTGTCTTGTTTTCAGATTGTTTAAGATACTGTGCCTGTCACACAGTATCATTTAGGAGTATCCTTGTTTTTGGCTTCCCTGTCAGTTCCTTACAGTGGCGTAGCCAGACCTGACATTTTGGGTGGGCCCAGAGCTAATATGGGTGGGCACTATGGGCCTGATATTCAAAATTATTTAACCAGCCAGGAACAGCTCTTGGCCAGTTAAATAGCATTTTAGCACATAACCATGGCTATTCAGCAGGAGATAACCTGTCATCTCCTGCTGAATATCCACGTTTAGCAGCTAGCCACTAACTGGCTATATCGTGCAACATAGGTGGCTAGGCACAGGTATTCAGTGCCAAACCAAGTATGTTTAGCAGTTAAATTAGGCCACATAAATAGCAGGCCTATCTTTAATCGCTAAGCACTTAATGGGTTAGCACTGAATATTGACTTAACCAGTTAAGTTGCCACAGTCAAAAATGAAACTGGATATTCTATGCCAGATGCCGGAAATGGCTGGAAGTGAATATCTGGGTTTAACACTGAATATCAGGGGGTCTGTATATAGGTATGTTTCTTGGGATAGTACTAAATAATGCCTTAGAGTACACTTGATGACGGATTTCTAAATAAATAATCTGCCCAACTGTCCTGCATCAACATAAACCACATACATACTTAATGGAAACACTGACATTTTAAAATATAGTTACAGTATCCCATAACTTAAACTTGACCAGTCTATTATAATGAAAATACCCTGCAAAATAATTATAGCAATGGCACATATCCTTCAAACTTTGCTTTATAGCAAATGTTCATGTTGATGGCACACTGAAATTTGCAGTCTGTGGCAGAACTAAAAAAAGCCCAAATATAATTTATTTACATTTCGTTTTAAAGGGAAGCAAGGGAAATATAAACTGCTCTTGACAGAGTTTACTTTCATTTCAATATCAATTTACACACGTTAATAAATTTACATTTTTCACAAATGATAACCTTTGTCTACACCAACACATCAATAACTGCATGAAGCAAAGTCCAGATTTCTCACTGATGAAATAAGCAAAATTACTGTCAACATCAAGATTTTTCCCCCACCTATTGTGGAATCTGTAGCATACAAAACGTTTTCTCTTACAGCTTTCCATAGGAAAAATATATTCAAAATCTGGGAGCACCTCAATAATAGCAACACAAAATTCCTTCACTGCCAGATACTTAGTGAAGTAACACTAAATCCTGCGAAGATGCTTCTCAGAGCCTATGCTGCAAACCTAAACAACAACAATTCTGAACTCACAAATACCAATGACAGTATCTTTTAAAAGGAAGCAGTGAATATACACAACAGTGCCAGACAAGTCAGACTGAGATATAGATCCTGACACTAACCACATGCCAGCAGAATCTCTCACCTCAGTCACATGCAGAACACAGATCAATCCTGATCAATTACAAAATAAAGGACTCCTCCCCCATCCATCCCCATAGCCCAGCATCAGCCCTACCCTACCCTTCCTATCCCCCCAATCTATTCCTGAAGCCCAAAATCAGCCTTACCCTTCCCTACTCCCCCATCCCTCCCTATAGCTCAGCATCAGTACTACCCTTCCCTTCTTTACTCCTCCATCCATATAACCCAGCATCAGCCCTAACCTTTCCTACCCGCACCCTTCCCTGTAACTAGTGCCAGCCCTACCCTATCCCTTTATTATTATTTTTATTTATTTATTGCATCCCACATTTTCCCACCTATTTTCAGGCTCAATGTGGCTTTATCCCCTACCCCCTTACCCTGGCATCAGCCCTGACCTCTCCCCTACCCCCTATCCCATACTCTGGCATCAGCCCTGGCCTTCCCTCCCCCACATAGAAGCACACTAGCATTAAACAGTCTTTTTAAAACATCTCCACCCAAAAACACACCATGAATGCAATACAAAACTTTACTTTTTAACCTGGGAAATGTAGACCGAGCCCAGCCCCACTCAGAAGCCCATCAGCATTACACAAAACAACTTTTTGAGCTTCCCTGCAGAGGTCTACCACCCCCCCCCCCCCCCCATGAGTCCCAAGATCACCTGGTACAAAGTGCTGCCTGGAAAGGAGGCCCAAGATCACCAAGCTGATTACAGTGAGTGAACCCGATTTCTCCAGCACTGTTCAACAGCTCAACTCTCCGATTTTGCCCCTTGCAGCAGGTTTTCACCAGCCTGAGTTGAGTCCTGGAGCTCAATGCTGTGCTTACCTACGGCTAACACGGCTTGGAGGGAGACCGGCTGCAGGATCACTAGGCAGGCATCACCATCATCGCAGAATTGACGCGACCACAACGCGAGCTGGAGATGGCATGGCAGATCCTGAGGTACGCGGCGCCGCAACCACGTCATCCGCCGAAGCTGGTCCCCGCCACCTGCTCCAATGCCTGACTCCCAACGCTGACACACTCCCAGTAAAGATTGGCGCTGCGGGAGAGCTGCTGCTTGTTTCCTGGACTGACTCCTGGAGGCTTCCTTGCACGTCCGTACGTGATGTGACTGACTGCAGCTGTGATTGGCGGTCATAGAAACTGGGTGGGCCTTAGCTGAGTTTGGGTGGGCCCGGGCCCACCCAGGCCCACCCATAGCTACGCCCCTGGTTCCTTACACTTCTACACAATGCTTGAGATCATTGGATTACCATTGCCTAATGCTTTCGAGTTCTAAATTTGTGCATCTTTAATCCACAAGACATTCAGCATTTATGTGGCATGGGCTACCCCAAATTATTCATTCTGAACAGTCTTCCAAACAATTTAAGGTTTTGTTGAAAACCTATTTCTTTAAACAGGCCTATGGGGCTTGAGCTTTGGAATGATCATATGACTGGATGCCTGGAATTTAGAGTTCACCTTGTCTTGCATGTTTTATTACTGACATTCTTTTCTGTTTGTTTTACATTTTTATTTTGTGAACCACCTTGATCTCCTCGTTAGATTAGGTGGTATTTCAAATAGGGTAATAATAATAACTCTTAGCCCAGTTGTTCCCAAACCATGGGTTGGAACTCTAAATTGAGTCACAGAAACAGGGCTACTTCCCCTCTCTCTGGACCTCTACTATGGCAGTCAGCCTGGGTAAGCTTCTTGTTAGGCTGGAAACCCAGGCAGAATATTGGAGCCCAGGAGTGCATTGACTCTCATACCCTGTGGTGCTGCCACTGCTGTCACCATTACTGCTACAGTCTTCCTGCTTTGGATGAGTGGGAGAAGGAGGATATAGGTAAGAGGGGGGACAGGAAATGTAGACATTTTGTTTTAATCATCATCTGGGATCACATGAATTTTCATTTGTTAAAGTGGAATCAGATTGAAATAAAAGTTTCCTTGTCATCTAGCAGATGAAGCCGTTACGTATGGGTTGTGTCCATCAACTAGCAGGGGGAGATAGAGAGCACTCAACTTTTCACAGTGCCTCATGGCCAGCTAGCTCCACTGCCTCTTCAGTATTCTCTATCTCCCCACGTGGTGTGGCTTGTTCCCACCCTATTTAGGGATTGCTTTGTTACATCCCATACGTAATGGCTTCATCTGCTTGATGACAAGGAAGGGAAAATTAGGTTCTTACCATGATAATTTTCTTTCCTTTAGTCATAGCAGATGAAGCCATGAGCCCTCCTTGTATGATTGTCTGTATTGCAGTGATTCTGATTTTAGGTGCTGTTCTTGTTTCCTGAAGTTATTATATTCCTTCCTTTGGGAGTCAGAAAACAGTCTTCAGGATTCTTGTTACAGTTATAGGAGGATGACTTCATTCCCTCCAGTTCATGTTTGGGAGGATGAGTTTATTCCCTCCAGGAGGATGCAAGTATTCCCTCCGTTTATACAAAGTGGAGGACGAGTTTATTCCCTCCAGGAGGCTGAGTTCATTCCCTCCTTTGTTGAGTTTATGCCCATGTTATGGGGCCATCTTTCACTGTGAGGAAAGTTCATGTTATTCCCATTGCGGTTTGCCATACTGCTTTGGAAGCTTCAAATACTGAAGAGGCAGTGGAGCTAGGTGGCCATGAGGCACTGTGAAAAGTTGAGTGCTCTCTATCTCCCCCTGCTGGTTGATGGACACAACCCATACGTAATGGCTTCATCTGCTATGACTAAAGGAAAGAAAATTATCATGGTAAGAACCTAATTTTCCCTTGAGACGCACTGCCCTAGGTCCTTATCTACTGGCATATACAGCCATGAATAGCATCTTTTTCCACTAATGAACACCGCTCTGCATGTAAAACACATCACCATTCACCAGTGTTCTGTCTTCTTTCTGTTCCCCAACAGTGTGTATTGTACCTTTGGGTCCTAAAGATTCTATATCCAAACACCTTATTTCTTTTGCGAGGTAATCATGAATGCAGGCATCTTACAGAATATTTCACCTTTAAACAGGAATGTAAGTACAAATAATTTTTTGTTCACTTTTTAACATTCAGAGAACGGTTTTGAAGGGCATGTTCAGATATAAAACAGGGTTTTTTGCACAGAAATGGGGTTTTTGAATATTGCCTACCACATACTTAAATACATTTATGTATATATAGCCAATACACACATGATTGGGCATGCATATTTAGGGAGGTGTTCTGGTAGGGTGTTGGGGGTGGACGGTACATTTTCACACATACTTTTATAATTCCAAAAAAATGCGTGCATAATTATATGTTAAATAAAGTACTCGCACAAACAGCCAGTGTTTTTCCGAAGCTAGTTTCCAAAGGAAAATGTTTCCCTCCTGAAAATTGATATGAAGTCTGCAGGTAAAAAGTGCTCACAGACTTCAGTTTTAAGTGCAGCCAACTTGAAAGTGCTATGTACTTTCTGGTCCTGTTTTTACCCCAAACTGAAATCCGGCTGTTTGTAGATACGCTTCTAATTTTATTGCTTTCTAAATAAGTTAAGCCAAAGTGCTTTCCATAGATAAAGTGCCTACTACTACTACTAAGCATTTCTATAGCACTTCTAGACATATGCAGCGGTGTACATATTATATGCAGGTAATTTTTCTGTCCCTAGAGGGCTCACAATAAGTTTTGTAACTGGGGCAATGGAGGGTTAAGTGACTTGCCCAAGGTCACAAGGAGTTTGCAGTGGGAATTGAACCCAGGTTGCCAGGATGAAAGTTTGCTGCATTAACGATTAGGCTACTCCTCCCCTACAGAAGCAGACTTTTAGACTATCGCACACCTCTCCTTGGCTAAAGGTATCTATGTAAGTCAAAAGTAGTTTTTTTTTTTTTTTTTAAATAGCCTGTAGCTTTCACTTAAAGTACCTGAACAAAAAGCAGGTGCAAAATTGTGAGCAGTAATCAAAGTATGCACACTTTTTGTTTGATCATTGTGATAAACTCCATAGTTAAAAAAACAATCTCTGCAGCATTTGCTGAAATGTGGGTAGTTTGATTATCCACCCTTAAAGCTAAAAACATCAGCTTCTACTGAAGCATTCCTCACACAGGATCTGTGTGCCTTGTATTGATTTAGGGGCTGATGTTGCTCTTTGTGATGTATTCTTGCTGAAAGAATGGACATAATTGAATAAGATTTTTATATAAAGAAATTTGTAAATGCAGTGCACCTGATATTAAAAAACACTTGCCTCTGTAGTGTTTGCCCTATCCATGAATTTTCAACAGTGTTATACAGTGCCACTGAAAATTCTTACATTCTACCCTGACACTATCTGATTGCCCATGCCCTGCCCTGGCTTTTTGCCTAGCTCTACAGATAGCAGTATTCAACTGCTCTCCATATAGCTATGCAGTTTAATTTAGGCCAGCTCACTGCTGTCTGTAGAGCCAGTATTTGTCAGTGGTCTCTATGTATATTCATCAGTGCTGAATGTATGTAATATATTTAAACACCAAGGCCAGAGTTAAAAAAAAAACAAAACAAAAAAAACCCGCAGACTGTATCTTCTGGGGTTTTCCTTTTCAAAGGCTGATATTGTGAGCAATAGTTCTGGATTTTATATTGAGCTTGCCGAAAGGGGGACTCGAGTTTGTTTTTTTGAGGAGTAAGGAATATTTTTTGGCATTACTTAATTTTATGTACTGTACTTATAAAATCTGTACCACTGATTTGCTGAATCATTCAAAGCAGTTAACTGTAAAATATTTACATCTATCAGCAGCTGTAAATTTTCTTGAATGAAAATTGTGCAGTGAGAATGGGGAGAGATCCAGAATAATAAACTTATCAAGGAATGATGAATAGACCAGGGTGGGTGTTCATGAGTGCCTATTTTGGTGTTTAAAGATGGGAACACTTATTCACTGGGTAAGTTCTTATGTTCTAAGACATCAAACAATTTTTATATGTTAGTTGAGACAATCCTTCTTACTTCAATAAGGAAACAATAAACTTCCATTTTATAACCAAATAAACTCTAATTCTATAACCAAATAATCATATGGTGGTTTAGTTTTGTCATCAAGCTACCAACAACAGTAGCATAAGATCTGGGCCACACATGTGATTCTTTCATGGTGATCCTGACCCTGCCACCAGAATCATATCCTATAAACCAGGGACCCATCCCACCTCACACTCCCCCCCACTCACATCATATGCTCCATGTTAACAAATAACTGTAGGCCTTGTGTGGGAGCTTGTCCCATATAGGTGACCAGGTTTGTTGAAACTGCATCCAAGCTCTGGGCAAGCCCTTTTTATTTTATCTAACTGTTCCAGCTTCGTGGATACAGTTTATTTCTCCATGCAGTCATTGAGGGGGCATGTTGTTGTCTCCAGCACATTTCTGAGCAAGGAGAAAAGCTTTTTGTAATAAAATGTGTGTTCCTTTTCTTAATCCTAATGACACAAAACTGGAGAACAACTGAATGTTTGCACGCAATGGTATTCTCTTGCCCTAGACTGTAGTAAAAATAGTTCATAAACTGTTACAAAAAAGCCAAATCTTTTCACCGTCCCAAAACGTGTATTAAGGATGCTGGAGAGACTTGACATTTAGGGCATGCTGCATTATCTTCTATCTGGGCTAAGCAGACTTGATGCGGGGAAATGTACAGCCTCATAAATTTATATTGTTGCTCCTGTGAAACAGCAGAGCTTGAGTTTTGTTTTTTGTTTTTTTTCTTCATCAAAATACAAAGTCCATCTCCTGTCACCTGCTCATCTTGCATCAACCTCCCTATTCCAAGCAGATACCATTTGTTCATAGTCCCATTTGGGGCCCAAACTGCCCAGGCTAGCTTGATAAAAAGACAGGCTGGCTTTAGTGTGCCTGGCCAATATAAACGTTTTGGACATAATGGGGCTCATTTTCAAAGTACTCAAATGTACAAAGTTCCATAGGTTACCATGTAACTAAGTCTAAGTGCGTTGAAATACGCCTCCAAGTCTACCATGGCCTTATTCAGAGTGCTCGCATCTAGCATACTGATATAGTGCCTGACTTGTACATATGCGTACCAATCAGATGACAACTACCCTTTTTCCTTCAGAACTTCAAAGGATTTCATTCTCCCTTTCTCTATCACCAAATCTTACATAGATCGACCATTACTAGTCCATTGCTTCAAGTATGATTTATAGCATCAGGATCCAGATCCTTGTTACCCACAAAGGGAGTAACATCGTCAATCATGGAGAATTTTTCAATTGTTACATAGCCAAAGCCAGCCCTGTCTCGTGGATTTTAATATTGGATGCCACTTAGCGGACAACATGTTATAAGGTTTCTGGGTATGCAGATACTAAAACAAATGCACTGGTACAATAAGCTGTTTCTCCAAGGTGACAGGAGTGAAATGCTGCATATTTTTTTTATCCCGTCCACCAAGTGTATCATAATGCATGCTGCATTATATCTGTTCAAAGCAGGAAGCACCAGACTATCTCTCCCCATGGTCATGGACAACTGGTGCATAGTGGCCCTTGTTTTTTTCGTCCACAAAAATTTTTGTAATAGCTTATAAAAACACTTTACATCTCATATTAGTCATATACATTGGAAATGTCTGCAGCACATGTAGCCGCTTTGGAGAAAGAACCATCTTATAAAGTGCTATTCGCCCCTGTAGACTCAAAAGATAATGAAGACCACAATTTCAACACATCTGTAAACTTTTTCAGTAGTACAGTAAAGTTTTTAAAGTAAGCATTGGCCACATTCTTAATTAAATATATTCCTAAATAATTAAGTTTATTATCCACTTTTTTAATGTTCGTATGAATATCCCCTATAGGCACAGCCTCTGATTTGTCCAGATTAAGAGTTGGACCACACAATGCTGTTTTACCAATTGCAGCACTCTAGTCGAAAGCAGTCTGGGCTGAGTGACCACCAAGAGCACGTTGTCTGCAAAAGTCATGCATTTCACCTCCTCCCTAATGACCGTCAGGCCCTGTACATTGCGATCAGCCCTTATTCTGATGGATTCCTCTAGCCAAGGATAAAAATCAGAAAGAAAGCCATTTACCAACACCACTGAGGCAGGATTCATGTATAATACTTATGTCCACGAAGGAATCCCCATGCCCTTACTTATCCAGAAGCTTGAGTAAATAATCCCAGTGCACACAATCAAATGCTTTTTAAATGTCTAAACTGACCAAAAGAGCTGGGTGCCCCCCCTCCGGTAGCTCTATGGCCCATTGCTGCCATGACCCTCCTACCATGTTCTACTGCCTGCCTATTTTGAGCAAAATCCTTCTGATCTTTGTGTATTATATCCGACAGCAATTTAGCCAGTCTTGTTTCCAAAATGTTTACCATGAACTTAAGTTCAAAACTAAACAATGATATAGGTCTATAGGAATCTAGCAATAATGAATTCCTACCAGGTTCAGGCAACACTGTAGTTGTGTGGAATGATTTGCAAGGACTTATTCATGCACGCTTGTTCAAAATATGCTTCCAGAGGCAGAGATATATGCTCATTTGTGGCAAATTCAGGAAAGACACATCATCTACATGCTTTTGCAAATCTTTTTGACACTGGTAGAGTGTTTTAAAGTACTGAGAAAATAAAGAGGTTATTTGAATTTTATCTGTAATCATTTTACCATTATGAGTTTTCCCTCTACAGAACTTTCTATGCCTTTCCAGGGATGTACTAAATGGGCAGGAAGTTTACCATTATGATTCCCAAATTGATATAATTTATGCATATAGAATAGTCTGGACTTAACAGTCTTCTCATGCACTTTAATATTCAGTGCCACCATAGCAACTTATAAATTATCTCTAGTTTCCTGATTCTAGAGGTAATCCAACACCGCTTGCACTTTTTAACTTTTTTTTTTCCAAATACAACAATTCCTTGGCAAGCTGTTTTCTCTTTCTGGCTACGTATGCTGCTGTTTCCCCTCTATGGACAGCTTTCACCGTCTCCCAGAACAAGATGGGAGCAGTGTGCTAAGCTTAATAACTCATTAACCATAAACAACCAGCCCAGCCTATCCCCAGCACTGCCTAGTTTCTCTATGGAACACACAGGCTGTTTTGAAAGGGGGAGTTTTCAAGGATAAACCCTGATTTACCAAAAGAAATCCCTTTAAAAATTGTCCTCTTAATATGGACAGTTATTTAGTTTGGAAAGTAGTTGTAGGTTTTTTGTTTTGTTTGTTTTTAATTTCGTTTTAAATACTTTCCAGTCTGAGAAGAAATCTGATACAGTATAGTCTATAGGGATTCAGTCTGTACCTTCAGATTTGTTCTGTCTCCATCTGCTGGTCAAGAGGACAGTCTCATGGTTTGGTCTGTTATGGTGGAACTGTAAAAATTTGCTTATTAGGTAGGATCATGGAGTTCTATAGTTGAATATTCTGGTACTCCTTTTACTAGTTAGTAGGCCACATGCATCTCGTCTCATGCTTATTTTGATAAGAGCACTGCAGAAGTAAAGGAAGTCACATAAAGATCAATTGTGCTGAAGAGAGTGAAAAAAAAGGTTGTCTGTCATAGTTTTTAATACTTTATTTTATCTCCTTTGTAGGTAAAATCAAGTATTCAGAACGCGTCTATGAGGCGTGCATGGAAGCCTTTGATTGCCTTCCCCTTGCTGCACTATTAAACCAGCAGTTCCTGTGTGTACATGGTGGGCTTTCCCCAGAGATCCACATGCTAGATGATATTAGAAGAGTGAGTAGCGACAATGTATTTGTTTTTATTCTGCAGCTTTCAGGACTTGTCAGAAATCTTCTGGCAGGTGAATTAATTCTTGTTTGCTGTTCTTGTAGTGAAGAGATAAAGAATCCTGCATTTTATGCCATCAGACACCTGAACCCATGGATGGGTAAGAGGTAAACATGAGATTACCATTGCACAGCTGTTAAAGTTATTCCATCTTACAGCCTTATTCAGATACAGCTGAAGCTTAATAGTGGATTTAGATTTTAGGTTTGTTTAATTACTTACACTTTCCAAATCCAAGCTCAAGGCAATTTACAAACAGGTACACAAGTTATTTCTCTGTCTAAGTGGGCTTCAATGTAAGTTGTAGCTAAGGTGATTGGAGAGTGAAGTAACTTGCTCAGTGGAAGAAGTAGAATTTGAATCCTGGCCTCCCTAGTTATCGGCATGTTGCTCCAATTCTGGCCACAAGTTCTGCCACTTTGCCCTTTGTATTTTATAAAGACACATAGATACCTATGTATCTTTATAAAATAGCCTCAAAATAGGCATCTAGTTGGGCTGTATACAGAGGTGACTTGTTATAAAATTATCCTCTCAAAGTGAATCAAAAGAAGTGTGCAGAGAAACACCCAGATCTGCAGGCCAGATCTACATTCCCCACTAAAAGTGAAGGAGAATAGGTTTTGGTCCAAGTTTTGAATTTGTTGTAAGAGCTCTCACCCCTTAACTTGTGGGTAGGGAGTTCAAAGTGAGAGAAGCATATAACAAAACAAAGTGTCATCTTTGATCTGATTTTCAAATGTGCAGGGGCAAATACAAGATTGCTATGTGAAGATCTAAGAGAGTGTGGTGGTGGTGGGGGGGGGGGGGGTAGAGGGATTGAGTAGTGGCAGCATATAAAATGGTAGGCCAGTGAAACAGCTGCAGTGAATTAACATGAGGATTTTGTATTTATTATTATAGATTTTGTATTATTGCTGCTCATTCAATAGTGGAGTGATGTCAGATTTTTTTTAGGACCAAGCAGAAGCTTTATTTCAATGTTCTGGATGAGCTGAAGATATTTTGATTTACAAGTGTAAAACTGTCAGAGGTAGATACAGTAGTCAATGTGAAAGCATGGTAGTGGATCAAAGGACACAGTGCATTTTAGTTGTCAAAAAGGCATTACAGAACATATCTTTCTATAGGCAATCAGAGGGGCAGATATTCAGCCAGTGGCGGTCAGTGTTGTTTTGGCTACTGCCAGCATAATCCTTGGATATTATGCTGGGCCATGTCTGGGCACTGACGTTGAATATTTAGGCATACATGGCCAATTAAAATTTATGCACTTAAGTGCGATATTCAGTATAAGATGAGCTGCATAAAGATAGGGGTGTATTTTATATGGTCCTATTTATGCAGTTACCTTTTGCGATTAAGTGCTGAATATTGGCACTTAACACACAAAGTCAAGTGGTCTGCAAGGTCCAGAATAGCAGAAAACAAAAGAAGACCCACGTGGTGAACCCCCCCCCCCCCCCCAATTTATTCAGCGCATAAGTACATAAGCACTGCCATGCTGGGAAAAGACCAAAGGTCCATCAAGCC
The DNA here is from genome assembly GCF_901765095.1 of Microcaecilia unicolor. NCBI lineage: Eukaryota > Metazoa > Chordata > Amphibia > Gymnophiona > Siphonopidae > Microcaecilia > Microcaecilia unicolor. The sequence continues at coordinate 155,923,419 of NC_044035.1, forward strand.
CAGCACTCCGTCTCCGACAGCGGCCAATCCAGGCCCCAAGAACCTGGCAAAATCCCAAAATTTAATAACGATCAATGGACTTTTCCTTCAGGAATCTGTCCAGACCCCCTTTAAACTCAGCAAGGCCAGCTACCGTCACTACCTTCTCCGGCAATGAGATACATAAAAACAGCATAGAACTTTTCTGTAACCGCCCAACATGGCCACGTTTTGCCCTCTCAAGAACTGTGTCTGGGGCTTAACATAAAACTAAGATAAATTATCTGATGGCCTTTTGTGTATTTAATATAAGAAAACTACAACTTAATACACCTTAAATGTGTGAAACGACTAAAAGCAACAGCAACTCATTCATAGGTAGAAAAAAAAACAGTGTTACAATACCCAGCAGGAGCAGTCCAATTTTTTCCCTATCTGGTTAGTGCTAAAAAAAAATATAAATGATTAAAAAGATCCCACAGAGATCACGTGACACCATGCTGGAGAGAGGTGTTTTTGTTGGTGATACGTTGAAACCTTCTGCTCAATGTGCTGCAGCGACTAAGAAAGCAAATAGAATGTTAGGTATTATTAGGAAAGGAATGGAAAACAAAATGAGGATGTTATAATGCTTTTGTATCGCTCCATGGTGCGACCACAGCTTGAATATTGTGTTCAATTCTGGTTGCCGCATCTGAAAAAAGATGTAGTGGAATTAGAAAAGGTGCAGAGAAGGGTGACTAAAATGATAAAGGGGATGGGACAACTTCCCTATGAGGAAAGGCTGAAGCGGCTAGGGCTCTTCAGCTTGGAGAAAAGACGGCTGAGGGGAGATATGATAGAGGTCTATAAAATAATGAGTGGAGTGGAAAGGGTAGACGTGACGCGTCTGTTTACTCTTTCCAAAACTACTAGGGTATTCGATGAAGCTACAAAGTAGTACATTTAAAACTAATCAGAGAAACTTTTTCGTCACTCAACGTGTAATTAAACTCTGGAATTCGTTGCCAGAGAATGTGGTAAAGGCGGTTAGCTTAGTGGGGTTTAAAAAAAGGTTTGGACGGCTTCCTAAAGGAAAAGTCCATAGACCATTATTAAAATGGACTTGGGGAAAACCCACTGCTTATTTCTGGGATAAGCAGCATAAAATGTTTTGTACTATTTTGGGATCTTGCCAGGTATTTGTGACCTGGATTGGCCACCGTTGGAAACAGGATGCTGGGCTTGATGGACATTTGTTCTGTCCCAGTATAGGGAAAGGGAAATGGGACTTGATAATACCGCCTTTCTGAGGTTTTTGCAACTACATTCAAAGCGGTTTACATGTATTCAGGTATTTATTTTGTACCAGAGGCAATAGAGGGTTAAGTGACTTGCCCAGAGTCACAAGGAGCTGCAGTGGGAATCGAACTCAGTTCCCCAGGCTCAAAGTCCACTGCACTAACCACTAGGCTACTCCTCCAATACTTTTGTACTTTTTATTTTTGTTGACACTTTTTTTTTTTTGGTGCAATCTCAGTGACTAGGCTGGAGTGGAAGGATATGAAGGAGGTGGGTGGTGGGGAGGGAGGTTGGGGAAGCCCGAGTGTTTATTTTTTCCCACTTCAGCAGTGAATGGACATATTCCTCCTTATGAAGAGTGGCCTCCCTATGGGGATTGGGGGCTTAGCCATACCTTGGTTGGCTCGGGGGTTCTTTGGGGGGTAGGTGTTTTATATGACTGCCCACTATGTGGGGTCTGTGATTTCTTTGGGTGTCTGTTGGGGTCGGGGAGGGTTGGGGTAGGGAGGAGGGGGATGGGGATTTGGTGGGTGGGGTGGAATGTTCAGGGTTTCAGAAAAGTGAGTGTTTTTTGAGCATCTGCCCAGGCAAGCGTCTTTTAACAGGCCTGTTTGGAGGGTTTTGGGGGAGGCTGTAGACTAGGACAGCCTCCCAATTTTTACTATTTATAGATCCTTTTTGCATGCCTCTTTTCTATGGCATCCCCATTAAGAGGTATCAGATATTGCATCAGCTCCAGCTAAATAAAGCAGACATGGCTGTTCTGCAGGAAATGCTCTGTCAGCTTCAGAGACTGCAAAGTTAAAACAATGGAGGGTTGGGGAGTGTATAGCTGCCCCTGCTAGGGGGAAGAAGGGTGGGGTAGCTATTCTTCGTAAAGGTGTGGTGGATTGCTTCCCGATCTGGAGAGTAATTATGTAATTAGTCGGATGTCGGTAGCAAGGAGAGAGATGGTGCTGTGCAGTCTTTATTCCCCCAGTACTTTTGATAGAAGGTTTTACAGGCGAATAACCAGGCATTTGCTCACCTATAGTACTTATCCCTTAGTAGTAGGTGGAGACTTTAACTCAGTTTGGGACTCTGACCTTGATAAATCCCAAATGCTAAATAGTAGTAGTAGTAGTAGTAATCCTAGGAAGGAGACTGTGAATAGGAGTCACAGTTTAATCTGGTGGGTGCTCCACCTGACTGACAGGGATTATAGCCACCTCTCTTGGGCCCACTCAACCCAATCCCGTATTGACTCCCTCCTTTTTTCTGCATCTCTGTTTTCTGAGATCTCACGAACGGAAATAGTTTCCTACATGATCTTGGATCATGGCAAGTTTGGGTGGATTGACAGCCCTCTGGGGCCCAGGGGGCTGGTTCTAGATGGGTTTTTCCCCTTGCACACTATTATAGTGTGGGGTTTTGAGAGAAGCCCTTACAATGCTGGAGGGATTATAAGAATCATAATGGGGAGTATGAGCATGACCCCTTGATTCATTGGGGTGCCGCCAAGGCAGTCCTTAGGGAGGAGATTATTAGTTATGCCAGTCGTATTTGGGGAACCCGAAATAGAGAGATCTTGCGTTTAGAGAACCAGTTGAAGTACGATCATCAACATTATGGGAAGTCCCATCTCGGGGCTCATAGGCAACAAGTTCTGGAAACCCAGACTGCACTGAATGAACTGCTTCATGCCAGAGCAGTTAAGTCCGTTAGCTTATTATGAATATTGTCTCTCTCGCTTTGGTAATAAGGGGGGAGGCTGGTTTCTGGCCACTTGATTCAGCAGAAAGAAACTACTAAGCAAGTATTGGAACTTAAAACACCAACTGGACAGAGTCCGGTCTGACATGGAGATCTGCAGAATTTTTCAGCACTATTATCAATAGCTTTATGCCTCTCATCTGGATGAAGGGCTGGATGGCCATTTGTATCTGGATGGCCAGGTATTACCTAGATTTGAGGCCTCTGAGTTGGAGAGTTTAAATGCACTCATTCATCCTAACGAGGTGATTGTCGTGATTCAGCAGAGCCCCTTAATGAAAAGCCCCAGGAGAGGATGGTTTTCATATGGAATTTTATAAACTGTTGGGAGAAGAGGTGGTGGTGTCGCCTCTTGCAAATGTTTTCCTCTTATGGTGGAGGTGGAGGCTGTTTCGCCGGAGCAAAACACTGCACGGATAGTGGTCTTGCCAAAACCGGGGAAAGATCTTCTTTCTCGTTCTTCTAGGTGTATTTCCCTTTTAAATGTTGAAGTGAACATCCTGGCAAAGATTTTGGCCAACAGGCTTGCGTGGATCTTATCTGCCTTAATTCATGATGCAAAGGTGGGGTTTGTGAAGGGCCACATGGTAGCAGAAACCTTTGGAGGATATTAGTATCCTTGGATCAACGCGACAGAAATGATATTCCCTCTGTTGATCAGCTTCAATGCCGAAAAGGCTTTCAATTGTGTGAACTGGGAGTTCCTTTTTGCTACTCTGGAGGCCTATGGTTTCTAGGGACGTTTTGTGTCCGCGGTGAGAGCCCTATATTCCTCATCTCATGCTAAAATTCTTCTTAATAGCTGAGTCAGATTTTTTTTCCCCATTGTATGAGGTACACGTAAGGGGTGCCCTTTATCTCCCCTGTTATTCATACTAACTTTGGAAACCCCTGCTTCATGATATACAAGGATTGCCAGATGTCCGGGGGATATGGTGTGGCCCCTACCATTTTAATTTGGCAGCTTTCACAGATAACATTCTGGTCCATGTATCTCAGCCGCAGCATTTTTGGCGGCTTTGCTGATAATTGTGAGTGAATATGGGGATTATGCAGGTTTTCACCTGAATCTGGAAAAATCAGAGGCTGTTCCTTCTTCGGAACAGTTTGGCCGCCTGTGGGATTCTCGGTTTCCTTTGCGGTGGAAGGATTCCCATTTTATTTATCTGGGCATACAACTGGCAGTGGATGTTCCCTCCATCTATACTCTTAATGTAACTCATGCAACGGTGCTTGGACAGCTGGAGGGATCTGCCATTGTCGCTGACGGGACGTATAGCCCTCAGTATGGTGATACTGCCCTGGTGGCTTTACATTCTCCAAACACTTCCACTTTATCACCTTTGAAAGGACTATCGTATTCTGGTTCACTTGATCACCAAATTTTGTTGGGCTTATCGAAGACCCCAAGTTAAGTTTTCTCTCTTGAATGGGGGGTTGGGATTGGGAATGCCTAATTTACGTCTACAATCTGGCCCGTCTCCTCTGTTATCTATGGGACTTGGATGCATGGGAGATCCTATTTCACACCTTTAGATATTGAGTGGGTCCATTATGCTTCCTTTTCCTTTTTTTTTTTCTTTACTGCATGATGCCAGCTCTCAGATACCTCATCAGTATAGAGGAGGGGACTGTTGCTTCCCCCTTTGCGGCCTGTTTGGCGGGTTTTGATCCGGAGCCTGGGGGTGATTCTATGGTGACAGATTAGCTGCCAATTCGGAGGAATGTTTCCTTTCTGCCGGGTCAGGATAGTATTATATTTCGGTTATGGGAGTGTCAGGGAGTGACTAAATTAGAGCATTTGTTGGGCGAGGAGGGTACTTTTCTTATGAAGTGCTATAGCAAGTAATAGGGGTAGCATGGGGAAATCATTTTGCCTATTGTCAAATTAAGCACTATGTGACCTCCTTAGCGGCGCCTTAGCTTCAGCAGTGCATGGGAGTGAAATTGCAGGGTTTTTTTTATACCAGCTTTGAGAGTGAGATTAGTGTTTCGGGAGCCTATATGGCCCTGTTGGGGTTGGATCATTCTAGGGACCTGCAAGATGTATGGGAGAGGTGGGCTTGTGATTTGGGGTGTGATTTTAATGGACTGGGCTTTGGTTACCAACATACGAGGGATCCCCGCACTTACTAGGTGCACCTGGTTGCAGGAGAGCTACTACCGTGTCCTCTTGAGGGCTTGTGCTCAAACACACTTGGGTGAGGGAAGCCCCGTCACCTCTTTGTGTGAAGTGCACTACCGAGGACAATTCCTTTATCCGTGCCCTCTGGGTGTGCCCTTCGATACAGTGATTTTGGACTGAACTTGGTGCTTGTTTTTCCTCTGTTTTTTTCATTTGTACCCCGCGCTTTCCCACTCATGGCAGGCTCAATGCGGCTTACATGGGGCAATGGAGGGTTAAGTGACTTGCCCAGAGTCACAAGGAGTTGCCTGTGCCTGAAGTGGGAATTAAACTCAGTTCCTCAGTTCCCTAGGACCAAAGTCCACCACCCTAACCACTAGGCCACTCCTCCACTCCATGTCTAGTAGCGCGGAAGTGTATTCTGCATTATTGGACTTCCTCTAATCCTCCTAATTTTTGGCACTGGAGAAATCGAATCCATCTTCTGGCAATATGGGAGGCCAGGGATTCTAGAGGCTTGCCAAAAAGGAAAGGAAGATATTTACAGATTTGGTCACAATACCTGCAAACTTTGTCTCCCTGAGGCCGGAGTATGGTCCCGAATGTATTGTGAGCTACTGCATTTTGAGGGTGGCCTGCCTGGACCTTTAGAGGCCCGAGGATGTCGCTTTTCTATTTTGCTTATATGGGAACTTGCGGAGGTTGGGACCTCGTAGATTTGTGGAAGGGGTACAAGATACATGCTCCTTCCATTCTTGGTGCCTACTTTTGCTTTTGGTGGGGAGAGAGGTTTGCAGCCTTTGATGTCCTGGTTCATTATACAGAGGGGGGGAGTTGGGTGAGGGTGGTGGGGAGGAAGGTGGGAGAGTTGGGCGCTTGGGAAGAGGGTGGAGTTAGGATTTGGAATTAATGTTGTTAAAAGTTTGACGTGTATGCCTTCTGTTATGCTAATTTCTGCATGGACCTTTGATGCTTTACATTTTTCTCTTGTTTATGAGTTTATGCTTTGTCATAAATTGTTAAACACTAAAAAGACCCCACTAAACAGCCAAAATACACAAAAAAAATGCCCCAGTATAACAATGTAAGAACAAAAGAGTATATCAAAAATTGATTACTTACCAGTGCAGCACAAACAGGCTCAGAAGCAATGAACTATCTTCTCCAATCAGCTGCAGCCTGACACACAGGCTGCTCACAAATGCAAATTACTAAATGCCTGGCTATGGTCAAGGTTCCCATTTAAATACTTCCTTCCTCTACATATTAGAACAAATTAAATAGATTCCACAAAGTTGCCAACATACACAAAAAAATGTCCCAGTATAACAAAATAAGAACAAAATAATTCAAAAATTGATCACTCAACCAGTGCAGCACAAGAATTAGGGTCACAAGCAGGGAGCTGTGTTTTCCAAGCAGCCCGACACAGTCTGCTCACAAATGCAGATTACTGAATGCCTAGCGGCTCCCTGGCATTAATGCCAACAAAGCCCACTCACTTTGAATGGGCTCCTTCGGCATTGCTGTTCAGGAGCTGCTAGCGCAGCTTGATGAGGCTCTAAATATTTAATGTTCAAATACCTGCCACATCTTTTATAGTATCAAAAACTAAAAAAAAGTGTATTTTCTGTTTACGTTCACTCACACAAAATAACAAGAAAGTGCAGTCCTATAGAAATCAATGGAGAAAACCATAGCATTTAACACACATGAACAGCTAATATTTAGTAAGGTGCTGGATACCAGGAACTGCTGACTGGCAAGGTATACATGTGTAGAAAAATCAACAAGCACAATTAACATCTATATAATCTTTAGTCTGCATCCTTCTATCACTATATTATTACCTACTCTACATCCCCAGCAATCATGCCAGCATACAGAGAAGCCGGTCTTTATCCATCCCACTCCTGTAGCAACATTTTAGACCTTTATAACCTAATCAATAGGCACATTGACTGGCGTAATGCAATGCAGCACAAGATGCTTTGCTCTTGCTCTTCTCTGAACTGGATTGCATGTCAGTGCTCAAGACACCTATGACACCACACATCAGCCAAGGGGCACCTGCATCCTAAATGAGGACTGTTGACATTATGTCATTGTACATCAAGGAGCACAGCATATCTCACAGCTTATTTGATAACTGAACGCCTATGTGAGCTTGACAGTGCCTGTTTTATAAAGTCAGCAAGAGGTGCCTATTGCATTTATAAAATAGGCTCCCAGAACAATCCCTGGCAATGCAGAAATACAGATACTCTGAAAAAGGTATAAATTTGTGCATGTGCTCTGTGAACACATGTTCTTTATAAAACATACATAGGCATTGCAGCTGTGCCTCTGTTTTACCCAAGTTACACTCCCAGGAAAGTGTACACACAGATCATATAAAAGTAGGCACACAGTTTCCATGTACCTGCTTCTTACATGTGTATGTGGTCACTGAATGTTATAAAAGCCCTTTCTTGTATATAAAATGGGCTTTACATACAGAAAATGCTTTTTAAAATTGAAGAGCTTATTTCCAAAACACGCTAAGTCCATATTAGCTGCATTGGACTTAGAGGGTTTTGGAAATAATGTACTGAACACAGTATAAAAACACTGGTGGTCTGTATGTGCTCATTGGCTCACTGAGGATGGACTTACTGCTGGGAGAGGATTATGGGAAAGGATCAAGGAAAATTCACAGCTTAGGAACAGCAGTAGAGGGAATCTGTCTGGAACCCATGGAGCCTTGGAGCTATGGGTGAATGTCTTTCCCTCTGGTTCCTGTTGCCAGCTGCTCCACTGTGTAATGGTCCCTGAAAGGCTGCAATAAGTAATGAGAGGGAGGGCGTTTGACTCTGCTATATGTTACCACAGCAGTGGGCAAAATTGGAACTGGGAAGGACAAAATGGGAAAGAGTAGATATGGAAGAGAAGGGGTTGAAAAGAGTAAGAAACAAATGGTTGAGAGGGGTGAGTTCTAATATTTTGTCCATTTATTGAATCCTTTGCATACTACTAGGCAGGGCTGCCGAGAGACAGCTGGGTCCAGGGCAGGGCTGCTGCAGCTGTTGCCGCTGCCGCACCTCCCCCCCTTGCCTTCCTGTGTCTGCTTCTTCCTCAGTTTGTTACTCTCCTGCTCCTGTGTTGGGACCCGGGTCTCGATACACAGGAACAGAAGAGAGACCAAGGAAGCAGAACCTTCTGCCTGCCTCCGGAATCCTTGCTGATGCCGTGCTCCCCCTTGGAGGCTGAGCTTGGGAATCTTACCCCCCCCCCCCCTTCCCCGGCAGCCCTGCTACTAAGTATATGGCTTCCTTAAGGCACTCATTAGAGATTATCAGGTTATGAGCTAGTCATTATGTTTATTTTGTATTAATCTGTGTATTGGGGGCAATTTTAAAAGCATCTATACATGTAAATAGCAACTTTTAAATATGTAGATCAGCTGCACAATCAAATAGCAGTTTTGGAAAGCTACTGTTTGTATTTATGCCATGTACAGATTTTAAGAGGACATGGTATGAGTGTGGATAAGGCATTGTTTGGGTAAGCTGAACATCTACACATGTATTCCCATTTTACAAGGGGAACACACCTGTAGCCCAAAAAATATCCACGTTGGTCTTTACTCCTTCCTGGAGGTGTACATATGTGCCAGCTTGAAGGGGCAAGTGCAGAGGTCAATGTAACCCTCTCCCCTACTCCCAAACCCCTTCACAATAACATCTATACCCCCCCAAACCCCTCTTCTATTAAGTAGCTTCCCATTATTTCAGAACCTGTGGGAATAGTTGTGTCCATCAACCAGCGGGTGGAGATAGAGAACAGAAAACTGAGCTGAGACACATCTCTCTTGGCATCCAGTCTAGCTCCTCAGTATTTTCTGTATCCAGCATGTAGATGGACACACTTTTCAGCCTCTGGTTCTGAGTGATTTTCTCCTGGTCCAGTTGATCAGCTGGTCTCCAGTTGAGCTTTGCGGGTGGCTTGAGTCTGCAGAGTCATATCTGGAGATCTTCAGATCCCTGTCGCTGGTGCCCGTGAATTTACTTCTTCCCTCCCTTCTCCTCTCCCCATTTTCCTGTGGAGAAGTTAGAAGGCTTGCTGAAACAAGTCTTTGAAACAGCCTCTTTGGGCCTTCAAGTGACAGTGTGCAGCTCGTTCATGGCTAGAGCATACCTGAAGTGGCATCAGCAGTCGGCAACACAAGATGGTCACCGTAATGCCTAGCTGGAGGCAGGGTTGGCCTACTTGGCAGATGCTGTTTATGACACGTTAGAAGTTAAGGCCTGCAGTCTTTGGCTGTCACAGCACGTTGGCAACTCTGGTTGCGGCATTGTGCAGTGGATGCAGCATCAAAGTTACTTACATCTAATTAACTTCTCATTTGGGTCAAGTGGGTATGTGGAGAAGATCTTAGTAACTTGGTGAAAAAATGGGGAAGTTAAGCCGCAGCGGTTGCCCAAAGATAAGCTTAAATACTCTGGTTGTCTGTCTTCAGGGGGCTCTCGATCTCAGTTTCAAGACAACAGATGGTACCAGCCTGGTCATCTGCAATGTGGTCAGAGGTCCCAATTTCAGGTTCACCAATCTTCCTTTCATGTGGGCAGGAAGTCTTACTCTGTCAGCTAGAGTGCCCAATGTCATCCGAGCTTCACAATGATGTGGGAGTGGTCCACTCTTCTCTTCCTCTGGTGGGAGGATGTGTTCAGGAGGTTTGGAAGGTGTGGGCCAAAATCTTGTCAGACCAGTGGGTTCTGGATATTCTTACAGAAGATTACAAGTTTCTCCCACCCCATCGCTCCTCTCTTCATACAGTCTCCTTGTTGAAAGGGAACCAAGGTGGTTGAGGTTCAGACCACTGTAGATTCCTTGCTGGTACTCTGGGCCATTGTTCCAGTTCCCCAGGCTGAACAGGGACAAGGCAGGTATTATGTCTACTTCATTGTCCCAAAGAAGGAAGGCATCTTTCGTTCGGCCTTAGATCTCAAAGGTATAAACCACTGCTTTTGCATGGAAACAGTAAGAACAATGATGGCCTCAGTTCAAGTGGGAGAATTTCTCACTGCCCTTGATCTCAAGAAGACATGCTTGCATATATCCATATGGCCGCTGCATCAGATGTTTCTACGTTTTGTAGAGTTGGGGCTGTAACTTTCAGTTCAGGGCTTTGCCCTTCGCTCTCGCCATGGCACCATGAATGTTTTCAAGGTTATGGTGGTGGTGGTGGCGGCCTTCCTTCAGTGCCAGAAAATCAAGAGTTCACCCATATCTTGACGACTGGCTCATTCATGTGTCATCCTATCTGACAGCGTGGCAGTGATGGACAAAGTTGTACATCTTCTACAGTCAGTTGGGTGAACAATTTTGAGAAGAGTAGACTAACTCCATCGCAGACGCTGGTGTATCTGGGCATTCTATTCGACACACAGCAAGGGAGAGGATCTTCCTCATGGAACACAGGAGGTCGAAACTGGTTCAACAGATTTGTCTTCTCAGTCAAGGCAGGCCCATGGTCTGGGACTTTATTCAGGTTCTGGGGTCAGTGACAGCGGTGATGGAAGTGATGCCATATGTGTCCATTACAGGACGCTGGTTGCCAGATGGAGTATGCATTGGTGGTTGTTGCCCAGGAATTTGACTGCCAGAGCTCCATGTCCGATAACACAATAGGAGGTGGTAACAACAGATAACAGCAAGTCAAATTGGGGAGCTCATTTCAAGTTCCATCTGGCACAGCGCACCTGGATGTAACAGGAATCTGTGGTCGATAAAACACTTAAAGCTCAACGTAGTGCAGAATGTCTTACATGACTTTGCCTCATTTCTGGTGGAGGCCCTGATCCAAGTTTTCTCAGACAATTTAATGATAATGGCTTATATCAACAAGCAAGGCAGGACCTACAGCCAATCATTGGTGGTAAAGGTGGTCTCACTTAGGTGGAAAAAAATCTTCTCTGTTGGCAGCTCATATTGCTGGATCCTTGAATGTGGAGGTGAATTTTCTCAGCAGGCACTCCTTGGCCCTGGGAGAATAGGAATTATCCAGCCAGGTTTTTCAGCTGGTAATGGATTGATGGGGTTCACCACTTCTGTACTTGAAGACGACGAAAAGGATTGACAAAGTGCCCAAGTTCTTTAGCCATTGGAAAGAACCTGGATTGATGCCTTCCCTCCTTGGCTTATGATAGGCCATGTGTTGAAAAGGATTGCATTGCACCGGGGGGGTAAGATAATTCTTGTAGCCCTGGATTGGCTGCGGAGGCCATGGTACATGGACCTGATTCCAACTGCTGGATGGGAATCTTCCCCGTCTTCCTCAGGTATATGGCCTACCAAAGCAAGGTCTGGTGCTCATGGAAGATCTGTGCCCCTTTGGTCTTACAGCTTAGCCATTGAAAGGGCTTGGAATAAGGTATCTTTCAAAGATATCACCAAAACAGGGAAGACTGGTCTCTAATGCAACCTTGCTATCGGGATGCCCTTAGTAGACGTGTCTTTAAATAAAAAGCAGACAGATTTTCAAGCATGCACATTATCATTGTCAACTGCTGAGCAAGATTTAAATAGGAACAACAAACATAGTTTGAAATGTCTATATGCCAATGCCAGAAGCCTAAGAAATAAGATGGGAGAGTTAGAATATATTGCACTACATGAAAAAATAGATATAATAGGCATCTCTGAGACCTGGTGGAAGGAGGATAACCAGTGGGAAACTGTCATACCAGGATACAAATTATACTGCAGTGATAGAGTAGATCAAATTGGTGGAGGGGGGTAGCATTGTATGTTAAGGGGGGCCTTGAATCGATTAGACTAAAAATTCTGCAGGACGTGAAACCCATCTCAGAATCCCTATGGATTGAAATTCCATTTGTAAAAGGGAAAAGGATAATGATAGGAGTGTACTACCGTCCACCTGGTCAGGATAAACATACAGATGTAGAAATGTTATCAGAAATTAGGGAGGCTAACAAACTGGACAACACAATAATAATGGGTGATTTCAATTACCCTGATATTGACTGGGTAAATGTAACAGGGCATGCTAGTGAGGTAAAATTCCTTGATAAAATCAAGGACTGCTTTATGAAGCAGCTGGTTCAGGAACCAACAAGAGGAGGAACAATTCTAGACCTAGTCCTTAGTGGAGTGCATGATCTAGTACAGGAGGTAATGGTGATTCAGAAAATTGCTTCTTTATTTATTTGTTACATTTGTATCCCACATTTTGTAGACTCAATGTGGCTTACATAGTACTGGAGAGGCCTTTGCAGCAAACTTTCTCGTCCAGGCACAATGCTACCAGCTCAAGTCGCCATCTTGGTCATGCCCCAGAGAAAATATTTTCTTCGCTTACTGAATAATTAACCTCTGGAATGTGTTGCCAGAGAATGTGGCAAAAGCAGCTTAGCAGGAGATTAAAAAAGGTTTGGATATCTTCCTAAAAGAAAAGTTCATACGCCATTATTAAGATGAATTGGGAAAATCTACTGCTTATTTCTAGGATAAGCAGCATAACATGTATTGTACTGTTTTGGGATCTTGTCAGGTAGTTGTGACCTGGATTGGCCACTGTTGGAAGCAGGATACTGGACTTGATGGACCTTCAGTATGACCCATTAAGGCAACACTTATGTTCTTATGAAAAGGTTATTCTGATTCAGTGATTGCTACCTTGCTTCAGGCTTGGAAACACTCTGCATCCATGGAGTATGAGAGGATGTGGAGGACATTCGAGGACTGGACTTTCTCCCTTCTCTGCTCATATCATACGCATTCTAGTGTTTCTCCAGGTAAGCCTTCAGAAAGGATTGATGTTGGCTCCTCTAAAAGTTCAAGTTGCGGCTTTGACCGGTTTCAGTGGCTGACTACAGAAGACCTAGTTCTTTGTGGAGTGCATGATCTGGTGCGGGAGGTAATGGTGATGGGGCTGCTTGATAACAGTAATCATAATATGATCAGATTCGATATTAGCTTTGGAGTAAGTATACGCAAGAAAACTAATACGTTAGCGTTTAACTTTCAGAAAGGAGACTATGATATAATGAAAAGAATAGTGAAAAAAAAGAGGAGTGGCTGCGAGGGTCAAAAATTTACATCTGGTGTGGATGCTGTTCAAAAATATCATCCTGGAAGCCCAGGCCAAATATATTCCGCTTTATTAAAAAAGGAGGAAAGAAGACCAAACTACAGCTGGCATGGTTAAAAAGTGAGGTGAAGGAATCTATTAGAGCTAAGAGAAAATCCATCAGAAAATGGAAGAAGGAATCGACTGAAAATAACAAGAAACAGCATAAGGAATGTCAAGTCAAATGCAAAGCGCTGATAAGGATTGCGTTGGAGGCAAAAACACATAGTAAAAAATTTTTTTTAGGTATATTAAAAGCAGGAAGCTGGTTGGACTGCTAGATGACTCCTCAGTAAAAGGGGCAATCAGGGAAGACAAAGCCATAGCGGAGAGATTACATGAATTGTTTGCTTTGGTCTTCACCAAGGAAGATTTAGGAGAGATACCGGTGCCGGAAATGGTATTCAAATCTGATGAGTTGGAAAAACTGATTGAAATCTCTATAAACCTGAGGGATGTAATGGGGCAATTTGACAAACTGAAGAGTAGCAAATCTCCTGGACCGGTTGGTATCCATCCTAGCGTACTGACAGAATTGAAAAATGAACTTACGGAACTATTGTTAGTAATATGTGGTAGCGGAAGATTGGAGGGTGGCCAATGTAACGCCAGTTTTTTAAAAGGTGCCAGAGGAGATCCGGGAAATTATAGACCGGTGAGCCTGACGTCGGTGCCGTGCAAAATGGTAGAGACTATTATAAAGAACAAAATTACAGAGCATATTCAAAAGCATGGATTAATGAGACAAAGCCAACATGGATTTAGTGAAGGGAAATCTTGCCTCCCCAATCTATTACATTTCTCTGAAGGGGTGAACAAATGTGGATAAAGGTGAGCCGGTTGATATTGTGTGTCTGGATTTTCAAAAGGCGTTTGACAATGTATCTCATGAAAGACTCCAGAGGATATTGGAGAGTCGTGGGATAGGAGGTATTGTCCTATTGTGGATTAAAAACTGGTTAAAAGATAGAAAACAGAGAGTAGGGTTAAATGGTTAGTGTTCTCAATGCAGAAGGGTAGTTAGTAGGGTTCCCCAGGGGGTCTGTGGTGGGACCGGTGCTTTTTTACTTATTTATATATGACCTAGAGGTGGGAGTAACTAGTGAGGTAATTAAATTTGCTGACGACACAAAGTTATTCAAAGTTGTTAAATCGCGAGAGGATTGTGAAAAATTACAAGAGGACCTTACGAGACAGGGAGACTAGGCATCTAAATGGCAGATGACATTTAATGTGAACAAGTGCAAATTGATGCATGTGGGAAAGAGGAACCTGAGTTATAGCTACATCTTGCAAGGTTCCACGTTAGGAGTCACAGACCAAGAAAGGGATCTAGGTGTGGTCGTTGATGATACATTGAAACCTTTAGCTCAGTGTGCTGCGGCAGCTAAGAAAGCAAATAGAATGTTAGGAATTATTAGGAAAGGAATAGAAAACAAAATTGAGGACGTTATAATGCCATTGTATCGCTCCATGGTGCGACCGCACCTCGAATATTGTATTCAATTCTGGTCACCGCATCTCAAAAAAGATATAGTGGAATTAGAAAAGGTGCCGAGAAGGGCGACAAAAATGATAAAGGGGATGGGACGGCTTCCCTGTGAGGAAAGGCTAAAGTGGCTAGGGCTGTTCAGCTTTGAGAAAAGACGGCTGAGGGGAGATAGGCTAGATGTGTATAAAATAATGAGTGGAGTGGAGAGAGGAGACGTGAAGCGTCTGTTTACTCTTTCCTAAATTACTAGGACTAGGGGGCATTCAATGAAGCTACAAAGTAGTAAATTTAAAATGAATCGAAGAAATTTTTTCTTCACTCAACATGTAATTAAACTCTGGAATTCGTTGCCAGAGAATGTGGTAAAGGTGGTTAGCTTAGTGGGGTTTAAAAAAGGTTTGGACGGCTTCCTAAAGGAAAAGTCCATAGACCATTATTAAAATGGACTTGGGGAAAATCCACTGCTTATCAGATTACCGGAGTTGCCTAAAGAGGTTTCACTAACCCAAACCGAAACCCGATGAGCTCCAGCCGTTGAAGTTATTAGACAGAGCTGGGAGCTTACAAGCTAAGTTGTTTTTGTGCATTACTTGCTCATTTACTTAAGTTGATTTTGTGCATTACTTGCTCATTAATTGCAATAATGTTTAATTTTTGAATTTTTGAACAATGGTACCCACGGACATTGTTGTGCCTTTTTGCTGAAATTAATGAACAATATATAGGCAATCTTTTTCACATATGAGCACTAGCGGGTACCATTGGTTGGCTGGAGGTGTTCAATGATTACAAATACATACAGACCGGTGAGCCAGAACAACAGTTGGCACACACGGATATTTCTGACGTTATGAGATAACCTCCTTAGCCGTTTATGGCCCTATTGCAATACGTGAACTTTGTCCAGTTTTTGTTGTGTGCTTTTTACAAATTATTGTTGGACTAAGTTTAGCCATTATTTATTCTTTGTTGTTGTAATTCTAGGATAAGCAGCATAAAATATTTTGTACTTTTTTGGGATCTTTCCAGGTACTTGTAGCCTGAATTGGCCACTATTGGAAACAGGATGCTGGGCTTGATGGACATTTGGTCTGTCCCAGTATGGCAATACTTATGTACTTATATGTACTTATGATGTCTCTTGTGGCTCACCCGCATATCATTTGACTCTTATGGGGAGCAGGCTGCTTGCGGCCTCCCTTTCGTAGGCCATGTCCAGAGTGGAACCTTAATTTAGTTCTTTGGGCTCTTCAGAAGCCTCCTTTTGAGCCATTCCAGAAGGCCTCCTTGAAAGATCTTATGCTAAAGACAGTGTTCTTGTGGCTGTTGTGTCGGCACATAGGGATCTCTTATCAGGATCCCTTTCTCTGCCTTTCGGAGGCAGGGATTTCCCTGTGCACAGTTCCTTTCTTCCTTTCTTCCAAAAGCTGTATCAGCATTTCATCTCAACCAATCTGTGGAGCTTCTTCCTTTGGCAGAGAGGACAAAGAGGCTCAGTATTCGTCCTTGAAACTTCTCTGTTTGTAGAGGCCTCATTAAATATCTGGAATTCACGGATGAGTTTTGCAAATTGGACAGACTGTTTATGCTTTTTGGGTAAGCAGAGGCTTGGCCTCATGGCTTCTAAGCCCACAATTGCTAAATGACTATAAAGTCAGCTTATTTGCTTGTGGGGAAGCGGGCTTCTTATTCTACGAGGCGTACAGCAACATCCTAGGCAGAGACTACCTGTTTCCAGCAGATATTTGCAAGGTCGACTCTGCATACGTTTGTCAGGCACTGCAGGGTGGACGTTGCAGCATTTTTGAGGCTTCCACTCTCGGGGTTACTTTTAAACATCCCACAGGTTCTGGAAGCTATTTAATGGAAGAAGAAATTAGGTCTTACCTGATAATTTTCTTTCCATTAATCTTTCCCACTATTCCAGAGGCCCACCAGACGTCTCTGAGATTTCTAGTTGGTGTGAAGTAATGGGTCAAATAACGACTGTCACCTTGCATGGTGCTTCCTGCATATCGGTTGTTTAGAGGTGAGAGGTCCAAACATGTTTGCTAATCTGGTTAGTGTTAGGTTAACAAGTTGTTTAAGGTTGTGTTTATTTCTGAGTTTATCTTTACTGCTTGTCTATGTAAATACTGATGACATGCTGCACTGGATGCAAAGAGCGATATGTCTGAGCTCAGTTTTCAGTTCTGTATCTCCATCTGCTGGTGGTTGGACACAACTATTCCCACAGGTTCTGGAATAGTGGGAAGGACTACTGGAAGGAAAATTTGTCAGGTAAGACCTCATTTCTCCATTATGAACATCCATTCATCTCCCCTGCACCTGTGAAACCATTAATATCCATCTCCTGATGACATTAACATCCATTTCTTTACCTTCCCTACCCTCCCCCCTTCGGACATCATTAACATCATCCTGTGATGACATTAGCATCCATTCCCTTACCCCGCCCCCCAAGACATCAACATCCAGCTCCCCCATCTCCCCAACCCTTGCCCAGGTCTTCGTGGTGTCTAGTGAGGAGCAGGAACTATCTGTAGTTTCTCCTGCCCCTTCTAGCATCAGGTTCAGAGTGGCAGTGGTCAATCCCTACTCTTGTGGTAGTACTGCTAGGGGTCAAGCATCAAAATAAAAAACATTATTTGGCAGCCTGACTCTTAATGTTAATACTGCGAGACTACAGCTAGGGGTTGACCACCACCATTTTGAACCCATTGCCAAAAGGGGTAGGAGCAACTGGGGATTGCTCTTGTCCCCCTCTAGAAAACGGGGAAACCCCCTGCAAGACCCAGGAGAAGGTGGGATTGCCTTTGTTGGAGGGGATGCGGGGGATGGATGCTGATAGTGATTGATGGGGGTTTGGCGAGAGGAGCATGGATGTTGTTGGTGTTGGGGGGCTCAGGGGGTCTTAATTATTTGGGGAGTATGGGGATGGGGAGGATCAATGCTGTAGGGTGCAGCCATTTTAAGGTGCCTACAGATGTAGAAACCTGAGGCAGGCTCTTTTTTCCATGTGATGGCAAATACAATAATGACATTCAGGCGAGCATGTGTATTTCCAAAAGCTCTGTCTTGGCAGAGTTTTTTGTAAAATATTGGGGGAACTGAAAGTTCCAACCTGGATGTCTTGGTTTCTATCTCTGCGTTCTATGTAAAATAGGATATAGTATTTTAGGAAATTTTTTTTAATTTACTTGCTGTAAGCCGTTTTGGCATACCTTCAAGGTTGATAAAGCAGGGCATAAATACAATATAGTGCATAGTTGCAAAAGGAGGACTGGTGTTTTCATATAGCTTTGTTCTGTGATGTATGAAGAGCTGTTTCTGTCAATTTAGAACCACAATTTTGGCATGTCTTGCTGCTTCAGTGTATTATAACTCATCCTTAATTTTGAGTTACTGAAAGTTGCTTTTAATGAGAAGTTTGAAAATGAAAACAAACAAAAAAATCCCTGCTTATAAACAACCTTAATACCTTTCCACTCTTCTCATAAGAAGCAAACCTCCACCAAATCAGAGGTGAAAGAGTTGGTATCCGTGAGCTAGCTCTTTGAGCTATCCAGTTCTAGAGGCTCTGTATTCCTGTCCAGTATCCTGAGCCAACTGGTCCTAGAGCTGTATCCTTATCCAATCCTGTCAGACTTTCAACCCGGGTATCTTATACCTCTTACTTTTAAAAAACTCAGATCTGTAGGGGGAAAGTTGAGCTCTTCATTCTTTGGGCCCAATTGGTAGTCTGAATAGTGAACTTCACGGAATGATTATTGTTTCATTGTCAATATCTAAACCTATCTGTTAAAAGGAAATATCACAATAGCCTTGTGTAACTGGTGATAACCTACTCCTTTCTTTTATAGTTAGATAGGTTCAAGGAGCCGCCTGCGTTTGGACCCATGTGTGACTTGTTGTGGTCAGATCCCTCTGAAGATTTTGGAAATGAGAAATCACAAGAACATTTTACTCATAACACAGTTCGAGGATGCTCCTATTTTTATAGGTAACAAAACAGTCTGGAATGCTGCTCATACTTTAATAAAATGCATCATGTTCATACGTTTTCCCACCTTCTTTTTTTTAACAATTGTTGATGCTTCTGGTGTCTTGTCTGTTCTTCTCCTTCCTCATCTTTATGTCACGTCTTTCTTCTGCATGCTACTTTTCCCTCTACTGTTTAGGCCTGTAGCATCCTAGAGGTAAAAGATGAAGAGTATAAGTTAGGTAGCTGTCTTTTCAGTTGTTAGAATGTGTAATTAACATTTCAGGGGGAGACAATTTTCAGACTTCCCATGCAGCTTGAAGATTCTGAAGACCTGCAAATTCATTTTCAAAGGAAAACTCCATGCAAAGTTTCCTTTTGAAAATATGCTGATGCCTGCACCATAGGTACAAACTACCCCTAGAAAGTATACACAGTGATTGAAACGTGAAACCATCCTGTGACGGTTATTTCTTTTGTGGCCCTCGCTCTTCCCCCACCGTCTTCTTCTTTTCCTTTTTCTCACAGTTCTGAGGCGAGGTTGTTCCCTCCAGTCGTCTTCACACTTAGCAGTAAGTTCCACAACAAACCCCTCAAACCACAGCCCTGGCTTTTCTACTTTTCAGCCATAAGGTTTGGGCAGCCTCCTCCCTTGCCATGTTTACTTTCATACACTGGCCCACCCACTACTGCCTTATCAAAAAACTCACAGTCCTTGCCTGCTCGATAAGAGTGGTTCTTTGAGGACAAGCAGGCTACTTGTTCTCACATGTGGGTCGATGTCCGCGTCGGCCCAGGAATCTGCATTTTGCAAGCAAAATATAAAAAAGTTTTGACAGAATCTTCTGGCGCACGTGTAGCGCGAACACGTTCCTCAGTTTTCTTTTCTCCTCGTTGAGGTGTGGTAGAGTGTTTTTTTTTTTTTTTTTTCTTGCGCTCCTCTCAGGCTCAGGAAAGAGTCTTTGTTCATTTCGTGGCTTTTTGCCTTATTTTCTTTTCAAATTCTACAGTTAAAAAAAAAAAAAACCACACTGCCTGTAGTTTCTTTATTTTTGCCCCTTTTAAAGTTTCCTTGCTGCGCGGTCGGGTTGTTCCCTTCTTTTTGCACCCTTTTGATTTCACCAAAGCCATTTTTCCTTCCATGTCATCGAAGACACCCAGCGGCTTCAAATGTTGTACTCGGTGCAACCGGACCATCTCAGGTACCGATACCCACGCCTGGTGTATCCAGTGCATTGGGCCCAACCATAGCCCAGCCGCTTGTAGTCTGTGTCTTCGTATGAAGAAACGGACCCAAGCGTCTCAAAGCCCAAAGAGAAAAGCTTTTTGGGGCTCGATCCGGTCCTTCGACATCAGTACCCAGGTCGGCGGCGTTGACATTGACTTCGAGGGAAGCATCAACATGGGGAGCAGAGGTAATAGCTGCTGAAAGACCTATTCGCACTGGGAGCAGTGAGGCATCGAGTGGGTCTCCAGCTGCCTCGATGCCTCCTGTTATGCAGGCCCCCGGCCCCGAGGAGGTGTGAGGATTCCACGTCCTCAGCAGTACCGAGGAGTCTCGATGACGGGCGTCGAGTGAAGGCGAAGAAGCACCTTCATCGTTCTCCTTCGACACACGGTGCCGGCACCCAAGAAGCGTCGGCGCCGAGAGGATCGTTCCCCCTCTATTCATGAGGTGCCGATGCGTCGGTCTTCTGGCAGCCCGTTACCTGCTCCCGAGCCTCGACAGATTCTGCCACCGGCTTCTTTACCGACCCCGCAGCCTTGTCCGACGGCGGCTCTCGATGAGTGCATCAGGGTCCTGCTTCCAGAGCTTCTGGAAGGATTGCTGCGCCAGTCTGCTTCAGTGTCGGGGGTGCTTGCGCCTTCCGTACCATGCAGCTGCATCTGGACCTTCGCCAGTGGTGAGGTCCCCGACCTTAGTGCCGCCTGCTGGATCAGTGTCGGCTGCCACCCAGGTCGACTCCCCTTCGACATCGGTGGAGGAAGCTTTGCCGGAGTCCAGACGGGCGTCGACTTCTCTGCACCACCATCGAGGACGTCGTTCCTTGGCGTCGAGGCAGGCTCAGTTTCGGACTGCTCTGAGAGATGTCTTGTCCGATACTGAAGATGAGTGTTCATGGGAGGAAGAGAAGGATCCCAGGTACTTTTCTTCTGACGAGTCCTATGGGATTCCCTCTGAACCTTCCCCTCCACTAGAAAGGAGACTTTCTCCATCGGAGAGTCTATCCTTTACCTCCTTTGTCTGGGAAATGGCTGCGGCTATTCCCTTCCCTATGGAGGCTGAGGATGAGCCCAGGGCTGAGATGCTTGAGGTCCTGGATTATTCTTCTCCACCCAGAGAGGCTGCAACGGCTCCTTTGCATAATGTACTGAAGGAAGTCCTTATGTGAAACTAGTCATTCCCTCTGTCTAATCCTGTGATCCCGAAAAAGACTGAATCCCAATATCGGATCCATGGGGAACCTGGATTGATGAGGGCTCAGCTACCTCACAATTCCATGGTGGTGGATTCCGCTCTCAAAAGAGGCAAGAGCACTAGGGACTATGCCTCGGCGCCCCCAGGCAGAGAATCTAAAACCTTGGACTCTTTTGGGAGGAAGGCGTATCAGGCCGCTATGCTCGCTGCCAAAATCCAGACATACCAGGTCTTCACGAGCATCCACTTGCGGAACTCGGTGAGGCAACTGTCTAGCTTGGCTGATGCACTCCCTCCGGAGCAGGCCGAGCCTTTTCGCCAGGTGGTCAGGCAGCAGAAGGCGTGTCAAAAATTCCTGGCCAGGGGTATGTTCAACACTTTTGATGTAGCATCCAGGATCGCTGCCCAAGGTATAGTGATGCGCAGACTCTCATGGCTGCGTGTCTCTGACCTGGATCATTCAGTCCAGCAGCGGATGGCGGATGTGCCTTGCCGGGGGGGGGGGGGGGGGGGGTGGGGATAACCTTTTTGGTGAGAAAGTAGAGGATCTAGTTGACCAGCTCAAGAAGCACAAGCCTCAAAAAGGTGCCCGAACTGACCAGATGACCACCGGAGGAAATCTGGTATGACCTCCCCTTACTCCCCCAGTGGTCACCAACCCCCTCCCACCCTAAAAAAAAACAAACTTTAAAAATATTTTTTGCAGCCTCTATGCCAGCCTCAAATATCGTACCCAGCTCCATGACAGCAGTATGCAGGTCCCTGGAGCAGTTTTAGTGGGTACAATGCACTTCAGGCAGGCGGACCCAGGCCCACTCCCCCCCCCCCCCAACCTGTTACACTTGTGGTGGTAAATGTGAGCCCTTCAAAACCCACCAGAAACCCACTGTACCCACATGCAGGTGCCCCCCTTCATCCCTTAGGGCTATGGTAGTGGTGTACAGTTGTGGGGAGAGAGTTTTGGGGGGCTCAGCACACAAGGTAAGGGAGCTATGCACCTGGGAGCAATTTGTGAATTCCACTGCAGTGCCCCCTAGGGTGCCCGGTTGGTGTCCTGGCAAGTGAGGGGGACCAGTGCACTACGAATGCTGGCTCCTCCCACGACCAAAGGGCTTGGATTTGGTCGTTTCTGAGATGGGCGTCCTCGGTTTCCATTATGGCCGAAAATCGGGGACGACTATCTCTAAGGTTGACCTAAATTTCGCGATTTGGGCGTCCCCGACCGTATTATCGAAATGAAAGATGGACGCCCATCTCATTTCGATAATACAGGTTTCCCCGCCCCTTCGTCGGGACGTCCTGCGAGGACGTCCTCAGGAAAACTTGGGCGCCCCTTTCGATTATACCCCTCCACATAGCCTCTGCGCTGCTTGTTTTTATTTGTATTGTTGATATTATTGCTTTGTTAATTTTTTGATTGTAAACCATCTTGCACCCATTGAATTTGGCAGTATATGGATTAGATGAGATTAGTTATGGTTTTGTTCCTTAGAATCTCTGTATGCTCAGGTCCTATTGTGGTCCTGTTCCTCAGGGTCTAGAATGCAGGATGCAATATGTGTTTATCCTGTATGTGGTCCTGTTCCTCAGTATCTAGAGTGCAGGAATACAACCTGCAATTATGTTCCTCCAGGTCCTGGCATAGTCTTCACGAAACAAAGATTCTGCTGCTAATGTACACTCAGTATACATGTTTCTGTAGTAATGGATGTGCTCTCCTGTGTTTGCACGTGCATTATTTGCATATGATTTCTTTATTGCACTAGATGGAAGAATTTTTTTAAAGCAAGCGTTTATGGAACTGTGAGCTAGACTTCAGTGCACATTCTTAATTCACAACTTATTAGTATTTGCTCCAGAAAGAAGAGGTGGTGGGGGGAGGAGGCAAAGTAAGAGGCAGCAGCCACAGAGTGAGGAGACAGGGTTGTGGCTGGGACTGCAGTGGTAGCTTGGGGTTGGCAAGGGAAGTGGGAGGCACTTATCAGGGAGCAATTTTCCTGTATTGATAAGCCACAGAAGATGACATGAAATACTGTGGAAAATACCCTTCCATTTTGATGGACTTGCTAGAAGAGAAGTCTAATAATATTGGGTCCTAGCATATATCCTGTCTCATCTGAATCCAGTTTTCTGCAAGACCAGTACATGTACTGGAACCCTGCTAGAGTTCCTCTGTGTTTTGTTTGAAGTCTCTCTGTCTTGATCCAAGATGGCGACGGTATGAGAAGCGTTGCCAGTCGCATCTCACTCTTTTCTGCGAACGCCACAAAGTTGCTCCTTACCTGAACCCCAGAATGGGGAAAAGGAGAGGCAAGGTCAGGGAGATTCCCTCTCTCCCTGACGGGACAAGTCAGCTTCGGCAGGCTAAGATGGAAGATTTTGCAGTCGCGCTGGGTCCGGGGAAGATTTCTGCTCCGGTAGCTGAGGCTGGCGCTTCGGCGTTAGCAGACAGTGTAGACGGGGCTTCCCTTAGCCCCGTCGAACGTGCGGCTCCTCCACAACCAGGAAGTGAACTTCTCCAGACGAGCCCTGTAGATCAGATCCGAAGTGGAGAGCAGAGCGTGCAGGGAGGGAGCCTTTTGGAGACAAGGGGAGATCAGAGGGACGACAGCTTGGGAGCTCCAGAAGGGACATCGGCTCCTGTACTGCCAGTACAGACAGTGAGTATCCTGGAAAATGCTGCTAAAGCACCCCTTCTTGAATTGACATTGGAGAAAATGGAAAAGCCAGCCGTAGTGACGCTAGAGTCACTATGGGACTTAACCTTTACTGCACATTCCTCCCAACAAACTGTGGTAACTAAAAATGTTGTAATTATTAAGACTTTATCAGGGAGTGGAGGAGTGGCCTAGTGGGGTGGTGGACTTTGGTCCTGGGGAACTGAGGAACTGAGTTCAGTTCCCAGCACAGGCAGCTCCTTGTGACTCTGGGCAAGTCACTTAACACTCCATTGCCCCATGTAAGCCACATTGAGCCTGCCATGAGTGGGAAAGCGTGGGGTACAAATGAAAAAAAAAAAAAAAAACTGCATTAGCCCAATTGCAAAAGACTGAACATCAAGCTGCGGAAGTAAAGTCTCTTACTGAACGAACTAAAAAAATGGAACTTGTGGGTCAAACATTGATTAAAGATAAGAATTTTACTCTCCGAAGGCTGGAATATCTGGAAAATCAGTCCAAGAGACTTAACTTGAGGCTAATAAACTTTCGAAGTTCGCCTCTTATTACCCCTGTACAAATGATTAAAAAATACCTTGTGGAAATATTGGGCATGTCAGAAAATTCACTACCAGCAATAACTAGAGCGTTTTATTTGCCAGCTGATTGTAGAGTGGAGTCAGAAAACCTTCCTCAAGGTGGTGCAGTGATGAATCTGACTACATTTTTGGAGTCATCCTTAGAAGTTGTAACGAAAAGAGCAACATTATTAGTCTCATTTGCTTTAGAAATGAATCGGGATGTAGTACTGAGACTTTCTTTAAGACATTTGGATTCAGTTTTTTGGGGGTCAAAAATAAGAATATATCCAGACTTATCAAGAGAGACTCAGAAGAGGCGTAAAGCCTTTTTGGCTTTGCGCACAAGAACTGTGGCAATAGGAGCTAACTTCCTATTGAAATTTCCTTGTGTATGTAGAATTATGTTTCAATCTAAACAGTTTCAATTTTTTGACCCCAAACAGCTAGAGGAATTTCTACTTAGTAGGGAAGAGGTTAATGTAGTGGTTTAATCCCATATGTACACAGCTTTGGAGTGAATCACTCGGGACGTGACGCTTCATTAATATAATTTACAATGTATGATTATTTCCTTTAGATTATATGATTAATCTTACATCTTGGATTGATTTCTTATTCTTGTGGTCGATAATTATATGAAACTTAAATAGTATTTGCTTGTTTATATAATTTTTCATTTCCAAATTGTGTATTATCATTCATAAATGTGAAATTATGTTTGTTAAGCTTAATAAAAATAAAGTTTAAAAAAATGAAGTCTCTCTGTCTTTAACAAGTATAGGTTACTGTTACTCCTCTTTTTCTCTTCACAGCTATCCTGCTGTTTGTGAATTTTTGCAAAATAATAATTTATTATCAATTATACGAGCCCATGAAGCCCAGGATGCAGGGTAAGTCTTAACTCTATTCTAGTGTACAGAAAAGTACACATGCATATATTGGATAGAAAAAGTGTTGGAATTTTAATACGTTTGAAACTTGAGAGCAGTAATAACAAGCTTAGAGGCTTCCCACTTACTTTACTAACACATACAATTAGTTTTTATAAATGTTAATGCAGAGGGTAGAGGCTGATCAGATTTCAGCTTTGGTACTGACGCTGGCCTGAAATCGGGATATGGCCATATTTTGGTTACGGCCAAAAAGCCAGTGCATTTTCAGATTAAATCGACCCCCCCTATTCCCTCAACAAAAAATGCTGCCCTCCCAATACCCAGCAGAAAGCGCCCCCATTCCACCCTAAGAGAAAGCCACCCAGTACCCTCCCTGGGCTTACCTTAGAAGCCCTAGAGGCATATTTTCAAAGCACTTAGCTTTCCAAAGTTCTATAGGTTTCTATGGAACTTTGGAACGCTAAGTGCTTTGAAAATATGCCTTCTAGTGGCCTAGTTGGGGCAGAAGTGATCCTCAGTTGCTCCTGCTCATGCCAGCTTCACATTCAGAATGGCTGCTGGGACCTCCTGCAGCAGTCTTGCGAAACTGCCACTGAAAGTCTCTACAGCCATTTTGAGATTGGAGCTGGCATAAGCAGGAGCAACTGTGATTCCCAGGGTAGGGAAAGAGAAAGGATGGGGAAGAGAGAGGATAGGAGGAGAAAAACAGAGATGGAGGGAAGAATGGCAGAGAGAGGATAAAAGAGATCTTATCTGTGGATGGAAGGCTTGGGTTGTAGTGAAGGGTGGATACATAGGAGAGAGAGAAGGAAGAAAACAGGATAAACAAAAAGATACAAAGTAATAATCCACACTCAACAAAGTTGGAAAAGTTTGATTTTTAGATTTTTCTAAGTAAGTTCTTTAAATGTATAGCTTTTCAGTAAAAACAATCGGGTCGGTATTCAGCTGCTGTGGTCAGCGTTGTTTTTAAACACTGTCTGCGTTGGCTAAAAACAGTATGGCATCCGGATTGCAGCCTGCACTGAATATCCAGTGTGGTCCAGTATCTGGATAGCAATAATTTCTGGCCTAACATTATCTGGATAATAGTCTGAATGTTGCTACTTTCTGAATATTGGCTGTGCCCATACACCTCCCCAGCACTGTTATCTGGATATATGGCTTTGAAATGTATAGGCAAAATCTTGAAAACCGTACCACTGTGACACAAGGCCTTCTACTGGTGACTAAAACATATATGACCATCTCAGGGAAACAGTGACTAAAGTAGGGGATACAAAATGTTGAGAATGCATATAAAATTCTTTATACAGTAGAAGTGTGGAAATCTGGATGCCAGAAATCCGAACCACCTGAGAATCCGGACCCTTCTCATTTTTGTGCCGACTGCCCGAGAACCTGGAAAACTGCCTGAGAAATCTGGACTCCCCCCCCCCCCCCCATGGTTCAGGTTCTCTCCCGGTCCTGCGTGCTCACTCTCCCTGCACGATCCTTCACGCACTCTCCCCGGCCCTGCCTGCTTACTCCCTCTATAACCTCAAATCCTGAATTCTTCGCAGTCCAGCGGCAACCTTACTCACTGGCCACCTCTGGCATGCCTCGGGCCTTTCCCCTCTGACTTTTGCAGCCCCTTTTGATGCAACATCTTCTCTTCAGAAGGGGTGGGATGGGTCAGAGAGGAAAAGCCCTGGGCATGTCGGAGGCAGCTAGTGAGTAAGGCTGCCTCTGGCACTACGAAGATTTCAGGACTTGAGGTTAGAGAGGGAGCAAATGGGCAGAGCCGGGAGTGAGGGGAAAGACACCAGATTGTGCAGGTAGGGAGGAGAGGAAGGAGGATGCATAGCTATGGGGGGCCCTTGGGGGCATGGGAGAGTGATATGGAAAGACTGCCTGAGAATACGAAAACCTGTACTGACCCAATGCCTGAGCACTACAGATGCTATTCTTGACCCACTACAATCTGGTTTTCGCCCTCTCCACTCAACCGAAACTGCGCTTACTAAAGTCTCCAATGACCTATTACTGGCTAAATCCAGAGGTCAATATTCCATCCTCATTCTTCTTGATCTTTCCGCTGCTTTTGACACTGTCGATCACAGCATACTTCTCGATACCCTGTCCTCACTTGGATTCCAGGGCTCTGTCCTTTCCTGGTTCTCTTCCTACCTCTCCCTCCACACCTTTAGTGTTCACTCTAGTGGATCCTCTTCTACTTCTATCCCTCTGCCTGTCGGCGTACCTCAGGGTTCTGTTCTTGGTCCCCTCCTCTTTTCTATCTACTCTTCTTCCCTTGGTTCATTAATCTCATCCCATGACTTTTCCTACCATCTCTATGCTGATGACTCCCAAATCTACCTTTCTACCCCTGATATCTCACCTTGCATCCAAACCAAAGTTTCAGCGTGCTTGTCTGACATTGCTGTCTGGATGTCTCAACGCCACCTGAAATTAAATATGACCAAAACTGAGCTTCTCATTTTCCCCCCCAAACCCACCTCCCCGCTCCCCCCGTTTTCTATTTCTGTTGATGGCTCTCTCATTCTCCCTGTCTCCTCAGCTCGAAACCTTGGGGTCATCTTTGACTCTTCTCTCTCCTTCTCTGCTCATATCCAGCAGATTGCCAGGACCTGTCGTTTCTTTCTTTACAACATCCGTAAAATCCGCCCCTTTCTTTCCGAGCACTCTACCAAAACCCTCATCCACACCCTTGTCACCTCTCGTTTAGACTACTGCAATCTGCTTCTTGCTGGTCTCCCACTTAGTCACCTCTCCCCCCTCCAGTCGGTTCAAAACTCTGTTGCCCGTCTCGTCTTCCGCCAGGGTCGCTTTACTCATACTACCCCTCTCCTCAAGACCCTTCACTGGCTCCCTATCTGTTTTCGCATCCTGTTCAAACTTCTTCTACTAACCTATAAATGTACTCACTCTGCTGCTCCCCAGTATCTCTCCACACTCGTCCTTCCCTACACCCCTTCCCGTGCACTCCGCTCCATGGATAAATCCTTCTTATCTGTTCCCATCTCCACTACTGCCAACTCCAGACTTTGCGCCTTCTGTCTCGCTGCACCCTACGCCTGGAATAAACTTCCTGAGCCCCTACGTCTTGCCCCATCCTTGGCCACCTTTAAATCTAGACTGAAAGCCCACCTCTTTAACATTGCTTTTGACTCGTAACCACTCGCCTCCACCTACCCTCCTCTCTTCCTTCCCGTTCACATTAATTGATTTGATTTGCTTACTTTATTTATTTATTTATTTATTTTTGTCTATTAGATTGTAAGCTCTTTGAGCAGGGACTGTCTTTCTTCTATGTTTGTGCAGCGCTGCGTACGCCTTGTAGCGCTATAGAAATGCTAAATAGTAGTAGTAATTTCAGGATTTCTACTGTAAATGGTACTATATGCCAATGTGGTTGCTAAAAATGTATAAAATGGGCACGGGCAAATGGAGGACAAAGAGATTTTTACTATATCTGGTGGACATGCCCCAAGGTACAGTCCTTCTTGGAAGCTATATTGAAGATTATCCAACAGATTACATTAGTGGAATACCCCAGAAAGGCGGATCATTTTTTATTACGCTTTAAGCCTATGGGAATAAAACCAGAACTTCATAAATTGGAAGCATGTCTTTTTACAGCCAGTAAGTATATATTTATTTAAAACTTGATATACTGCCTTTTCTAGTAAAAGGCCAAGGCAGTTTATAAAATTCACTAATAGAATAACAAAAATTTTAAAAGAACTGCATTAAAAATAGGAAAAAGTATGCTGATTCAGAAAACAATACATCTAGACCTGTTTACTCTGGGAGACCATACAGGCAATGCAAAGCACTATTACGTAACGGGGGGATTGAAAGCAAGCTAAAAATAGGCCTTTAATAATGTCTTAAATTTGGACAATGAAAGTTCAGTCCTGATATTAGGAGGAAGGCTATTCCAAAGGCTAGGTGACAGAAAAATGCAGAGGATCTAGTGGACTCATAATGAGCATACTTCATAGATACCAGTATTAATTGATTAGTGTCAAGGGACCAGAGAGCACAGGATGGTGTGTATGGTATAACTTTAGCAGATTCCTGGAAGCAGAATACAGCTCCCATGAATAAAGTACTGCAAAAGATGGTTTTTGTTTATCACATGTCAAAACTGATGGCTCTACCACACGGATACTTAACTAAATTTCATAAGGTATGGGACATTTACAAAAACTGGAGGGATCAGAACCGAGAGGAGAACAAGAACAATAATTGTTTCACTAATTAAATAAAGCTATAAAGGGTCTCTTGAGACCTGACTGCTTAAGTTAGTTACAATCCACTGCATCCTTGCAGGAGGGGGTTGGGGGGAGGAAGAGAAATGTCTACCATTGGAAATTGTTATTGTTTAAGTAGTTTGTTGAGCATTGATCTGTAACATACAAAAAATATTCAAACAAAATGTTGAGAATGGCCAAAGCATTCATGTCCTGGATCAATGAGCAGACTGAAAAAGTTATGTTGGAACTCACAAAAAAGGATGAAGTTTGGATCTTTGTATTACAAATTATTTCTTGTAATAGAAAGACAAGCAGAGAAGTGAGGTCCAAAGGAAGAAGGAAAATCCAAGAAGCCAAAAATTGGAAGTAACAATTTTGGTTTATGGTAAATAGTTACAAACAGGCTTATTTTCGAAAGAGAAGAGCGCTCATCTTTCGACACAAATCGGAAGATGGGCGTCCTTCTCATAGGGTTGCCCAAATCGGCATAATCGAAATCCGATTTTGAGCGTCCTCAACTGCTTTCCGTCGCGGGGACGACCAAAGTTCATGTGGGCGTATCGGAAGCATAGCGAAGGCGGGACTGGGGGAGTGCCTAACACATGGGCGTCCTCGACCGATAATGGAAAAAAGAAGGGCGTCCCAGACAAGCACTTGGGTGACTTGGTCCATTTTTTCTTATGACCAAGCCTCAAAAAGGTGCCCGAACTGACCAGATGACCACCGAAGGGAATCGGGGATGACCTCCCCTTACTCCCCCAGTGGTCACTAACTTCCTCCCACCCTAAAAAAAAACCAAAACTTTAAAAATATTTTTTCCAGCCTCTATGCCAGCTTCAAATATCATACCCAGCTCCATGACAGCAGTATGCAGGTCCCTGGAGCAGTTTTAGTGGGTACTGCAGTGCACTTCAGGCAGGCGGATCCAAGCCGATTCCCCCCTACCTGTTACACTTGTGGTGGTAAATGTGAGCCCTCCAAAACCCACCATAAACCCACTGTACCCACATGTAGGTGCCCCCCTTCATCCCTAAGGGCTCTGGTATTGGTGTACAGTTGTGGGGAGTGGGGTTGGGGGGGGGTTGGGTGGCTCAGCACACAAGATAAGGGAGCTATGCACCTGGGAGCTTTTTCTGACGTCCACTGCAGTGCTCTCTAGGGTGCCCGGTTGGTGTCCTGGCATGTGAAGGGGACCAGTGCAGTACGAATGCTGGCTCCTCCCATGACCAAATGGCTTGGATTTGGTCGTTTCTGAGATGGGCGTCCTCGGTTTCCATTATCGCCGAAAACCGGGGATGACCATCTCTAAGGTCGACCATCTCTAAGGTCGACCTAAATGTTGAGATATGGGCGTCCCCGACCCATCTTGTTTCGATAATACGGGTTTCCCCGCCCCTTCGCGGGTACGTCCTGCGAGGACGTCCTCAGGAAATCCTGGGCGCCCCATTCGATTATGCCCCTCAAAGTAGTCAACGCTTGTAAAATAAAAATGCAGGACTCAACGTAGGCCGTGTTTTGGTAGTGCTGCCTGTGTGAAGAGTCCAAGTGCACTACAAAACAAATAAAAATTTAAAAAACAATTAGAACAAAATTTAAAAACAATAGTGTCACGAAACACCTAGCAGCCATCTGGAGGGTCTGTCCACAGCACTGCTCAGGTCCACCAGCACCTGGGCACATGCCCTATACTAGCCAACCTTCCACCCCACACAATAGGTTCCACTTGCCTTTGGTGAGTTTCCCACTCACAAGGTACTCCACAGTGATTTTTACGATACTGGAACCCACACTCCAGGGGGTCCACAGTTCCCAGAAATCACCCACAGACTCAAAAACACAAACCAGGATTCTTAGTCAGTCTAGGATAGCAGAGCTAATAAACTATAGGTTTATTATCACAGAACTTGAACAGTGAACAGAAAAAGATGAAATCAGCAAACAATAACAGATAACGGAATATGGATCAATTATAAAACTATGGGGTCATTTTACTAATCTGCGGCAAAAAGTGGCCTGCGGTAGTGTGGGCACGTGTGTTTGGCATACGCCGGGCGAGATTTTACCGTGTCTGGGGAAAAGGGCTTTTTTTTTTTTTTTTTCAATGGGCTGGGGAAAGGGCCTGCGGTAAAATTGCAACCAGCGTGGACCTATTTATGGCCTGAGCCCTTACCACCCATTGATCTAGCGATAAGGGCTCATGTGCGATGACCGGTCAGCACGCGCCAACTGTCAGTTAATGTCAGAAATGCTGTGCGTGGTAGGAAATAAACATTTAAAAAATTTATCCTGGTTGTATGGGTGTGCACCAAATCTGAAATTACCGCTGGGGAGGGGGAGGGTTCTCTAGTCTCATTTTGGCAGCAATGCTGCACATGCGTAGAGCCTACTATACCTTTGGAAAAAGGCCCCTGTCTAAAGACTATCTGGGTAGTACCTGTGGAGTTCAGGAAATATAGCTGCTCACAGGTTATAAAATATAACTGCTGACAGGGCCTCAGTAAAAAGATCTTTCTCTCTCCGCTCCCTGGCTGAGACTGGGGAAAATTCAGTACCTCCTGGCTAGATTTGAACTCGAGGGCCAATCAAAGCCCAGAGCACCAACTTTTAAAGTATCTGACCAATGGTACTGCAAATTGCCTTTCCACATGCTTAAACTGGAAAAGTATTTTTCTGCAACAGCTTTAAAACACAAAACGATTGCCATCTGCTGGCCAATTAGGAGAAATACACTTCAGGAAATAATTCAGTTCACAGGCTTAGAAACCCACTGTTTGTTCACAAATAGTTCATATGAAAAACTATTTATATAAAATCTAAATATAAAAAGTTATATGCATGTGCTGTAAGTTAAAAAATAGTGACAAACAGAATTAGTAGTTGCATATGGCTTATTGGTCCAAAAGGCACAATGAGGCTATTTTAAACAGCAGTACTTATGTTGTACGCGCCCTATATAATTTTTCAGCCAACCAATTGTTATGTAGAAGCCTATTGAAAGGGTAGCATAACTAACTGTCTGACAAAACGTGGACATCAGAACATGGAAGAAACTTCTGTGAACACAATGTTGATCCTTGCAAAAGAAAAGGAATGGTACGGCTAGTCAATATTATTGTGCTAAAAATGGTCATGTTTTTTGAAAAGAAAGAAAGATTGGTGGCGGAGATAATCATAATAAAAAAAGAAAAAGTTAAATAGTATATATAAAAAGAAGAAGAAGAAACCGTCGCTTATGTTAAGCGTTTAAGCTGGCTGAGTTAAAAATAGATTTGAGTTCAGTTAACTGGTATTCCCACCACTGCCGAAATAAAAGCACTTGAAAAACAAAGCTTTAGCAAATATAAAACATGTTAAAAGCTTACTTTGAAAAAGAAGAATCACTGTTTCATCAAAACCTGTGCTTAGAGTTTAATGCAATGAATGTGGCGCATGTCCTCTCGGGCTTTAAAAGACCAGATCCACACCTTTGAATTGAATGATAGCTCTAATTCTCTGGTGGTTGTGTTGAAGACAGAAACAATAAATAAAAGTGGCACGAATAAGCATGTAAATCTCCATGGTCAAGTTAATATGTATATTTTGTTTACTAATTAAAAACTAGGTGAAAAGGTGCTGCCAAAATAGCGATGATGATTGTAGCTGCGTACTGTCGAAAAAGCTGCTATCAAACTCTGTATCAGGTTATGTTTCAAACCTGATTTTAAACAAATACCAGTAAAGATAATAAAATGGTTATCTTTGAGTTATGTGTTTTCATATACTATAGATTACTTTGATAATGCCTTATTTACTTATTGTCAAAATTAAGTAGTAATAGGAAAACAGCAGTGATGTGAAACACAAAGGTGGCAGACATTATAAAAATGGTCTGCAGTTGTAGGATCAAGTATAATGTATAGCTCATTGGTTCAAAAGGCATAATGAGCAATTTAAACAGCAGCACTTATATGCACCCTATATAATTTTTTCAGCCAATCAGTTGTTTTGTGAAAGTTGTTATCTTGGTCTAACAGAATTCATTAAAACCTCACTTTTTGTTTCTGGTGATTTTAGTTACCTTTTCCCAAAGATGGTCACATATAATTGTAACAGAGGTGAAACTTTGTTGGCATTACTGCTCACCTTTCAGACTTGTGTTCATTCTAAGAGTAAAGAGGGGCAGCTATGTGGAGGCGTGTCCCCAAAACCAGTCATGTTTCTATGGGCTATGTCCCAATTTAAACATGTTTTTTGGATGTGTTTTGATGCATACAAAGCTCTTTTCTTTACAGCTATAGAATGTACAGAAAAAGTCAAACCACGGGGTTTCCCTCTTTGATTACTATTTTCTCAGCACCCAATTACCTAGATGTCTACAATAATAAAGGTAAGACATGCCTAGTTCTAAGGTTTGTATGTACAGATGTTTTTGAAGAAACATTCCTCTGGGAGCAGTCAGTTCTATCCTCATTAGCATGAGAGGTGGAGTTGCTTTGTTCATCTGTGATCCTCAATGTTTTTATCAAAGTACTGTCTGATGACAAACTGCTGCACTGATTCATATAGATGGGTCACATGATTCTTTCTAATGTTAGAACTGTACAAGAGCTTTCATGAAAATCTTCTGAGCATGCATGGAGGTTTCCTGCACACTTCTTGGCCTTCTGGTCTTTAGTTTTCTTTTTCGTCATTGTCAGAGGACATCCTGGCAGATCCTTCCCACTGCTGGTTTGCTGCATAGCATAACATATGAGTCATAGCTTTAGCTCTGCTGACCCACAGTGCTAGTAGCTTGATTGCAGTTTTTCCTGTATTTTGATACATCTTTTTCTTCAAAAAACTTTTACTTTCAATTTAGTGTTCTCTGTTTTCACAACTTATACAAGAAGCAAACTGGAAGCTTTAGCAGTTGTCTAACATGCTCATAGAAGGTATTGCTTACATGTGATCATACGAAGTGCTAAGGGCAAAGGCCACAACTTCGCTTTGCACAGCTTTTGAACAAAGATGTTGCCAAGAGTGGTTCAAGCCTTGCAGGAAAGGCACTGCACTAATCTGACCACCTCAAATAAACCTAGTTAGAATCCTACCCTAAAACCTAAGGAGAAGTACCTGATCACAGTCATTTTCCAATTCTGTTTGTATGTTTATGTAATATATTTATTTTTGTGTGTGAGGGAAATGGATCTCAGATATTGGGGTGGGGTGGCAGAGAGAGGGGGTATCAAGTTGGGGAAAGGATCTCAGGAACAAGACGGAGAGGGGAATTCAGAAATGCATGAAGGTGGAGGGAGAGCAGGTCTTGGGGTGCCCCAGGCCAGCACCTCCTCCTTTTTTGCCTATAAGAGCCAGACTAGTAGTTTTGAATTGCATGGATACTATAGCAAAATTTGTTATGTTTCACATGGTTCCAAACCTCTAGTTTGGTGATTGGTGAGAGAGGTAAAGGAGGGTCTCGAGGCACTGTTGCTCTTCTGCTGTTGGCCTGCTTAACTGGGAGTGATTGTGGAGGAGGGAAGGATGAACTAGGATTCGAGATAGAGAGGGAAGGAGAGAGGTATACCCATACTTACCTGGTCAGTCATCCACCCAGCCCAACTCAGCCAAAGGCTTCCTGTAATTTTTCCAAAAAATAAAGGAAAAACAAAAACCACTCCACAGATAGCAATATCAAAGTAGCAAATAGGAGTAGTGGAAAAGGTAGCAACAAAAGCAACCAGTGTATTAACACTAAATACACTATCTTTCATGCTATATTCTTTTTTTGGTATACTAAGAAGACATAGAAGCATCAGATGGGTACATAGGAGACCTATCGGACCTCTTCTAGCACCCACTATTTCAGATCCAAGCTCCTTAAAGCTTCAATCATTTGCCCCATATGTCTATGTTCGTTTATAAACTATTTATATAATTTTTCTTTAAATTAAAATTCACACATGCCAAAGACAAACAGGCAGTTGTGCACATAAAGGGAAAAACAAGCAAGCAACCACTTAGCTTATTCAGACATAACGAAACAGTGCTCCAAAGCTCATTCAAGACACCCACCCATACCAAAAAATAATGTATAATTAAAGATAGAGTGTGTTTAGTGTTAATAAACTGGTTCCTGTAATTCTGCGGCAAGGGCCCTGCCAATACCTTAGTTAAACTGTAAAATGAAGAGCAACAGGCCTGGCAACAAGGCATCCCATGTGTACTCTAAATCTTTTCTGAGAAATCTCTTGACAAGAGTTCTCTGCACTTTGTTGTAGTGTCAACACAAAAAAGTTACAAGCAAAGGATTGATTGATCAGCAGATTTCTCAAGTGGGCTTCTAGCTGAATTGGAACCTGCCTCAATTTTGTATACCTTTTTCAACCATAATAATTAAATATATCTTACAAGAGCTGTCACTGTCAAAATGTTTTAAGGACAGAATTAGATCAAAATGTTTGAGCAAATTAAGTGAAGATTTTATTTATTAACAAAAAAATGTAGTCCTTATTGAACTTAAGAAGGGTGCTGCAAAAACACCGTTGGAGTTCTAAGCACCTCACAAACACCTGAAGAAAATAGTTAAGCCTTTTCCACAACTTGAACAAAGTTTTTTTGATGTCTGTGTGTAATCCTGTTTTCTATTGGTTTGCTGTTTTGTCCTTTACTTTTGTTCTTTCCTATTTAAATTGTAGTTCCTTTTCTATGTGTGTTATGTTTTATTTTTAATTTGATAACTGCTTTGAACTATACATTAGGAAAGGCAGTATTGCAAATCTGAATGAATAAATAAATAATCTAAAAGGAAATGGTTGAGCCCAAACTGATTAAATCTTCAGCATAAGGCTTGAGGATACAGACTATCTTTAGAGTAGCAAACACTTATTGTGCAGACATCACCTCAGTTGTCAGTTCAGAACTTATGACTCTTTTAATGCACTCAGTGCAGGAAGACACTATTCTGCAGATGTATAAATTGAGCAACAAGAAAGGAGCCAAAGTAAGTGTGCTTAGCACAAGATTAACAATTAGTGCAGAAGTCAGTGCAGACCACCTGCACAGAATCACTGGTACTTGTTCCAGAAAAGGTTGATGTCTTCCAGGGTCCTTCATCAGAACTGCTCTGTTTTGAGAGTATGGACTAGAAGATGAACTTTTTCAAGGATCTACCCAGCCATCACATTTCTTCTGTTTTGGAGTCCCTTCAGGAACAGTTCCTTTCACAATCTTCCGAGGGTGTCTAAATCTCATCATGACAGCAATCAACACCTGCCATTAAGAAATCCATAGAAGCTTCCAGATCATTCCTAAAGGCTATTATACTGGTAACACCAATTCTGTGGACAGATTAATGGAAGAACAAGATTACTCACCCTCGTCACAGCTGTTGAAAGATTCACGAAGAGAGTTTCTAGAATGGTCACAAATTAAAGAATGAACTGGTTTGCATTTCAGTCCTTCTCAAGTTCCCAGGAATAGGTCTCCTCAAAAGGACTATTATTTCCTGGTTTTCATAAGGAAGATGTACAAGGAGGCTTTTTCCATTTTCAGGAAGATAAGGAACTGAAGGCAGATAGTTCTGGTCTTTCAGGGGACAATATTCAGCCACCTTGCTATAGCATAAAGGTAAATAGGTGATGTATTCACTTATTGTGGTGCATGGTATTTGACCTGGCTTCTGTGTAGGCTAATTCTCATGCCAGTCAGTAGTTGTACAGTTAGTCTGGAAAACTGTAAAAAATGTATTTATTATACTTCTATTTGGCCATGTGAACCTGTGCTTAATCACATTTTACATAAAATTATAGAAAATAGACAATGTAAAAATTTCAGCAACCCGTCAAATACTCTTCACTAAAACCAAGGAACATTCCAATGCACCACCTGGAAAAGATCAGAAGTCCCAACATATTTGGTATAAAAATCTTTCAAGGAACTATGCTCACCTCTAGGAATGTGGCATACCAGCTTTGCTTGATACAATATATGCATCAGTGTATTGATAAAATCAGATCTCTTCCAGATGTCCTGCTTCAGGAACAAAGAGACAGGTTACATCACTGTCTCTGAACACGTTGAGTAAACCCGATTGTCAGTCAGTGAAACATTTGGCACATCATCTTGATTATCATCTCTTGCCATGGGAGCAAGAAGAATGGCTTGGCTCAGGGCTTCTGGCCTTTGGGGGGAGTCCATGATAAACTTGCTGATGTGCCCTGCAATGGGGAAACCCTGTGTGGAGGCAATTTGAAATAATCAGTTAACATCATTAAGGACCCCTGTTCTACTCTGCAAAAATGGTCTTTTACAAAACAGTTTGTAAATATAAGAAGGTATGTCCTCTAAGGGAATGCCGAAAAAATTCAGACAAAGGCAACAACTAATTCAGCCCCTGCAGACTTGGAGAATCCATCAGCAGACTAGGAGCCAGCCTAAATTACAGACAGTTGACCAGTCCAAGATATTGCCATCTTTTTTGAGAGTCAACAACATAACCAGCCTTCTCTCCTAATATGAAGCAGACTGTCCCTTTTCAGCAACTCATGGATCTCCATTACAAAAGATTGATGTGTACTAAGGATATTAACTCAGTTATTGCCTTTACTTCCTTAAAATCTCTTCAAATAACCCTCTTGGTCTCCTCCCTTGAACAGCAGCACAGCCTTCTGCAAGAAAAGAAGTACTCAATCATTATCAAGTATTCCTTTCATGCTAGAAGCAGGCCAGAGAATGTTTAAAAAAAAGTCTAGCAGCATTTGTAGCTTCAGACCTGCATAAGAAGGGAATCTTTTTTTTTGTTTGTTTGTTTGTTTGTTTTTTTTGTTTCTCATGCCTGAAAAACTGGTTGTTGAAAAGATTTTCAGTACCAAAAAACAAATATTCTCTGCAAATGACCAGTTGCCTCCTTGAATCTCTAGGGCTTGTTATCAGCTGTCAGTCATCAAATCCTTCAGTTTATTGGAGCTCTCTTTAACATTCAGATAGGGAAGATTGTAATTACATAGAAGCTTACCAGCAAAAGCTGTGCTCCAGCAAGCACTATCTTGGTTTTGCTAGACTACACAACAGTGATAGTTAATGTAAATCCATTTACACTCCTCTGCATATTTTAGCTGCAGTGGGTGTTCAAGTTTCAGTGGAACCAGCTGTCTCAGCCACTGTTTCGTGTAATGAGATTAAGCAAATGGGCTCTTTATGCCTTCAGTTGGTAGAAGACATGCTCCAGTCTGGCTCAGGGACTTCCATTCCATAAGCCTCAACATCAAGTGCTTTTAATCACAAATGCATCATACACATACCTCTACACTCAAGGAACTTATTCAAGATCTAACTTGGGAAAGACAGCACCATATGAAATCTGAGCTGTCTCCAACACTCTCTTAAATCCTCAGAGAAGAGAATACTCATCCAGACAAACAACCAGCTAGCAATGTTTTGTACAAACAAGCAAAAAGGCACATTCTTTACAATGAAGCATTTAAAATCTGGGACTAGGCAGTATTGAAACAGATGCTCCATGCTATAGCATTATCTACCAGAACTACAGTTCATAGTTGCAGATAAGCTCAGCCATTTCTTAGAGCCTCATGAGTAACCTTTGACAAAGTAATACTGCAGGATATCTTCTATCCCAACTGCAGATAAGAAAATATATATATAAAGATAAGGCATGGTTTCCTTGCCTGTATCAGTCATCACTTCAGACACCAATTTGTCTAACACAGTGCCTATAAAATGGCTGGAAAGTACTTTTCTTCGTGACCATAATTTCAGCTAGGAGAGCAGGTGAACATCAAGCAATCATATCGTACTCTGTGCACCTATAGTTCTTTCACAACAGGGTAGCCCTTTGGACACACTTTAAACTTTTACTGAAGATTGTTTCTGTGTTCCACATTAGTCAGTTAATTGCTGTTTCCACACTTCTTACCCCAAGTCTTATGCTCACAAAGATGAGCAAGCTTTGTACATTGTGGATTGCAAAAGAACATCAGTGTGCTGTGTTGAGAAATCTTGTACTGTGACAGCTGAATAGGCTTGCACCTAAAAGATGCTGTGCATTAGACCAGAGCCATGTCAGCATGCATTGTTCACCTCTGCTCTCTTTCCATTGAAGAGATGCATAAAGCGGTAACATGGTTATTCATTCACATTTTACACCATGTTGCTGTATGGATAAAATGTCTTGAGACAAGATGTGCTAAAACAGTTTTTCATCTGACAGTCAGTTCTCCCACACACCTGGGTTTTCCAAAGAAACTACTTAATTAAAATGACTAGGCCAACCCTAACCTATGGGATTCCTAATTTGTGTGGCTGATTTTAACCTGTTTGATAATGGAGATAATGTAGGTACTTACCTGTATTGGGGGTTCTCTGTGCACAGCAGGATAAATCGGACACAGACCCATCCATCTACCCAGGGAGCAGACCCCTAAACTCTCTAATAG
The DNA here is from genome assembly GCF_901765095.1 of Microcaecilia unicolor. Lineage (NCBI taxonomy): Eukaryota > Metazoa > Chordata > Amphibia > Gymnophiona > Siphonopidae > Microcaecilia > Microcaecilia unicolor. The sequence continues at coordinate 155,963,382 of NC_044035.1, forward strand.
ACTGAGGGGATTTACATAGCAGCAGCTGTGCAGAAAATCTTGCACATGCTCAGAAAAACCTTAAAGGTTTTCCAAGCCCTAAGAGAGCCCATCTTAGTGATGTTAGATGACATCCCCACTTGTGTGTCTGACTTATTTTGCTGTCTGTAGAAAACCTTTATTTACAGGTAAGCAACTACACTTTCTCTACCTTCAGGATCTGTTAATGCTTCTTCCACTTCCTCAGCCCTCAGCAGCACAAGGAGAAGAAGCCTGGCTCAGGAACTGAACTCTGACCTTCATAGCAGTGCACATCACTGCTGCTGAGCTTCTGAGTAGGCCTGATTTAAAAACACACAAGTAAAGGGTAATTTTATAACAGTATGTTAGGGTTAAGTAGACTGGAAGGTGCTTATTTTGTGCCTACTTTATAAAAACAAAATCATATAACATAGAGAATTAAAATAATATCAACAGTTTGCCTATTTGACTTTATAAAATACTAGGCATGATCTGTACAGGATTTATGCTATGCTGCAGGCGTGGGTATTATGCTTGTTTGAATGCAGGTATAAATGTCCACACATAGATTATTGAAGTATGTGCTCCAACTAGACCATGCTCCTAGTAGTTTACAGTAAAAGCACGTGCATACTGTGCTGTGTACTTTTATGCCATGCACAATTTTATCAGAGCCATTTTATGCACATACATGGTCATATAAGTGCAAAAATGACTTTTTCCATAGAGTCCGTCCTACTGTTCCAGAACTTGTGGGATTAATTATGTCCATCAACCTGCAGGTGGAGATAGAGAAAACTAAAATGAGCTGTGATATATAAGCCCTGAGAGACACTCCAACCCTTTAGCTTCTTTCTGTCTCCAGCAGGTGGATGGACATGTTTGGCAGCAGCTCCTAGTTCTAGTTATTGGCTCCTGGTCCAGTTGATCAACTGGTTCCCGGTAGAGCAGAGCGTACATTTGGCCAGTGGGAGGGTCATATCGGAGGTGTCTAGATCCCTATCGCCCCATTCTGCTGGAATCCCTTTTCTCTCCTCCCACTGCTTCAGACTTACCTCAGTGGCTTAAAAAAAAAAAAGAGAGAGGTTCGGGTTTGATTGGTCTGTGCAGAGCTGATCCAGCAGCACCGGGGAGCAAGTGTTTGGGGAGAGATTGTCAGCAGTGGTAAGTCTGCTTTATCTCTGCAGCTCTGTGTCAGAGCTTTGGCAGGACCACTTTGTTTGCTGTTCCCTGGGGTAGGGCTCACTTCGGATCCTCTTGACTTCGTGAGAGGAGCACAAAGGGCAACGGCAGAACCCATGGCGGCTCCCGCAGAGGCAATAAATTGTTGTCAAGGAGATGAACTGCCTGCAAAGCATCTCAGAAGTGTATGTGTTTAGTGCTGTGTATGTCTAGTAGTACTATAGAAATCATAAGTAGTAATAGTTTTCACATTTAAACTGAACTGTGACCATACAAGACCAAAGTTATTTTTTCTGACTAACTTCAGGAGCTGAAAATGTTAATTTTTTTTTCTAATCTTCATGTCCCAGCTGCTGTATTAAAATATGAAAATAACGTGATGAATATTCGACAGTTCAACTGCTCCCCACATCCCTACTGGTTACCCAATTTTATGGATGTCTTCACATGGTCCTTGCCGTTTGTTGGTGAGAAAGGTATGTTCTTTGCTTTCATTGAGATTTGCTTTCTTTCTTTGCTTTCATTTGGCTGTTCTCAGCTGTCCTTGCTCTTGATGGCTTGCATTGATTGAGATGTTCTAAGATCTCCTGGGGTTGAGGCCTTATGCTTATAAGGTTGTAGTTAGCATAACTGTCTGCATAGGATCAATCTTGCTTTGTCACTTATAGAGAAAAGAGAGGCAAGGTGTACCATAAAACTAAAAGCTCCACACCCAAAACAAAAGACAAGGAGAGCTCTGCATCATGCCATTTCCCACTGACCTAATGATGTCAAAACTGATTCTACTGACTCCCCCCTTCCCCTTCCCTCTTCCTCTGTTCCTTTCCTCTTCTTTTCTCTTTTTTTTCTCTTTTCCTTGTTTTTTTCTTTCCTTTTCCTCCTTTCTGCCTCCTTCCTTTCTTATTGTTTGTGATGTATTAGTTTTATAGTTAGTACAGTTTTATATGATGTGTGCTATTTTTATATTATTACCCTGTTTGAGCATGTTAGCTATTATATGGCAACCTTGCCAAATTCCTCTTATTAGAGAAGCTAATAGGAAAGCTAACATACTGCTTATATCAGTTGCTAGCTAGCATTTTGTGTTGAAAAAAAACATACAGTAGATAAAGTAGATTTTATTTTCCGAGGACAAGCAGGCTGCATTATTCTCACAGATGGGTAGACGATCTGCTTCGTTCCCGGGCCGACGCGGATCGTCGACCCATCTGTGAGAATAATCTGCCTGCTGTCCTCGGAGAATACCTGCTACAGGTAAGCATCTTCGCTTTCTCCCAGGACAAGCAGGCTGCATTATTCTCACAGATGGGTCGACGATCCGCGTCGGCCCGGGAACGATGCAGCTCGTCGACCCATCTGTGAGAATAATCAGCCTGTTGTCCTCGAAGAATACCTCCTACATGATGTTGTTTGCTGTATATTAAGTTCTAATGTTCTTGTTAATATGGAATGATGGTAGTTTTCAGGGTAATAGGTGTATGTCATATGGGATATATCCAGATTAATTCTGTAGATGTTCTTAATTGTATGATGCAGTATAGGTTACTTTTTCACTATAGCATTTTTGTATTTAAACTTTTTTTTTAATCGAGATGATGCAGTTTGTATGGATTTAAATAGTTGTATTTGAAATGAGTGAGTACATTTGAACTGCTGCAAGTAGGATCATTATATTTATTTATTTATTTATTTATTTATTTATTTATATTCATATACCTAGTAACTTGTATACATTGATAGTACATTTGTCTTGGGCTGCTACAAAGATTCTAGCCTCATCAATCCCTTTTCTTTTCACTAATGGTTATAAGCCAAAATGCTTTCTTCTTAGTTTCATGTAAAATAAATTCATGTCACAGCCTAGTTGATGTTTGCCTCAGGTTTGATGTCATTGTAGGAGCTATTTTCTATGTGCAAGCATGTTTTACTCGTGGAAAATGCTTTATAAAATTACCCCTCCCCCCTTCCTGAGAAGGTAGTTTTAAAAGGAATTTACCCAAGTAACAAAAGATTTGCTTGTGTTAATTTCTTTGGTTGAAAATTGCACTCCCTTGAGTGGTTATGTGTGCTGTTCGCATTCTTTAATTAGCACTGTATCCTTTACAGTTTGACTTGAAAGAGGCAAAAAAGTTTACCATGTTCCAGATGTGATCTTACTTTGAGCTTGTACATCTGTGTACCATAATTTCATTTGTAATTTCACTAGGATCTTCCACACCTATGTATGGTTTGAATAGATTATTCAGAGCTGTATCGCATATTCTACCCATGGTTGCATTAGGGCATGTTTATCTGCACCCCATTGTCTATATTCCTGCAGGAGGGGGAATCTAAATAAGGGTGCATATAGCAGAGCACTGTAATTCAGTTGTGATTTATATATATAGTACAGCAGTGCACCCTATGTAATCTCAGTAAGATATGCAGCTGTATTCCCTGCTTTAGATATGGTTGCACTAGAACCTTTTACAGCTGTGCACCATTCTCATTTATGATTTTTTTTTTTCATATACAATTGTACGCCATATTCCAGTTGTGTGACAGCAAGGGTCTTGTGCAGCTGTGTGCCATAAACAACTATTCAGGAGGTCTAAGTTCAATTCCCATCTCAACATACTTCCTGGATTTTTTGGGAGGTGCTGCAGGGAGGAGGAAATTGTAACTTCAAACTTCAGCAACCTCTAGAGGCTTAAGGGTGCATGCATTCTAGGCTTCAAAGGGAGCTGTTACCTGTGGCCCCCTGACCGAGAGCTGTCACCTTGATGGATAGACTAGATAAAGTGGAGGCAGAGGATTAAAAAAAAAGAAAAAATCCAGGCAGTTGAAAATGAATGATTATGGTGCCATAGCCCAGTAAGGCCTGAAGGTATCAAGAAAAGAACTGTTTGGCCAATAAAAATACAGTCTCAGTAAAACCTTGTATAGCTGTACATCTACATTCCAGGTGTGATCTCACTAGTGGGCCAATGATCAGAAGCATATGCAGGTGCTAGAGGCTGTTAGCGCCATACTAGCGCCTGTGTTTGCTATCGTCCCATGATGAGCCCCCGAGTGCACGAAACAACGTGCTCGCGGGCTCTGAATGCAAGTAGCATGCAAATGCATGCTAAACATATTCCTTCCCAGTGAGCAGCGCACCAAATCCTACGCCAGCTCGGGGTTGGTGTTAGGGTTTGCAGACCGTTGGGGAGGAATGGTGAGCCCTGTCCAGCATGCATTTGCATGTTAGCAGGCCCCTCATTCCCTCCAATGCAGCCCCCTCCCCCCCAGCGACACAGGGGCTGGAGGTTGGGCGGACCTCTTGTGTCCCCCTGACCCCCCCCCCCCCCCGACACGCTAGAGATCTGGTTGGTCTCTAGCCCCCTAACCCCCCTTCCAGTCTCCGAAGAAACGTCCTGGTGGCCCAGTAGGCCGTGAATGAAGCCCCCAGACCTGAAGGTTTAGCGGCCCTCTTCCCCGCCCTCCCCCCGGTGCCTGTTGGAGGAGGGAGGTAGACTCCCTCCTCTTCCAGCAGCACTGCCTCGAAAATTGCGGTTCCCAGCCCTGCCCAGTGCATCCTGTGATTCACTGGGTGGGGCTTCACACCATATAAGGGAGTCCCTTATATGGTGGGAAGCCCCACCCTGCAAATCCCATTCCATTTTCGAGGTGGCTGCTGGATGAAGAGGGAGTCTACCTCCCTCCTCCAACTATGTAGGGGGGATGAGGATAGGGAAGAGGGTCGTTAGAGGTAGGGGGGGCTTGATTTGCAGCCCACTGGGCCACCATGGCTTTTCTTGGGGGGATGCTAGGGGGGCTAGAAACCACTGGATCTCCAGCCCCCCGAACCTGGGTCGGAGGGGCTCAGGGTGGGGGTTTGGTGGGGGCACTAGGCCACCAGGGCCATGCTGTTTGGGGTCTGGCGGTCCCACAGACCTCCAGCCCCTGTGTTTGACAGGTCTGGGCTTTTTACAGCCCAGTCCTGTCAAGCAAGTGTGGGAGGATTGTGCTCATGCACAATCCTTCCGCACTTTACCCTGTGATCAGAGATAATAGCGCACATAAATTTGCATGCTATTATCTCTGATTATAGGGGCGGTAAAGCCCTATCATCGGGCATAGGATCATATACCATTGTAAGTTGCCTTTTTGTCTGACTAAATACATGTTTTTTACTTGCTGTGATCTGTTTTTTTTTTTTGCAGTAACAGAGATGCTGGTGAATGTTTTGAGCATCTGTTCTGATGATGAGCTGATGACAGAAGGGGAGGATCAGTTTGACGGTAAGATCTTTAAAAAAAAAAAATTTCCATTGAATGTCCAAAGAAACTGTGTGTATAACTTTCTATCAGTCTTTTAAGGCATCCCAACAAAAGGGAGAAAACCTTTACTGACCAGGCCTTGAAGACCAGCAAAAGCAATGTGTGATCACTACACTGATTAACTGTGGGTAGATTGCCTTCCCAAAGCTACTAATGTAAGAATTCGGCAGTGGCCATGCATTACCTGTCTAGATTGTGTAGTTGCAATTAAATTACTCTCATATTCTATAAAAGCCATCATTCTTCAATGAGAACCAGAGAAGATTAATATGGCATAATTTCATGTTCAGGAAAAAATATACTTAGTCTATTTTCTTGCCATTCAGTGAACATCAATAGCTTATTACTTGTTGGATGAAATACATCTTTTACTCTGAAGGATTACCAAAGAAATAATTCCTTAGTGTTCTGACTAGACCAGTCCAGAACCTGAGTGGAACCTGAGTGTTATTCCAGTCTATTAGCAGATGGAGTCAAAGAATACAGAGTTGCGAGCTGTGCAGCTGAAGCTCTCCAGTATTTATCTGTCTCCAGTAGATGGTGATGGGCAGCTCTGGAGGGTTCAGTGAGGCCAGCTCCTAGGTCAGTTGGAGAATTAGGTCCCAGTAGAGCAGGGGGAGTCCCTTTCAGCATTTCTATTTAAATAAAAAAACTTTAAATTTAATTTAATGGGACTTTATTTGGGGGGGAATTCTCAGAGAGTCTAAGACCACCCTCCCATTCTTCCACACCAGTTTACGTAGAGCTATCGTCTAGCCAGCTTTTTAAAAATGGAAAATTAAGCAGCTTGAGGCAGCAAGCAGACAACTCTATTCTGCAGGTGAGAAGGTTCTAGGTCTGAGGAAAGAGCAGGCCTCTTCAACCCTCAGTTGTGCCCTGAGGAAGCTTGGGCAAACAGCTCACCACACTGTAGAGTCAGGAGTAGCACAGGTAACTAAACGTGTTTTGCTGGTCCTACTGATTTAGTGCTTTTATAGATCATCCGCACTGCTATATTGTTGGCTCACCACAGCTCATTGAAGTCTCTCAGTCGTATGGATCCCCAGTGGAGTGCACCAGGTGCTGCCCCCGAAGCAGTGGTAATCGCAGTGCTTCAAGCAGTATGCTGTTGCTCTTCCGTTCTTCAGCCTTGCCTGGATGAGTGTGTAGTAGGGGCCAACCAGGAAGACATTGAGGCATATTTTCAAAGCACTTAGCCTTTCAAAGTTCCATAGGTTTCTATGGAACTTTGGAAGGCTAAGTGCTTTGAAAATATGCCTCATTATGGGTCTGGAAATGGAGGTCTCTGTAGCACCCTCCATTACATACATTCTTCCCTTGAAAAGAGTGGGAGAGGCAGCCATTTTCTCTTCCTGCTCTTCTGAGCCTCATACAATTGCACAGCCTGCAATTGCAGGAGAGGTGCAACTTAGCAGGTGAAGTGTGCTCCCACAAGGGGTTTTTACAGGCTGATGGTGTCTCCCTGGAATTTGTATTCCTGCTCCACAATACCTTCCTCCTTAAAAGATCTCAAAGGACTCAAGGTATAGGAGGGAGTTTCTCTGCTTCTGTGGTGACAGAACCTGGAGTGGCAGCGAAGAGACAGCGTTTGGATGCCCTAGATGATTGGAACTCCCAATCATTTGCCTCTGGGGTGCTCTTGGACCATGCAGGCTCAGCACAAGGGCTGCTTTCCTGGTGGTACCTTTGGAAGAAGGGGAGCTCCCAGTGAGTGAGAACAATGATCCTATTATAGTTTGCCTGGTTGAGAAAGAAGAGCTGCTGCCAGACATTGCTAGGTCCTTCAGTATTTCACTTCCACCATTGCAGGAAGCTCCCTTGGTGGGGTGGGGTGGGGTGGGGGGGGGGGGAATCCCACCTTAGAAGGTATTAGGAGACCTGCGGAAGCTTTTTGTATACATAAAGCTATTCAAGCCATGATCTCTACAGAGTGGGACTCTCCAGAAGTAGGGCTTAGAGTTGGCAGAGCCATGTGTAAGCTCAACTTGTTAGTGCCTGAAGAAAGAGAGAAATTTAAGCAGCCTAAGGTAGATGCATCTGTTACAGTAGTTACCAAAAAGACTACCATCTCTGTTGAAAGGGGCACTACACGTAAGGATCTGCAGGAGAGTTGATATTGAAGCAAGCATTCAAGGTTTCTGCCCTAGGGCTGTAAGCTGCAACTTGTAGCACTTATGTTTCCAGGGCTTGACTGTATTGGGTACAGCTGAACCCAAGAGGCTCTCTTGGTGAAGTATTTGGAATGTACCATGCAAGTGTTTAGGCTGGAGGCCAGATTGGCTTACATATGATTTGATTAGAACTTTGGTGAGATGCATGGTAGAGGCCATATTTGCTGCCCGATTCTACAGTCACAGTAGATATATGGCTGACACCGCTACAAGAGCCATCTCAGTAGAATTCCCTTTAGGAGGAATTTACTGTCTGGGGAGGATCTCAAGAAATTGGTAAAGGATAGGTGAGTTGAAACCTCAGAGGTTGCTGGAAGACAAGCCCAAGCCTTCGTCCCACTTGGCTGCCAGCAAGGTTAGGTATTGCAGTGGTGGTCTAGGACAGGGTGCTCAGGTTTCTCTCAGCAGACCTGTTTCCAGTCATCTCACATTCCCTTTTTGGGTGACAAAAAGGGATCTAAACAAGGACCATAAGGCTTGGGGTCCTCTTGTCCTCCCCAACGCCGCATCTCCTAAGAGAACTGGAAAGGGTAACATATAGTAACATAGTTGATGATGGCAGATAAAGACCTGTATGGTCCATCCAGTCTACCCCACAAGATAAACTCAGGGCTGTTTTTGAGGGGGTACTTGGGGGTATTGAGTACCGGCACCGTTTCCATTGCCTGCTAAAATTGACCCATGGTCCCCAAGTTTTAATGAAAGAGCTCAGGCCCTACACACCACTTCTGCCTTGTCACAGATTCTGTTACCCGTTTTTGCAGCATTTTCTTTTCTCATGGGAGGAGGTGGTCACAGACCATGTGATGTCCATCACAAAGCGACGCTAAAAGAACGCTGACTCCTGAGACGTCCTATCATGACCATTACCCACCTTCTGCTTGAGAACTGCGATCCATTTTACTGCTGGTGCCATTCATAGCCATTTAGTTTGACACCCATTTTTGCAGCATTTTCCATTCTGAAGCTCGTAGAAGGAGCCAGGTGCGGACCAAGTGACATCATCACTGAGGGATGCTAAAAGAATTTTGATTCCTGGACATTAAGCCTAGGGGCCAATACACAAGCCAATAATTTCACATCAAGATTAAGGAGTGAAATTGATCTATAGAAACTGCACAGTTTCATGTCTTTTCCTGGTTTTGGCAAAATAGTAATACCCACCTCCAACATGGCCAGTGGGACTTTCTCGGTTTAAGCCTCTATTGCATCTTGTACCAACTGTCTCTTCAATTGGTGAGGCAGCAACTTACTAGCCAGGTTACCCTCCTCAAAATAAACCTGCCATATAATGTCCAGATCATACATTACCCTGCCCACCCCACAGATCTTTCAAGAATGTGCAAAGTGACAAAATCTGATCTTGTACATTTGAACTAGGGCCATGGGCATATTGACATTTCTGGGATGATATTCACCTTCAGATCTGCTTCCCTTTGTTCCCTCTCTCTTTTCAGTGTACTAGCTCACATAAAAAATGTCCTTTAATATAAGCCTTGAAGCTATCCCATACCATTCCCATAGATGTACAAGAAGTGGCATTCCATTAAAACAAAAAGTCTTTCTATGGTTCCCATGCAAGTGTTTGATTGGATGGCAAGGGAAGAATTATGTCTTCTTTGATCCTACACAATTAGAAATGTTTTTGGATTTCTTGTTGGGCAGACTGGATGGACCGTACAGGTCTTTATCTGCTGTCATTTACTATGTTACTCCTATGAATAATACTAAAAGTTCCTAGGTTAATTTCTAGAGTGGGGCTGTAAGTTCTTTTCAGTTGTATACTTCTAGTATAGGTTTAGATTTATCAACAGTCCCTCTTACACCTGACCCAAACAGGGTCATGGTCAGACCATGTGATATTTTCAATATCCACTATAAGAACCCCATGAGTAAGTCTCTTATCAAAAAATATGTAGTCTATTTGGGAGAAAAAATCATGGGGAATGGAATAAAGTGTATATTGCTTTGAGTGTTCCTGTGCAAGTTGCCAAACATTAACCACCCCCACACGCTGTACAGATCCTTTAAATGTCAGTCTGTCCAACCGTCTATAAGATGACTGAGTTACAGAATCTAAACTAGGGGCGAGAGTCCTATTAAACTCTGACCCTATGACCCAAAGCCCAGTTCTCATTCGTGACAATGCCTGCTCCAGTGCAAGATAAAAGCTTTGCTGATTATCATTAGGTGTATAGACAGGTACCAAATTGTATACAGTACCCCAGAGTTTCACCTGCATGGCCAGATAATGGCCATAGAGTGTCACGCACCACTGGGTGCAATGTATTGGCCAGCTTTATACCCATTATATCATTTCTTCTGGAATGGGTGAGATGCAAAAACAAAATATTTGCTTAGAGAAGCAAAAAACAAAAAAACCCCAAGACATCTCGTTATGTAGGCATTGCCTTTTATATGGGAAGTATAGGCCTTTCGCATTAAGGAATACAAATTTTAGGTCCCCTATGGATTAATCAAGCAGTGATCTCTGACATCCTGAAATTCCTTAAGGAAAGCTCCTCCACGAAGACCATTGTACTACAAAACTGCCCCCCCCCCCTCCCTAATTTTGGACCACTCAGTAACACCTGACATTTCCCTCCCAGACAGGTCTCTCAGTGAGGAAGTGCATCCCTGCTCCCCAGCCCCAAATACTAGCAAAACAAATACGCATTACTCAAAACAGCACAAGCATAGAAAAAAAAAAACAGCAGCAAAACAAACTGTCCAAAATTACTAGCCCAGCTCTCTCGAAAATTAGGACCTCGACCCCAACTGAAAACACGAGTCTGTAGTCCAAGGCCATGAAGAAAGTTTCCACTAACAGGGTCTGGTCTCTCATCATGATGGGCTCTCCAGTAGTCCAGTTGCTGAAGCCTGCCTGCAGAGTCTGCCATGCCCATTAGTTACTCTATGCTAGTGGGGTCTATTCTTTATAGTAGAGGTTAATTGAAGTTGCTGTTTGATGTGATTCTTGGCCTTCTGCTGGAAAATGTTGTAAAGCTGCTTCTCTGCTCCTGATGTGATCAGAGGATCATTGCCGCCACAACTTGATAAATAGAAAAATCATAGATATCCCAGGTGATAGTAGGCCTACTGTGCGCTTTCTTCAAAATAGCCCCCTTCCGCTTGTAATTCTGGAAACGTGTAACAATGTCTTTTGTAGTGTTGGAGCGTGCTTTGCCCAGCACACAGTGTGTGCATACTAGTTCAATTGGATCTGGAGCTATGCAGTCCCATGTTCTGAAAGCAGGTAGCTTGCTATCTTTATTTATTTACAGTAACTTGATATACTGCCTTAACTAGCAAGTAGACCTAGGCAGTTTATTTTTATTTAATTTAGAATTGTAAACATAGAGACAAGAAAGGAACTACAATATTCTGATAGGAAAGTAGTTATCACACACACAGCATAAGAACATAGCATAGGGGGATAAGGTAAAGAAAGGGTAGGTAAATAGGAGGGAGGGGCAGGGTAAGTTTGAACCAGCAGCAAATAATCCACAGGCGACTAATTTGTAAGCTCAAACGCTTGACAGAATAGCCAGGCCTTTAGTGCAGACTTGAACTTTTTAAAGGACATTTCTGTGTGAATGTCCTGAGAGAGAGAATTCCAATAGGCAGGGGCTGTGAAGAAGGCGGCAGAATAGTGGATTCTAAACTAGCTTGTTTGGGATTTGGCAAAACTAAACGATAATCATTGAATGACAGTAAGAGATAAGCTGGTGAATATAGGGTGGTAAGATTGGCCAGGTAATCAGGAAATCCCAATTGAAAAGCTTTAAAGGGGTGAGAAGTTTCTGAATAGTGCATTGCTCTATAGGAAGCCAGTGATATTACTGAAGTAAAGGTGAAACCTGGTTTGATCTTTTAGCATAGCAAAGAAGTGTAATTGCGGTATTTTGCAATGTTTGGAGATGCTTTAGAGAATAACGAGGAATCCTAAGTATTTTATATTACAGTTATCAATTTTTGACATCAGCAAAGAGGATAAGTGAATGAAATGTGTCACGATCAAAATAGCTTCTAACCAATCAAAGTTGTTGGAGAATAAAGAAACATGACTTGCATAATTGGGAAATCTGTGTAGAGAATGTGAGCCGGGAGTCTAACATAATGCCCAAGTATCTAAAGAAATCTACTGAAGTGATACTGCTCCACACTGTCAGTATGCACAGTCCGGCTGATCAGGAACTCCGTGGATATTGGGTTGCACCTGAAGGAGTGATTTTCAAAGTCCTCTAGTTTTGCTGCAAGATCTTGGGTCTCATTCTTCATATTACAAAATTGCTTTTTTAATAACATGAGAGCTTCCACATTCTCTTCAATGAGTAGGTTGGCTTTTTCCACATGATGCCCCAGATCGACTATTTCTCCTTTAAGTTCTGCTCCGAGTGTAAGAAGTTCGGAATGGACCACTTTGAGGTCATCCTTTATTTCTCACAGCCAGTCACACATCTCTTTAGCAGGATCCTACACTTGCCCGTCAGAACTTCCCAAGGCTGCCACAGGCGACACCACTGCGTCATCCCCCTAGATTGCAGCTGCCATGGTCAGGTTCTCCATGTGTTTAGCTTGTGTCACTCTTGCATACGTCTCTAGCGCGGCTTAGTAAGCAGGGCCCTTAAAAAATTATTGGATTGAATAAATTGATAACATTAAAAATTTAGAAATGAGGTTTTTTTTAATGTTTAAAGTAGTGTCACATGTTCATTTTTTTTGTACTTTGGTTGCCACATTGGTACTACTCCCATTACTGTAGAGTAGCTTTCTTTCCCCTTATATAGTTTGAATGGAGCAAGTGTTAAAAGCAATTAATGTATCTGGGACTAAAAAAGATTTGGACAAATTCCTGGAGGAAAAGTCCATAAGCCGTTATTGAGGTAGACTTGAGAATGGCTACTGCTTATCCCTGAGGTTAAGTAGCATGGAATCTTGCTACTTTTTGGGACTCTACCAGGTACCTGGATTGGCCACTGTTGAAAATAAGATACTGGGCTCCATGGGCCCTTGGGCTTTGTTTGTGCTTTTCGTGCCGCACCTCCAGAGTCTTTAATCACGGTCAGCACTACTTCCACAATACAATCCTCTCAACCGATATCTTAAGAGCTGGACAGCGGATAAAACTTATTTAGACTGAAACAAAGAAAAAAGGACCAGAGAAGCACTTCTCGGGGTTAACACTGGTTTATTTAATTATCCAGAGATTAGGATAAAAAAATTAAGAAAAATAGAGGCAGATGCAGCAACCAAACATAAAAAAATCTAAATCGTTAAAGTCCCTAACGATTTTAAAATAACGAAAAATGCACCAAAAAAAAAAAGTCACACATGCTGAGATCGGTAGTGAAACGTACAATGTATCAAAGAATCACAATACACATCGTTAATCGGCCCCCAAATCATGCGCAGAGCAGCCAAGCGTTATGTTAGCTGCTCTGCGCATGCCACAAACAGTCAAAACACAGTCAAATCGCAAGCACATGGCTCCCAAAAAAAAACAAAAAAAAAAAAAAAGGGTCGGGAGGGGGCAAGGGCCCTCATCAGGAGCGTCCTTTACAGACGGCCTTGCCCCCCCCCCCCCCCGCTGCTCCCCACTTTCCGCCGCTCCCCCCACCCCGAAAAAGCAAAATTCTGGCAGCCCCTGCCCCCTCCCCACTTTCCGCCGCTCCCCCCACCCCGAAAAAGCAAACTTCTAGAAGCCCCTGCCCCCCTCCCTTCCTCACTACTCTCTCACCTCAGCTCCGCCTCCCGACATCCTCCGTCCGTGCCCCGCCCCCTTTTGGGGTCGTCGCCGCCATTCCCCTCCTCCATCGGGCCCCCCTTCCTCTTACCGGGCCCGTGCAGCGCCTCTCTCCTCTGTCCGAAGGCGCTGCACGGGCAAGAAGAAAGCTGAATCAGCTGATGCCTGCCTTCGCCTAGCTTCGATAGAGCGTCTTTCTCCTCCTGGGCCCGCCCCTGTCTGACGTCAGTAACCTACGTAGGTTACTGACGTCAGACAGGGGCGGGCGCAGCAGAAGAAAGACGCGCCATCGCGAAGGCAGGCATCAGCTGATTCAGCTTTCTTCTTGCCCGTGCAGCGCCTTCGGACAGAGGAGAGAGGCGCTGCACGGGCCCGGTAAGAGGAAGGGGGCCCGATGGAGGAGGGGAATGGCGGCGACGACCCCAAAAGGGGGCGGGGCACGGACGGAGGATGTCGGGAGGCGGAGCTGAGGTGAGAGAGTAGTGAGGAAGGGAGGGGGGCAGGGGCTTCTAGAAGTTTGCTTTTTCGGGGTGGGGGGAGCGGCGGAAAGTGGGGAGCAGCGGGGGGGGGGGGGGCAAGGCCGTCCGTACAGGACGCTCCTGATGAGCGCCCTTGCCCCCTCCCGATCCTATTTTTATTTTTTTATGTGTTTTCTGAGGTCCTTTGGACCAATCACAGCGCTTTTAGCTCTGCTAATGCGCTGGGATTGGCTCAAAGTTTGTTTATTTTTTCACTTAACACTTTTTCCTGCCACGGAGCTGTCCTAACGAGAGGTCCAGACCTCTCGTTAGTTTTCCTGCCTTTTTCCTGCGTAAAGGCAATCGGAAAAGGTTAGTGCATGTCGTTTCAATGGGGTTTTCACACTAATTGCTCATCTCCATTCCGTTTTCGTTAGCTGCTACTGTCGTCGGAAAATAGGCTTAAGTGCATGGAAAGGATAGGAAATTCTTCCCTGAGGGCTCATTTAACGATGAAAAACGTTTAGTGCATCTACCTCATAGTCATAGAAATAGTCTAGAATATGACAGAAATGAGAACATATATAGAAATGGAAAGTGGAAGCAGGACATTCTTTCAAACTCCCTGGCTTGGGAGCCAAAAGAGATGTACACTGCCCAACCTCCTATCTGGCAGAGAAATATTATATAGGGTTTCTTTTCCCTTACAAGACAAAAAGGGAGCACAAGGGGGAGGGGTTGTCACACCCCCTTAGTTAGCACCTTACAGTCAGTCAGGATCTCTAGTATCAATAAAATACACAGCATCTGTTTATATTTCCTTTTGAAGATGCATTTGGTCTGTTGTCCAAATGTTTTGGACCTCTTCTATTCATCTATACATACATTTCTCAAACCTTTAATTAGTATTTCCCGTATTCTAAAAGAGGAGACAAAAGTTAACTACTGCTTCCAGTTGCTATAGAGGTGTTAGGTTTCTCTTGTCAATAGAACTATTGCTTTTGACTCCAGGTATCAGGGAGATAGTGTTTGAATTGTTCTAGGCAGAGAAGGAAATAAGGTGTTACCTGGTTTATGGCTGTAAAAAAAAGGGTAATTCTCTCCTGGATAGTAGCCTTACATCCAAGGGCATGGGAAAGAATTCTGTCTCCTGGCCATATTCAAAGGGAGAGATTCTCCCCCTTCTGCAATAATATTTTCTTATCCTGTCCTGACTACAGGATTTCTATCTCTCTCTCCTCTGTCAGCCCTGCCCCCTACACCTGGAACTTCCTTTGATCTGCATCCTAAAAGTCTCTCAAAAGCTAATAAACACACTCATGTGAACAGCAAATGGATTGTCATTCACTTGCTTGGTCAGAGGAAGATGGGGGGCAGAGGTGGGGGTACTTGCTCCACCTGGCCTGCTTAATATCATTGTAATTTACAGAGAAAAGAGAAATTTCCACTTCTCATCGTCTGTACATTAATTCTTAGATATTAGATACTTAGCAGCACTGAAACTGCTTGGTTCAGACCTTCATAAGTACAAAGTACACCTCCACCAACAGGCTGACCTGTATGGCAACTCTTATGTGCTTATGTTATAATTTTTAGACGCTAATCTCATCCAACCAGTAGATCCTGGATGTTGTGAAGCTGGATGCCAAGCTGGAATTTTCCCACCCTCTTGCAAATTCTTTTTATAATTTCCCCTTTTTGTGCTCCTTCCAAGACCACAGCGCTTGGAGTATTTTTTGTTGCTTAATTGGTGATGAAATACCACCCAAGTTCCAGGTCACTACTGTGAAAGGCATTACGTGACAACACCGTACAAGTGGTACTGTAACTTTGTACTTTGTAATAGTCTCTATCATTTTGCCTGGCACCAACGTCAGGTTCACTGGTCTGTAATTTCCTGGATCACTTCTGGAACCCTTTTTAAAAGTTGGCATTACATTGGCTACCCTCCAATATTCCGGTACCATGCTTGATTTTAAAGTTATATTACATATTACTAACATTTGTTCTGCAAGTTCATTTTTCAGTTCTTTTTTGTTTCCGTTTTATAACTTTATTGAAGAAATTCAATCAACAATCAACATCATAATTCAACATGCCAACCATTCCCCAAACCCAACACTCCCATCCCCTTTCCCTCTCGATGTGAGCCCCACAATGTAGGATAGTTCCCCCTTCCCTCCTCAACACATACTAAATATTAGAGTCTTAGCCTTCAGTAGGGGCTTCCGCTTTCCCTTCAGGAGATCTTCTCAAACGCCATGTCCTATATTTATCACAAATGTTATGAAAGGAGTTCAGTTGTTCATTCTTGATGGCCGTCAATTCCGTCATAAGGTGTAGATACTCCAATTTCTTAAGGTAAATAGAGGTGGATGGAAGCGCTGTTTTTTTCCACGCAGTGGCCAGAGCCAGTCGGGCTGCTATAAATAACTGAATAGCCCAACTGTGATGATTGATTTTTATACCAAAGGGTCTATGGTGCAGTAAGCAATGTTCGGCCTGCATAGGATGTGGCACCCCCAGTACCTGCTGTGCCATGGAGACAACGTCCTGCCAATATTTCTGCACCGCAGGACACGACCACCATATGTGATACATATCTCCTAGGTTCCCACACCGTCTCCAGCATAAGCCTGTACCTACATGATGCATATGAAACAATCGTTGTGGAGTATAATACCATCTATACAACATTTTATGTCCATTTTCCATTAAGGTACTACTAATAGATGACTTAAGCAAAAATTTAAAGCTTAGCTCCTACTTTTTACACTGAATTACCTTCCCCAAATTTATTTCCCATCGCTGCATATATGAAGTTATAGGTGTGGAGAACAAGAGCAGTGCTTGATATATTCCTGACACACATCCCCCCCCCCCCCCCCCCAGTTGCTCTTTCTAAAAGTGTCTCGGGTAAGTTAAGTGCCTCTTTAGATTTACGTAATATATAATCACTTATTTGTCTATAATGAAAATTATGGTGTGGTGGAATGTCATATTCTTATTTTAGTTCAGCATAAGTATGGAGCATACCTTCCTCCCAGATTTGTCCCAAGGTGGCTAAGCCTTGTGAGTCCCACTTCTTGTAAATGTTTTCCTCCCGTCCCACTTGAAAGCCCGGGGCATACCTTATCATAGTGTAAAGAAAATAACATCTTGTGGGATAAAACTGTTTTCTAACCATATGTCAAAGACTTAGTGGGATTTCCACCCCCATGGGTGCTCACTTCATGTATATCAAAAGCTCAGCCTGTGGGAGCCAAGGTGTCGCTTTCAACGATGGGTTTAGCCATTTCTGTTCCATCCAGACCTATACCTTCTCTGACTTAGATACCCATTCTGCCAAAATCCGAAGTTGTGAAGCTTGACAGTACAGCACGAAATCTGGTACTGCCATACCTCCTAAGTTTCTAGGTTAGCACATTGCCCAAGCTTGGACTCTTGGTGGGTGTTTATTCTAAATATAGTGAAAACCTCTCCTTATAAGTCTTTAAAAAAAAGTTTTCGGTGTTTGGAGAGGTAGGGCCTTGAATAAGTATAACAATTTTGGTAAGATCATCATTTTAAAACCATTAATATGTCCCAGCCATGAAACATCAAAACCTTCCCATCTATCTAGTTCTTGAAATAATTCCTCTGGTTTCCCTGGAAGATTTGCTTTATAGAGGCCTCGCACTCCAGGGGTCAATTCCACCTCTAGATATCTAATGCGCTGAGTGGCCCATCTATATGGGTACTTATTTTTTAACTTGGAGACTTCCTTGTTTTCTAGGCTGATGTTTAAGGTCTCAGATTTGGACATATTTATCTTAAACCCAGAAAGTGCACCATAGTGGCGTAGCTCCACTGCCAGATGTTCCAACAACCATTCTGGTTCAGATAGGGTTAATGAGATATCATCTGCAAAGAGCTGTATTTTTATATTCATCCCCCTCCCAACATAGGCCACTAATTTTAGGGTGCTGTGGTATGGCACATGCCAAGGGTTCAATCACTGAAGCAAACTGAAATGGGGACAGAGCGCATCTCTGCCGGGTACCCCTTTTCAATCTAAATGTGGGAGTATATGTGTCATTAATTCTAAGAGTGGCCTCCAGACAATAATAGATTTGAGCTAGCCATGTCATAAATCTGCCTGAGAAGCCCAGCTGTTGCAGCAGAGTGAATAAGAAGGGCCAGTGCACCCTATCAAAGGCTTTTTCAGCATCTAGTGATAGCAACATTAGTGGTGACCAGTGCTTTGTGCCTGTTGGACAAGGTGCACTGCCCGTCTAACATTATCATAGGTTTGTCGCCTTGTTACAAATCCAGATTGATCCACATGAACTAGCCTGGGTAAGACTCTTTGGACCCTATGGGCTAATATTTTAGTGAATATTTTATAATCAATATTTAGTAATGATGTAGGCCTGTAAAATGTGCAGTATGTTGGATCTTTCCCAGGCTTAGGGAGGACTATAATAGTCGCCAATCTCCAGGAGCTTGGCAAATTTCCTTTAGCTCCTAAAAAATCCAAATCATTTATAATATTTATTTGTAAACCCATCGGGGCCCGTCCCCATTTTTTAGATCTTTAATCGCCGTTCTTTCTCTTCCAAATCTGTAGGTTGGGACATTTCCTCACTGTCTAGCTCCATAAGCTTAGGCCTACGGCGCAAGTAGTCTACCATATTTTCTGGCTCTGGGCCTGTGTCTGGTGTGTAGCGTTCTGCATAAAACTGAGTGAATGCCTCTTTAATATTGGAGGTGGCGGTGAGCCAATAACATAGTAACAGAGTAAATGACGGCAGATAAAGACCTGAACGGTCCAAAGTGGCTTGCTTTGTTCGCAGATTCAAAATGTATCTGCTGAACTTGTTTCAAATGAGCCGCCACCTCCTCTAGCTGCAGTTTGTGCAGTTCTAGTCTCAATATATGCAATTCCTCACCCCCACCCCCAAGTGGGGTCCCCCCCTTTACTTAGCTTCCAACTCTAATTTAGCCATCTCCGCTTGAATATTGTGCTCTGTGTTTTCCGCTATGCTTTCAAATAAGCTTGTAGCGCTATGCTTTTACCTCTCATTACTGCCTTATGTCCTTCTCAAAGTGTAGATGGATCCACTTCCCCAGTATCATTGAGGGTGATATATTCCAACAGATCTTTCTCTAGCTGAAGCATATTACTAGGATTATACAATATAGCATCATTTAAGCGTCTATATCTAATGCCTCCAGCTTCAGGAGTAGATCCATCTGTAGAGGGGGGAAGTGATCTGACCAAGTTTGTGATCCAATTTGCATTGATTTTACCCTCCTTTGAAGGAAAATGTCTCCAAACCAATAATCAATACGGGAGCTAGATTTGTGGACCAAGGAGTAGCACGTATATTCCCTGTCCCAGGAATAGAATACCCTCCAAATATCTAGTAAACCCCATTCTATCCAAAACTTCTTAAATTCCTGTCTTTCCTTGTTACTGTAGGGGGCATCATGTGTCAAATTATCTTTTCCCGGATCTAGAGTTAGATTAAAGTCTCCCCCCATGATAAGTGTACCTTGCATGTATCTTAAAAGTATTCTGGACACTTATTGCAGAAAAACCCCTTGATAATATTTGGAGCATATGTGTTACAGCGTGTAAGACTCAGAGCCCAGCGTTGGTAACAAAATAATGTATCTCCCCTCTTTGTCACGAAAAGCTTTTTGGATTATCCATTGTTGTTTCATGGAAAAAGCTACTAGAACCCCCTTGGTTTTCCTGTGTAGTGTATTGGAAGCAAAGTGTAATAGTTTGCTCTTATAGGGCTAGTGCTGGGCAGACTTATACGGTTTGTGCCCTGAAAATGACAGATACAAATCAAGGAAAGGTATACACAAAAAGTAGCACATATGAGTTATCTTGTTGGGCAGACTGGATGGACCGTGCAGGTCTTTTTCTGCCGTCATGTACTATATGTTACTATGTTCATGAGTGAACAATAAGTGCGTCTCTTGGACAAAAGCTACACCCGCATCAGTGTGTTCTAACTCCTTAAATAGTAGATGATCTATTTTTCTGCACAGTTTATTCATCCTGTCCCCAGCCGGATGACATCCAGAAGTCTTTGCACCATGTCTAGTAATGGCAGTGCTCTTAAAAAAACTGCAAAAAGCTGATTTATGGGGGTTAACCAAGTGTTGATGCTCCTTCACTTTCCCCTACGGCTGCACTTCTACCTCCCAGACTTCAGTTACTGGGTGCATAGCAATCCAGAGTTTGCTGAGCTGGAAACACCCAACTGGACAGTTTTGACCATGAATGCCAGCCTCTTTAACTGATGTGCTTACTGATAAGGTCAGTTGATGCAGGGGAAATGGATCCCAAAAGGAGCTTCCTGGTTAATCAATCATCTAGACCTAAGAGCAGTATGGAAGGTGCTGTACACCTTCACCACTCGCCTACAAGGCAAAGCGTTAATGCTTTTTGACAGTGCAATGGTGTACAAAAAGAAAAACAGTGACCCAGGAGGCTCTTCTTCTTTGGGCTGAGCTGCACTTGGAAGCTCTTTCAGCATATTCTGGGAGTACAGAACACCCAAGCAGATGACCTCAGCACTCCCTTGATCTGAGGTAGTGAGAGTTAACAACACCCTTCAATCTTATCAAGACTGGGGTCTTCCATTCCTGTTTTAGGGACTGTTTGGCAGGGCCGGCGTTGGGGGGGGGGGGGGAGGTGCAAACAGGGCAGCTGTTCTGGGCCCTACAGCTCCAGGGGGCACTGCAGTCTAGACATTTCTTCCCCTTTTCCCCACCACAGTCCGTCTCATCATCCCTTCCCCTCACCTTCCTGATCTTCTTTAAAAAATCAAGTTCCTTTCTTGGAGGGGCAGGGGTGCAGCAGCCATTCTCACAAGCTGTCTGTGGCTACCCCAAAGCTTTTCTTCTACTGCGATTCACTCCCTCTGACCCAACTTCCTGTTTCTGCCTGGGCAGATCGCAGCAGAAGGAAGGCTTCAGGGCAGCTGCAGGCAGCTTGTGAGGATGGCTGCTGTGTCGGGGCCCCTCTGAGAAGGGAAATACATTTTGACTAGGAAGGTGAGTGGAAGGGAGGGAGACAGACCATGGTGGGAAGAAGAGTAAGAGATTCCAGAACTGCATCTTTGTAATGGCGGTGGGGAGATCAGAGGGGAGGGGCAGGAAGGGGGAAGGGATCAGGTGCCTCCTCCTTAATTTCTACCTTGGGCCCCAGCATATCTACAACCGGCCCTGCTGTTTGGAAAGGAGTTTATTTGTGATACATCCAGATATGGTTCAGTTCCTCAGAGGAGTGAATCGTCTTTTCCCTCCAGTGCAGGCCACTTGTCAAGAGTAGAGCCTAACTTTAGTACTAAAGGCATTGGAGCAGCCATCATTTGAGCCAATGAAGAGAATTACACTTAAAGATTCAATGCTGAAGATGGCCTTCTTTTTAGCTTTAGCTTCTGCTTGAAGGGTTTGTGAACTACACACCCTTTCTTAAAGAGATCCCTTCTTGTGTTTTATGGAGGCCGGAGCTTGCCAGAACGGTTGCATCCTTTCTTTGTAGTGCCTCCTTCTCATGTGAATTAGTTTCTCGTTCGTCCTTCCTTTTGAAGAGATAAGTGTGGAGAAGAGATTAGGAATTTCCATTTATTGGACCTTTGTCAAGTGTTCATGAGACGCTTGGAAATTACTAATGATTCAGAAATTTGGCATATTATATTTGTCCTTTTTTGAAGAAGCAAAGAAGCACAAGCAGCTTCTAAGCTGACCATTGCACATTAGCTCAAGGAAGCTATTTCTCAGCTTATACTTTAGGGGGCAAGCAGCCCCCAAAGGGTTTGAGAGCTCATTCCACAAGAAGTGAGGTGACTTCATGGGTAGGGTTGGGTGCAATAGCACCCATTGACATTTTCAGAATGGCAACGTGGTCCTCTGTATTCATTCATGAAGCACTATAGACTGAATGTGACAGTGACATCGTAAGTTGTGTTTGGAATGCAGATTCTTAGGGTAGAGGTTGCAGAAACCCACTCACGTTAAAGATTGCTTTGCTGCTTTCATTAGGTTCTGGGCTTGTCTGGTGATGATGCTAAAGAAGGAGAAATTGCTCTCACCAGATCTGTCCAGGTTCTCCCTCTGTTCTCAGTCTGCTTTGTTCTCTTAGCTGTTTCTTGTTGTTTTTGTTCGTAATAACTAGTACGCTGAAGAGAAAAAACAGAGATAAGAAATAAAGGTTGGGACAGTAAATCAGACTAGAGATCAATCTACAAGGTCAAGAAAGGCACTACCATAGTTTTATTGTTGACATACTGGAAAGCTTCAGCTTAATGGTACCCATATAGGACAGAGCTCACAGCTCTGTATTCTGTCTTCATATACTGGTTGATGGACCTAACCTCAGGTTCTAGACTGGTCTGTAAACCAAATGTATATTCACTGCTATTTCCAGTATCCATGACGAAATGTAAGCCACATTGAGCCTGCAAAGAGGTGGAATAATGTGGGATACAAATGCCTTAAAATAAATAAATAAATAAATAAGATTAGCAGGTAAGACCTAATTTCTCCATCTCTGGCATAATGTATGGATATAAGAGGGTAAGAGATGATTCCAGGTTTATATGCACACAAGGCTCTGGTTGACTTCGCAGTGTGGTTGAGCATGTGAAAGTATCAAGGATTCAGAGCTCTTGCTAACGCTAATATCAGTTGTGATTTTCTTTAATGAAATAAAAAACAAAATCATCATGGCTATTGAATTTAAATGAAACATGGCAGGGTATGTGTCACAGAGGTGAAAAGAAAAGCAGAAAGCTGTACGTATCATCACTACCACTGCCCCCCCAGTGCATTAGTTTATATGGCTGTTATGGGACACAGCATGGCCATGGAAGTGAACAGTGTTACACAGTGTGTGGGGAGGTGCCCTGTTGCTATCTGTGTACATTTCCTGTTCTTTCATGGCAAGCATTGGTCGTCATGATGTGTAACTAATAGGTTACCCAAATCTGTATTTGGGTATAGCATATAGGACATTCTACTACTACTTAACATTTCTGAAGCGCTACTAGGGTTACGCAACACTGTACAATTTAACATAAAGGACAGTCCCTGCTCAAAGAGTTTACAATCTAAAGGAAAAGTGAATAGTCAGTCCGATAGGGGCAGTCAAATTGGGGCAGTCTGGATTTCCTGAAAGGTGAGAGTTAGGTGCCGAAAGCAGCATTGAAGAGGTGGGCTTTAAGCAAAGACTTGAAGACTTGAAGATGGGCAGGGAGGGGGCTTGGCGTAAGGGCTCAGGAAGCCATCTTTCTGGTTCTTTAACCTGTCACCTTTTGCTAGCACTTTATTACATACTTCTATCCTGTGTAATTTGTAATGCTTCCTCCTCCTGCTTGTTTGCACGCAGTATCGTCTCCTCTTTCTAGTGCCCAAGGTTTCAAGCTCCTAAACTAGGTCCAGGCTTCTCCCACCACTTGTAGGCATGCCATCTACTTAGTACCAGCCCTTTGTGAGATTTTCAGAGCTCATAAAAACATTTACTAGGTCTGAGCTCCAGCTGTCTCTGTCTGAATTTAATCCTAGTCAGCACCTACTTGTTAAGCCCAGGCGGGATTTAAGCATGGCCAACATATGCATCTGCTTTGGACGCAAAAATTTGATGGGCACCAGAGTGTCTCCATCTGTTCCATGTCTCAATCCAGGGCTGCTGCCATAGGGCCTCTTTCCTTTTAATTGCCTATCCTTGAACAATAGTGGCAGCTCTGGTAAGAAAATTCAGCTCAAGGCCGTCAACCCTCAGATGCTGACAGGCCCGGCTCTGCAGCATCTCACCCCTCATGTAGGTTTCCACAGTGAAAGGAATTCTGTGTGGGAGGAAAAAGTGGTATGCCACCAGGCCTGTCAGTGCACGAGGGCTGACAGGCCCTGCCCTGAATTTTCTTACCAGAGTTGTCACTTCAGCTTGGGGATAGGTGCTTTAAAAGATAGAAGCATAGGTGAAGAAGCACATGGGGAGAGGGCAGGATCTTTACAGGGGCAGTTATGGAAGTGGGTGCAGAGGACCCCACCCCCCCCACTTGTCTATGGGCACCCACAATTGTAATCCAGCCCTAGTAAAGCCCCTGTGTCCAGCCCTCTGATGTGCAATCTCCTTCTGGTTTTTGTACTGAGCTTAGTTAACCAAACAGAGCTGCCTCTTTGCTCTTCAGTCACAAATTATTTGGACTAATGCCATTGCTCTGTGTGGCAACCTTGCATTTTCTCCATTATTCTCTTTTCCTACCTTCATTCTTTATTACCACTGCTTAGTAAAATATCTGTCTTTTTTATTGTCTTACTCACATTTTTCTGCATCATTCACTTCTTTTTCTGGGCTCTCCAATCTGAAGAACAACTCATATCTGGCGGTATAAAAGGTACAGACCACACAGAGCAACACTGTTTTGAAATATGACTTTGCAAACTAATGTAAAGCTGGCTGTTCCCGAACACCTGCACACTGAACAACATGTCTAGTAGTTTGTTTCTTCATTTTTATTTGACCTTTGTTATAATTCTTTTTTCCCAAAAACATATGAAAACATATGCTTTTTGCTTTCAACAGAAGTCATATTCCTGGACATCTCTCGTTCTGTGCATGATGAGTTTTTTTCCCCTGTTAACTTTTTCTTTGTAGATTTTCATGCCCTTGCCCCATTCTAACATTTATCCCTGGACCTTGCATGAGTTGTATTTTCACTCATCTGTCTTGTGTGCCTTAAACCATGCAGTTGTGAATTGTTTTCTGTTCAAGTTCTGCATGAATAGTGATTGACATTTTATGAGGGGGTGGGGGCATTACTTTTGACTTCCTGTTTCTGTGATAACTTTTTTTCCTGGTGTTAACATTTCCTTGGCTGCTCATGGTCCGCCCCCCCCCCCCCCCCAAAAAAAAAGGGAGGAATCCCATTGCTTTTTGCCCTAATGTGTGCTTGTGGCTAAGATGACTTTGGAATCAGGAGGCTACAGATGTTTGTCAGGGAATGTTTTCTTGAAATATGCAGCTGTTTGCACACTGGCATACCTGCTGCTGGTGAAAGGATAGGCTTCTAGTAGTGAATGTCAGCACACTGGTTAGGATGTAAAATGTTCCAGGAGGTATGCCTGCTTTTAGTATAATCTCAGAATTGTTCCCTTTATTAGAATTTGCTTCCCAACTGGTGTCCCTTTATGAATGACGTGTCTTGTTATATGGGTAAGGTAGGGTGTCCTGGAAGTTTCTTATTTTTTTTTCTTTAGTCTTCCAGCTCCATCAGAACCAACCCCTGCAAGGGCCATGAGCTTTAACTTGTAACTCCTTGGGTGTTTTCCACTATTGTTTAATCCCCTCCTCAGTTACCATTACAGTGGCTGACCTTTGCCAGAGGTCAGACTGCAGCTATCTCAGAATCCCTGTGGGTCTGTCTATTGTGCAATGTATGTGACTCTTCCCCACCTCCACCCCCACCTCCAGTGCTATGAGCTTTGCTTCTCTAGCAAACTCTGCCCTGGTTGGCTCAAAGAATAGAAGTTGGGCTTGGAAATTGAGTCCAGATTTTCTGTATCCACAGAACCACTGAGGTAGCACATATCCTGATACTTTAATGTCAAATAAGATTATGCAGATGCACAATATTTCATTATAAGGGAATCCCTGTTGTTCAATAGGAAGGGAAAGATTAGGTTAACCTCCACAAATATAAAATGAGCTATCACGATGTTAACAAGAAATAAATGTGACCTCCTCTGGGAAAAGGTGACTAAAGTTGTGGATCTAAAATTTTGACACTGGCTGATTTTTCATGTCATGGGTTCATAAGCTGTCTGAAAAAGTTACATGTTTGAACTTCTCTAACTTTATTTTTTCACATAAAAGGATGTGGTTTGGACTGTTGCATTACAAATTGTTTGCTCTAACAGAATTCATAAGTACATAAGTACATAAGTAGTGCCATACTGGGAAAGACCAAAGGTCCATCTAGCCCAGCATCCTGTCACCGACAGTGGCCAATCCAGGTCAAGGGCACCTGGCACGCTCCCCAAACGTAAAAACATTCCAGACAAGTTATACCTAAAATGCGGAATTTTTCCAAGTCCATTTAATAGCGGTCTATGGACTTGTCCTTTAGGAATCTATCTAACCCCTTTTTAAACTCCGTCAAGCTAACCGCCCGTACCATGTTCTCCGGCAACGAATTCCAGAGTCTAATTACACGTTGGGTGAAGAAAAATTTTCTCCGATTCGTTTTAAATTTACCACACTGTAGCTTCAACTCATGCCCTCTAGTCCTAGTATTTTTGGATAGCATGAACAGTCGCTTCACATCCACCCGATCCATTCCACTCATTATTTTATACACTTCTATCATATCTCCCCTCAGCCGTCTCTTCTCCAAGCTGAAAAGCCCTAGCCTTCTCAGCCTCTCTTCATAGGAAAGTCGTCCCATCCCCACTATCATTTTCATCGCCCTTCGCTGTAACCTTTTCCAATTCTACTATATCTTTTTTGAGATACGGAGACCAGTACTGAACACAATACTCCAGGTGCGGTCGCACCATGGAGCGATACAACGGCATTATAACATCCGCACACCTGGACTCCATACCCTTCCTAATAACACCCAACATTCTATTCGCTTTCCTAGCCGCAGCAGCACACTGAGCAGAAGGTTTCAGCGTATCATCAACGACCGACACCCAGATCCCTTTCTTGATCCGTAACTCCTAACGTGGAACCTTGCAAGACGTAGCTATAATTCGGGGTTCCTCTTACCCACATGCATCACTTTGCACTTGTCAACATTGAACTTCATCTGCCACTTGCACGCCCATTCTCCCAGTCTCGCAAGGTCCTCCTGTAATCGTTCACATTCCTCCTGCGACTTGACGACCCTGAATAATTTTGTGTCATCGGCGAATTTAATTACCTCGCTAGTTACTCCCATCTCTAGGTCATTTATAAATACATTAAAAAGCAACGGACCCAGCACAGACCCCTGCGGGACCCCACTAACTACCCTCCTCCACTGAGAATACTGGCCACGCAATCCTACTTTTTTGTTTCTGGTGACTTTAGTCACCTTTCCCCAGAGATGGTCACAAAAAAAGAAACAGCTGGCATCTTCCATATGCTAATTCCTGCCTGTGACTGGCTGAAGGTTTCTGTGGATTAGTTTCACCTCAGAATGCAGAAATCTCTCTTGGACCCCCACAATGTATAAATGCTTCTGTCCAGATTTAATTGTAAAGATCAGTTTTCTAAATATTTGGCACAGTGGAGCTGAGGAAAAAATATCCCCTTCTTCCCTCAGCTTCACCTCAGTAGTAGAGTACAAGAGATTGATTCTTTCATACATGTGCAAGAGCAGGAATTACCATTTCATTCCCACACTTATGCACAAACTTCAGTGTATTGCTTTCAGCTCCTTCCCAAACTGATGCAACCCTTCTAGCAAGGATGTCTGGGGTAAGTGCTTCCAGGCCATATGATAGTAGAAACCCATCTGTTTTTCATTGCCCTGTGTGGAAACAGCACCACGTGGAACTTTTGCCAGGTGGGTTCTGATAGCCACCCTACTCTGCTTGTCTGGTTGGCGTGCCATGTATGTTCTGCTTGCTTTACTGAGAAGTGTGTAGCAGACAGAGAGAAATTGGCAAACCAATAACAGAAAGAAGAGCTAAGGAGGCAAAGTGGGTTCCTGTGAGCCCTTGCAGGGTTTTACTCTATGCAACTTTACAAATAGCATAAAATACAAGGGGATGGTCTCGGTAGCTCTCAACCCCCATTTCAAGGTCAGTGTCATTTGTGTTTGCAACCGAGGGAAATGAGCTTTTGGTTCACATTCAGTAGCAATCCTTCCTAACGTTTCCATTTTTGAGGAAAATGCTTTCTAGAATTGTAATTTGAACTTCTTGTTTTGGCTACAAATGGTCAGAATACTATGATAAAAATTACTTGGGATCCTTATTGAACAATCAAGTAGTTTGAGACCAAGTGGAGTGAATGTTGAAAAAAGAGACTGCAGGTAGAAACAGAATATTGTGCAGTGAGACAGCAGAAGACCTTGCAAAGCCCCCAACATGCTCACTGTTTAGGGCAGGGGTACAAACTCTGATCCCTGAGCTCTATAGATGGGTCGTGTTTTCAGGATATCTGCAATGATGATACATGAGATAAATTTCTTTCATTTGAGATGATGAGCATGCACGTGCATCATCATTAGAGGTGTACAGAAAACGCAACCGGTTCATAGTCACTTGACAACCATAGTTTGACACCCCTAGTTGAAGGGTGTTTAGGATCCGCAACCAGTTGAGTGTTATTTTTGATGAGATTTGAGTAATGCAGGTGGTTATCTTGCTCTGAACTGTACAGCATGTTCTCCTGTTCTATAGCTTGAGATTCTCTTTCTTCCATTGAAAGTAGGAACAGCGGCAGCCAGAAAAGAAATTATCAGGAACAAGATACGTGCAATTGGCAAGATGGCCCGGGTCTTCTCTGTGCTCAGGTAAATATACATAGAGCTTTCTAAACACCATGCAGAGTTCTCTGTCAGGGAATATTTACACCATGGGCTTCATTTACTAGGCTGAGCTAAGGTTTTACAGTTACCACATGGCAACTGCCAAAATTAACGAGCGATAGCTGCAAAACCTCTGTGTTAATTGTTTGAGGGCATTCCCAACATTTTGCTGTGCAGTTAACACAGAGAAAATTGGTTACTGCATGACAGTTAAAATAATGCAATTAGCTACAATTCTTGAAGTGGAGATAACTGTTAACGTGCAGTAACAACCTCTGTTATAAGGCACAGTACTACACGCCCCCTTCTGCATTAGCTGTTCAACACAGAAATTTCCTGTACTGTTTTAAGATGTTACATTAGCTGTTAGCATGTGGTAATTCCCACAATAAACTAGTGCAGCCTAGTAAATTGGCCTCCATATATTTTGTTAAAGATAAGGAATTTTGTGCAGCAATTAATCAAAATTCTGTTGCAATTTAAAATGGCAGAGAATGACCAAATAGACATTTTAAACACTTTTGTGTATCTTTGTCTTTTCCCCATCTCATTACTGCTTCCTTTTAATGTTACTCTTTTTAGGTTTTTCCTTTCTTTTGAAAATATTTTTTCTCATTTATTTCCATCATCTTCCCCCTCCGCCACATCTTTCTCTTATATTCTCTCCTTCCTTACCACATCTATCTTCCATATCTGTTTATTCACAAGTATTTTCTCATCATTTCAATCTTTAATCCTAATTCACCTGTGAGTGATATTTTGGTAGCCGTACAGTTGTAGCCAGGTGTATGACCTTGACTGCGGGATTTCACTTCTGTTAAACATTTCTTACTCTAATTAAGGAGAAAAGAGAGTGGGTGTAAATTATTGAAAATAATTCAAATGGCTGACTCCTAATGAATTATATTTAGAGTCTCTATTCTGAGCTATTTATTTATTTTTGTTACATTTGTACCCCGCACTTTCCCACTCATGGCAGGCTCAATGCGGCTTAATAAATTAATTCTGAACTGTTTATAAATAAATTATAAATTTAACCGATCAATATTCAAAATGATTAGAGTAGGCAGGAGAGGCTTCTGCCCGCTTAAATCGTTGTCTGTGGCTAACCGCCAATGTTCACAGCACTTAACTGGTTAACACCACTGAATATTCAATTAGTGCCTGCACCAGAACTGGCCATCTTGTGGACGTTCCAGGGGTGGAGTTGGCACTTATACAGTTAAATGCTAACATTAAGCCCTTAAATTGGGCTGCATAAATAAGTTCTTTCTTTAAGCAGTTCAATTTATGTGGTCAAGGGCTGAATATTGCACTTAACTACATAAGCTTTAGCGGCCAACCTAAAACCGGATATTCAGTGCTGGTGCCTGGACATGGCCTGGCATTGAATATCCAGGAATATAGACAGTGGCTGACATAAAAACACTGGTTTGCTGAATATCGGCTGGTAAGTGTTTATTTTCTAGCTAAGTAGTAGATACCTGAGGGTACAAAAATCAATGTTTATTGGAATATTCTTTGTGCAGGTACTATCAATGAGTATCTTTTCTAGCTGAATCAAATAAATGCATTTCCACCAGTACAAAACATAATAAGAACAATTCTGTAACTGGATGTATGCTGTTACGTGTGCTTAAGTGCTACAGCATGTAACTGGAGGGAGTAGAGCTTGGGCATGTCTCCCAGGGTTGCCGAGAAGGAGGAGCAGGGGGGCAAGATTCCCCCGGGCCGGGGCCAAGGGAGGCCCAGCCATAAGTGTTGCTATAGGGTGGCACAAATGGCCTTGCCACCCTAGGTTTACCCGCAAACCAGCATTAAATTGTTCCCTGCCCGGTTCAGTATCTCTCTTGTCTTTCCCTCCTCCTCTCGGCAGTGTTCCTGCAGGCTACTGGCAGCATCAAGAAAGAAAATAGCCTGCCTTCAGGTGGCCCCCTCTGCTTTGTCCCTCTTCCTCCGACACAACATCCTGTGTCTGCACAGGCAGGACATGGCAGAGGAAACACTTTGGAGGCCAGCCAGAGGTAAGTTGCTTCTTCTTTGATGCTGCTGGCAGCTCGCTGGAACACTGCAGAGGGGAAGAGGGAAAGACAAGAGAGATATTGAACAGGGTGAGGGAGCGGCGCCGGTAGCAGGCAGGTGGGGATGCTATGGCAGCGGCAGTGGGTAGCCGGGGGGGGGGGGGGGGGGCAATGCATTGTTTGCCCCGGGCCTGGCTTTGTCTTTCGGCAGCTCTGGTATCTCCTACTTAAGCACACACACTATAGAATACTATAAGTTGCATGCACTGCATGGTGCACTTAAGCACACCAACTTTTCAACAGCCAACATTCCTAAATTTATTACCAAAATCCATAAAAATAACCCACGACACAGCGAACTTCCGTAAACTATTGAAAACCTATCTATTTAAGAAAGCATACAATAACAACTCGTCCTAAATGCCAACTAACAAAACGTACCTATACAAAGTGTATTCTTTGATTTAATTGTTTATGCTAAATTATCCGGATCTATAGTTTAATATTCCTAATTGTTCAAGTTTAATTTGTTATAAATGAAGCTTATCCTAATACCTTTCAGTTCTTATAAGACGAACTTTCCTCCTATAACCTAGTCCACTCTGTCTCCTCTTCCTCAATTATGTATTTCTCCTCTCTGGAAATGGTAATCACCACTTACGGAACTATGTAAGCCACATTGAGCCTGCAAACAGGTGGGAAAATGTGGGATACGAATGTTATAAATAAATGTAAGCGTTTCAATACTGATTCAAGCTAGTATTTTATAACAGAATCTTGGTGCCAAGTTGCTGTTATAGAATTGACGCTCAGCAAACAACATCAAGGTGTCTAACTTGAAGCATCAAATTATAGAATTGCCCCCAAAATGGACATAGATGTTTCCTACGGGTGTGAAAACAAGGGCTTCAAAATATTGACATAATTGTCAGTATTATTGTTGTTATTTATGTGGTTAGTTTGGTCACTCTGCATTTTAGTTCAGAGATTTTTTTTTTCTGAACAGAGAAGTTTGTGGGCAACCTGCAGCTACCTTGGCTCTCCTCAGGGGAAAGCAGCTAGTCAGCTGATTTTCTTCTAGTCTTCTCCAAATGTAAAAAGAAAACTTTCATAGGACAGGGATAATAGAAATAAGAGGCAGCAAACAACAGTAAGAGAAGGAGGTGACAGATCAAACACCGATACACATTTGTGCATTTCAGTGATAAGACACCTACCTTTATACAAGGCAAATGCATTTCCAAGCTTCAAAGCAAGCTGCCAGCTAAAATTAAAAAGTATATATCATATGAAAGAAAGCAAGGGAGAAAGAAGGATATATATTATACAGTCTCATTCTGTCTGCTGATGACTCTGGTCTTTTGTGGTTTTCCTTATTTTTCTCCCCTCAGCAGTCTCTGCCATTCCCTCCCAGCCCTTGCTGGCCTGACCCTCAGCATCACTGATTGAAGGATTACCACACTGGCAGCAGTCACCTTCCCTCCACCACAGGCCTAAGCACACCAACTTGATGGCAAATCCCAGACCTGGCTGACTGGCTCCCTTAGTTTATTTTTATGTATACTTTCAATTGGTCAGTGACACACATTCCATAAAGCAGAAGTGTGGGTTTAAACACTTCATATTGTGTAATGAAGTGACTGCTCTTATCGTAAGTCAGGCTAAATTTAGGGCATCTGCTTCATCATATATGGTGAGCATGATTAATAAGACAGCTTCTGACACACAGTTATGGGAATTTCAGTAACTGCAGCATCATGATATTTTTTTAATGCCAACATTTATAGACTAACATGGAGGATTGATCAAACACACACTTAACAGGTGGGTACAGTGTGCACTTCTGCATTGGATGGTGATACAAAGCCATGTGATGCACAATGTGTTTATTTTGCTTTATCTGTTTTATTGCTTATTATTCCCTTCTGCAAATATTTCTCTCTCTCTGTTTTGCTCTGGTACCTACAGACTGAGGAGCATGAGTCCTGTAAAAAAAAAAAAAGCCAATCACTCTGAGCTCACCATACACGTATACAGTATAGGTGGCACAAGTGTTCAAGACATTGGCTTTTATTTAAGTATTTTCTGTTAGTCTGCTTCTCATAATAAGGTAATCTAGGAATGACATTTACACTGTACATATAAGGAGTCTACGTAAGAAACCTGTCAACAAATCCATCCCGTAGCAGAGTATAGGTAAATATTGAGGTCTGTCCACTGAAGCTAAATTATTTTCTCAGCACCAGTATTGATGAAACAGTGTAAATATTGTTAGCTTGTTTTTTGTCACTTTCCTTCCCCACCCCCCACCCCTATTTATCCCATCCAGCATAGATTGTTGTAGGTTTGAAAATGATTACCATTGCACTTTGCTTACCCTTTGTTCTTTGTTTTTCATCATTTTAAAATTTGTTTTTTGCTGTTAAGAATGAGCTTAGCTTCCCACTCTGCCTGCTTTATGACATGCTGTATCGATACGGACAGCCGACCACTGACTTTGCCCTTATTTGTGTGTTTCTCCTAGGGAAGAGAGTGAAAGCGTGTTGACGCTCAAGGGGCTGACCCCCACTGGAATGTTACCTAGCGGAGTCTTGGCTGGCGGGCGACAGACTCTGCAAAGTGGTAATGATGCTATAAAGCTCTCTGTGCCTCAGAGGGACTGGGGCACAGCATACGCTTTCCCTAATACTGCACACAATACATTCTGGGAGTTTCTCCTGCTTTTCAGATCCTGTTTAAGCAGCTGATCTGAGCATTGCTTTCTGTGTGAAACAAACAGCTTACCAGGGTAGAAAACTACAGCAGACAGGGACCCAAAGTCTTTACAGCTCCCTGAATTCAAATTGAGAGAGAGGCTGCAGTTTTCTTTTTTTACTAAGCTTGAGCTGGATACAACATTGTGCAGTTTCTTCCCTTTTGTGGCGTGGAGGAGTAGCCTAGTGGTTAGTGTAGTGGACTTTGATCCTGGGGAACTGAGTTCGATTCCCACTGCAGCTCCTTGTGACTCTGAGCAAGTCACTTAATCCTCCATTGCCCCTGGTACAAAAATAAGTACTTGAATATATGTTAACCGCTTTGGATGTAGTTGCAAAAACCTCAGAAAGGCGGTATATCAAGTCCCCTTTCCCCCTTTTAAAATTGTTCTTTAATGCTGGTCATGGATTTCGTATGATATGAAGAACAATGTGTAGCACAATTCTAATTCTGCCATTAGTGATCTGTCTGCCCTCAGAGAAGTCACTTTCTGTGCACCTCCCTCAGTCTATTGGGCAATAACATAGTTCTTCGCAGATACTGGGTATCTTCCCAGAAGAATGCCAAGCACACTGTGAGGGGAGGGGGGGAGAGCCAGTCAGTCAGTGCAGTAAGCTACCACCCATTGATTCTCCTGTGCTAATCTTACACTCGATGCAGGAGGAAAGATTAGTTGAAAATGAATGTAAAACCATTGCAATAAATAGAGGGCAGTGGACATGTAAACTGCATGCAAACAGCTGAATATGAAATTGTTCCCAATTGCAAAAATAGTGCTAAAATCATTTTGCAGTACTGAATCTTTATGCCATCTTAAGGCTGTTGTAAAGATGGAGAGGCAGAGAATTCCCCATCGCCCTACCCCCAGAGCTCAAAAACATCCCTGGTGACCCAAATTGCTCCCCCCAACCCCACAAATGACCCTGATGGTCCAAGTGGCTCCCCTTCCAGACCCCCCCATCCCCCTCCTTTTGCACCTTTAAATGTTGGGAGACCAGCGATGCCCAATTTCTTCTGCCTCTGTGCTGCCATCTTGACACCACATGGTACATCTTTGAGCCACTTGGGGCACTGGGGATGTTTTGGGGCTTGGAAGTGGAGATCCGGGAGTCAGGAATGTCCAGAGGAGAGGATCAGGCAATTGGTTCTGGGCTAGAGTTAACTGGAGGTCTTGTACAAGGACTCCAATTGACGCTGGTGTGGAACCATGTGCATATGCATCCAGTTTACTCTGCCCTGTTAGTGCACATTTTTAGCACCAGGCCTAATTGATTACATCATTGGGGAGTAAATGTTTTCCGTCAGACTTGCATTAGGTAGTCATGTGCTAAGTTTTCGTGCATGGTTCTAACACAAGCTTACTGCTATGTCATTGGGCACACTGGAGACTTTCTGCCATAGGCAGAAAGGGACATATTTGAAACATCTTCGAGTGCTTCTCCCCTGCTTGGCATTCTTCTGGGGTGAAGCAGAGACCACCTGGGCTAGAAATCCTGACTGCTGGAGACTGACAGCAAATCTGTTTTGTTTACACTATTGGGAAGCCTTGAGTTGACCTGGGTTTCTTCTCCCTGTCTTGACTTTGTATCTAACTCAGATACTACAAATGTGCTTACAGGTGTAGTTTTGTAGTTAACAAAGCACTACCATTGTAAAGCCCATTGGAATTCTCTAAAAAGACTTCCTATCGAACCAATTATCTTTCACTGTTTATCAAATCCTAGGTTTTGTACCCTGGTAATTACTGCCAAAGTCTGTGATGTGCTATTTGTTCTGTGTATAATTTTTCTCCGTATATTGTTCCATGTAACACCGTGATTCCTCCCTTTGCAGTTGTAGCTGCCCCCTTAGGTCTGTCTCCTTGCTTCTTTATATGTATGTCTGTAAATGCATTAATTAAATCGCTATCCTAGACTTGCTATGTCTGTGTCTTTGTTGTGGAAGCAAGTTTAACACCTCTTTTGGTGTTTCACAGAGGGGCTGCCCCACTGTCTGAGCTTTTGTGAGGTTAGCGTCACAGCACAGATATAAAGGGACAGAGTTTAAGTTTTACAAATATGTTAGAGAAAAGGTTGTTTATTAAGTGGCCTTATATTTTTGCATGAAAATAAAAACAATGGTGCTCAAAATATATCTTATCTTGATTCTTAATATTTTGCAACTACCTTATTTGGGTTCTGTGCAGATAACAAATAAATTCCCTGGACAAAGAGCAGGGAAATAACAAACTTTCTAAAGAAATGTATTCTCCAAACGTTAGACTATAACAACATAAATTCAAGATAATAGAAATAAAAATGTCTTCACTGCCTTTCTAAAAGTCCCATACTGATGACAGTAGATTTTTCCTGTAATCTGGCTCATGAATATTTTCTAAGTGTTGATTCTTCTCAGTTGATTCAGCATCACTATCCATAGAAATGGCAGTGCTTAATATCTGTGCCACTGTAAGTAGCTGGTGATACTCAGCTGTTATATAATAGTAAGTGGTTTAATTTAAAACATTTTTGCTGGCCTAAATTAAACCACTTAGCTATACAGATAGATTATTGTCCAAGCTGTGCCAGTGATATCGCAATGCTTCTGCTTTCAGAGAGAGAGAGGGATAAGGCCATGGCTTCCCAAATCAGTTCTGGTAATTCCACAGCCAGTCTTTTTTCAGAATATCCGCAAGGAATATACATGAAACAAATCTACATACAGCAGCAACCCAGTATGTATGCAAATTTATCTCATGCATATTTATTGTGGGAAGTCCTGATATAGGCACTTTTCATGGAAATTCTCTCCCAAGGAGCATTACATTGAGACAGAAATTTTGTTTCCAAAGTAAAGTACAAGAGAGAGATGCAAGCTCTATGCCAATGCAAATTACAGACACAAGGACAGAGAGGCACAGCACCTTTTATGCAAACTCTGTCCCAAAACACTGTATAAACACTCTCCTGTTCTTAGAAGTTGCATCTCTCTGTTTATACATTGAGAAAAACAGGCTGAGAACTCTAGGTTCAATGATTCCTGGGCTGGAGGACCAGTAAAGAAGAGATTTATAGGGTAGGATTGTAATGTTGTTCTTTTCCCAGTTAAGTAGTTTGCAATCTGCAAATATTTTATAGTGGTTCTTCCACTCCATTGTCTACTGTTGATAAAAAATCAAGTTTGTTAACATTCAGATGAAAGGGCAGATCATGAGCTAGAACGGGGGTTCTAAACCCAGTGCTCAGGATACACCCAGCCTTTCTGGTTTTCAGGATATCCACAATGAATATACATGAGATCAATTGGCATGCAATGGAAGCAGTACATGCAGATCAATCTCATGCATATTCATAGTGAGTATCCTGAAAATCTAACTGGCCAGGTGTGTCCTGAGGGCTGGGTTGAGAACCAATGAGCAAGAAGAAGATTCCCAGTGCTTTTTGGAGTGTAATATAGTACTGCTGCAGCTTCAGAGCAGCCATGTCAGCTTGTTCATTGCATTGTGGGAAATGAGAAGCATGTTAGCATTACAGTCTGATCTACTGTGGTGGTACAAAATGGACGCTTCCATTATTATCAGTAGTCCTGTTTAAATTTGTCCAAAATAGAGGCACGGATACACAGGCAGTGATTAGCAGAATAACCTGCCATGAGGAAACCATGAGCAGCACAAAGATATAAGACCAGTGTGTCACAAAGTAAAAAGTTTATTGGACAGGTCCAATGCAGCCATGTTTAGGCAAACACCTGCATCAAGGGTGTAATGTCTACAGTCAATGAAGGGAATGGTATGCCAGACAATAACAAATAATTAGGTCTTAGTTTCTGATGCAGATCAGTCCAAACTCGAGCAGAGTTGGGTGCAGTACAACAGGCTTTATTGTGTGCCATGCTGGTGTCTTGTAGTTTTCACTGCCCCTGGTTTCCTCACACTAGGTTATTGTGCTGATTACTCTTTAAATTTTGTGCTTATGTGGATGTGAAACACATTGCTCATCTACTTGGTCATTTTCAATCTGCCACCTTCAGTGTTCCATATGAGATTTCTCCCCCCCCCCCCCCCCCCACCCCACACATTTCACATAGAGGCTGGCAGGTTATTTCCTCCATGACCAAAATTGACTCTCCAACCTGAGATTGAATCATTGTGCCAGCATTTAGAGTGACTTAAGGTTGAATGTGGCAGAGAAGGAATGCACCTGTGTGGTTACTCCTTGTGCTTTATTCAGACAGTGTTCTATTTCCCTTTTTTCACTAGGAAGATGTTCATTGCTGATGAACAGTGAAACTAGGGCTGTGCAGATCTCTGCTGTACCATACTTGTCCTAAATAAATCTCTGACACTCCTTTGTTCCATGATTTGAGAGTAGAAGGGAGAGGGTTAGAAGTGTCTTAGAGACATAGTAGTTATGTATAATGAACATGCAGACTATGCATGTTATGGAATATTCATGCATAGGTCTGATCAACTCTGTCACTCTGTTGGTGTTCTTTGTTTCAGTCATGAATTTACATTTCAGTTTAAAATATCAGTAATGTGCAGCTGTTAGCTGTGTAAAGTTAACCAGAGACTTTTCAGCTATGCGATATTACACTTTTTACCTTTCTCCTTCATTTTGCATGCACCTGATCACTTCTGTACAGCCACAGTTGAGGCAATTGAGGCTGACAAAGGTATGGCCAGAATCTTTATCTTCAGCAGCCATCTGTAGTGTTTGGGTGGGGAAGTTCAAACATGTCCTGCCTGTGGAGTGTGTTGGTTTCATCTTACACAACCAGTGTTGATATTTGTCCTGGTCTGCTTTTTCACATAGCCTCTTCCTTTTCTCTTCTGGGAGGTCTCATTGCCTGGAGATTGAGATGCCACTGCACAGTGGTTTATCTCCATGTGTAGGGTGACCATGTAGTTCTTGCACTCAGATGCATGATTCCATGTTGTGTGTGTTGTGCATGCTTTGGTAAAAGTGCTCAGTGGTGAATGGCCTATTTTGTAAATGTTCTGCATGATGTGATCTTGCTTCACTGAAGACTTTTAAGGGGTCCTTTTACTAAAGTGCGTTAAGCATTTAGGATGAGATTCTATAAATGGCACCTAAAAAATTGGCGCTGAAAAAAATGACACTTAGCACTATTCTATAACACACGCTTACATTTAGTTGTGGTTTATAGAATAATGCTTAGCGCTGGGAACCACAACTACATTTAAGCGTGATCATTTACACCAATGAAAACCTGGTGTAAATACCCACATGTACATTAGACGCGGATCCTGCTAATTCTATAACAACGCACAAAAAGTTTCGGAATGCCCCCGACTTGCCCTTGCCCCTCCCATGGCCACACCCCATTTTTAGATCTGTGCACAGGAATTTACATGCATCTCTTTATAGAATACACCTAAATAGATGCATGTGTAAATTCTAATTATTGCCAATTAGTGCCGATAATTGTTGCCCAGTTATCGGTGCTGATTGGCTCTTTAATCAATTAAGTTGCATGTGCAAATTGGATACTCCAGATTTGCCATGCAACTCAGTGCCATATATAAGGCGGCGGTAAGGGCTCCCGTGCTAAAAAATACGAGCTGATTTTCCCTAACATGGGAAATGGCACGTTTTAGGGCTGGAACTTCCTCTGGTGCCCGCGTTGGGCCGGTGGTAGCTCCAGATTAGCATGTGGTAAGCCTTCATTGGGCTTACCATCGCTTTGTAAAATGGCCCCTAAGTGCAGCCGTATTAATTGTAACTAGGCTCTATGCACGATAATGACAATGCATTAATTGCACAGAACATGCTGGGCACCCCCCCAATAGTTAGCATGCAGCCTTTGCACCTAACACATGCTGATTTTTGCTGTTCAGGTGTGTTAAGTGCAAAAACTTAATAAACTTTAGTAAAAAAAAACCTAGTTTTATCATTTGGCTGTTTCTACATGCCATCTTGTTGCAAGCTTCCCTTCACTGTGCTAATTTGTTTTCCTTGTTTTCTGTTTCACCCATCAGATGGATCTTTTAACTTGCATTTTACTCATCTCTGAATCTAGGACAAGCTTAAAAAACATTGTAAAAGCAAGGGGGTATTTTTTTAAATTAATTTCTTCCTGCTAGCAGTTTCAGAATTCAACCGTGTGTCTTTGCAGGTAAAACTGTGAATTTTACAAGGGGATGCTAGACAAGAGAGCAAGGGTACTTCCTTTGAAACATCACCACTTGAAAAATCCTTCTGCCTTATTTAGCATTTTGATATATAAATGTTCTGTAAAATGACATCTTTGGATTAGTCTAAGCCAAGCCTAGGCAACTTTGAAGTTGTTGTCTTAATGTTCTCATCAGATTTCTTCATTGTATAGAAAAAGGGTTGTCCATATTATTTTTATTCAGGCAGAAAAGGGTTCCAGAACATTTCCTGTCATAAATACGAGACATATCAGGGTACCTTTTTTTCCCTGTGTATTATGGTCATGCAGAGATGCCTGTCTCTCAAGTTCACTGGCATCAATAGAAGCCATTAAAAAGCATGAATCCTAAGAAAATCATTTACAATTTTGTATACTAATCTTTCATGCATGCAAAATTGGAAGGAGCAATAATAAAATGGATCAAACATTTATGCTTATGCTTTCTTGTATAAATTTATCACCAATCTGCAAAGTAGGTATTGTTTATAGGGCACTCCTTTCTTGCATTTTACAAACACAGATTTACGTTACATTAAACACAAAAATGTCAACAGCATATCAGTAATACAAGAAAAATCCACATATCAAAAACATAGTCATGGTCTGGGCAAACACTTTCATATGCAACATAAAGACATAAAACCAAACAGAATCAATTACAACCATCTTCCATCCAGGTT
Source organism: Microcaecilia unicolor (assembly GCF_901765095.1). NCBI lineage: Eukaryota > Metazoa > Chordata > Amphibia > Gymnophiona > Siphonopidae > Microcaecilia > Microcaecilia unicolor. The sequence goes on from NC_044035.1 coordinate 156,003,376, forward strand.
TGTAAACATTGCAAAAATCTTTTTAAAAAGATCTAAAATTTCAAATCATAAGATAACAGCCAAAACCCATAGCAGGTCCTGGTTAACCATTCAAAATAAACCATAGAGAGTTAAACTTTCAGTCCTTGCCAATATCCAGTTTACAAATTTGACAAAAAAAAGGGCACCTTTTTTTAGTTTACCAAAAACAGAATAGTTCCTAACACCTAGAACAGATGCAGCCAGAGCATTCCATAATTTTGATCAAGCCAGCCAAAAAAGTGTGGAAATATCAAAAAACAATAACCAAAAATCCACATTCAGAAATTTTGTAAACCAAACTAGTAGAAAAATGTTTAAGATCATATATGAAGCAAAACCATTGCTTGCTGCTTTACTGGTGGTGGTCCTGTTCCATCTCTTTTTGGCACCCCTATCTCTCGGTTAGAGTCATTCCATTTTTTAGGTATCACAATCGAGTCAAGTCTTTCTTTCACCCCTCAGATCTCTGGTCTTTTATTTTGCACCAACTCCTCTCTAGCAGGAAGTATTTTGACCATACCTCTTTTCATTCACATATTCTTTCCCTTTTGGTCACATGACTAGATTACTGTAATATTGGTTATTTGGGAAGTAGTTGCTCCAAACTTAAGCATCTCCAGTCTCTTGAAAACACTGCTATTCGTCGTCTTTGTCATGCCCGTTGATTCAATCACATTATCTCCTTATTGCAGAAGTATCACTGGCTTCCAGTTGAACAATGTGTTATTTTAAAGCTTCTCACTTTGACTTTCAAGGCTTTTAAGATGGGTGTTCCTCCTTATTTATCAAATCTCACAATTTCCTATTCACCAGCTCATTTACTCTGCTGTCTTAATGATTTTCGGCTTATTCTTCCCAGCCCTAGAAATGCACAACTTGAATCCATTAGGTACCTTGCTTTCTATTTTGTCTCCCCTTTTTTTATGGCATTCCTTTCCCCTTCCTATTCGAGCTGAGCAATCTTTCAAAACTTTTAAACTTTAGTTGAAGACATGACTTTTTAAAAAGGTCTTTTCTCTAAGGGATCCTTTTACAAGCTGCGGTAAAAGGGGGCCTGAGCTGGCATCAGCATGTGTTTTTGATGCACCCTGAAGCCCCCCCCCCCCCTTTACCGCAGTGGGTAAAAGGTTGTCCTTTTCTTTTTCTTTTAAAGAAATGGCCGAACGTCAAGTGAAACCAATTGTCATGCGGCCATTTCAGTGGGGAGCACTTACTGCCACCCATCGAGGTGCCAGTAAGGGCTCTCGTGCTAACCCGGGGTTAACCGGGCAGCACGCAGCACTGCCTGATTACCACCGGGTAAACATTGGTGCTAGAAAAATTAAAATATTTTTGTAGTGATGGAAGTGGTGCGCTCTGGGGGTGGGAACTACCGCTGGGCTGCTGCGGTAGCCCAGCGGTAGTTCCAGATTAGTGAGCGGTAAGCATGTGTTGGGCTTACCGCTGCTTTGTAAAAGACCCCCTCGATTAGGGTTGGATCGACGTTTAAACCTGCCCTGAAGGTGATGTCTCTATACACAAAATAGGTATGTTGCAACTCTGTCGCTGCTCTGCCCAAACTACACTCCTAGGATCACCTACACATAGCATACCATATGCGTGTGCCATACATACTTATGCCCATTTATATTTCTGCACAATTTTATAAAAGGCTTTTTCTGCCTTTACAAGCAGAAAAAGAAAAACCTTTATAAAATTACCCCCACATTGTCAGAATTTCTTTCTCCAGAATGAGATACGAATCAGAGCAATCTCCAGGGGTCCCATTCTGTGTGGGATCCTATGGTAGTTCTACCTTTCTGTTTTCATGCTCACTAGTGCCTCTATGCCCAACACACACACAAGTGTCTTTCTCTAGGCCCTCCAGCCCCCCAATTTGTTTTCTTTTAATGCTCAATCCCTATCCCCAGAAGTCTCTTGAAACTTACTTTCCTGGCACCAGCAGTGTTTCTCTCAAATTCCACAGCAGTCTCTCAGCCTACCCTATACCCAGCAATCATTTTCTCAAACCTCTCTCCTTTTCAGCAATTGGTCGCTCTCTGCCCCATTCCTAAAAGTCTTTTTCTCTCTCTCTCTCTTTTCAACTCCCCTGACCATAGCAGTCTCTTCTAACCCACTCTTTGTCCAGCTGGAGGTGGGGAAAATAATTATAAGGAGGGCAACAAATTCAGCTGCTATCCATATAATTTTTTTCAGTACATTTTTATTGCAAACAATTGCATAATAAACCATTGTACAACCATTAAGAAAACCTTTACTACCTATACAGTATTCATTATCAAAGCACTAACATCTTAAGCAATAACAGACTGTCCCACCCAATCCGTCCCCCTCCCTACTCCAAATGGGATCTTTCTTAGAAGCATATCCTTTTATTCCCTCAGACTATGTCCTCTTCTGCTGCTGGTTTCCTCCTATCCCCCCTCCCCAAAGTGTAACCAGGTGAGTCCATTCATAATTTGTTTAATCAGATCACCCTTTTCGTTTTATCTGTTAGTTTCTCCAGCTCTCCCACAGTTTTTATTTAGAGTCTGAATTGTAGGTCCAAGCACCTGCTTCCGTTTTGTAGCAGTCTCATATTTCGCAGCCGCCAGCCCCATTTCTTTCAGCCTGCACTGCCGTTTGGGTCCTTATCTGTTTCTCAAACCCGGCAAACATATTTTAGGGTCTTTTCTAATAACAGTATCCAGTTCTCTTTCCAATCACCGAATAACTTCCGTTTAGTAGCTCCCTAACTTATGACACATCCACCAGATATATGAAGGAAGGTGCTGACTTGGCCTACCTCCAACACAAATCAGTAGTATCAGGATACATAGTTTTCAGCTGGACAGGAGTGAGATGCCATCATTATCACTTTATATGCATTCTACTACTACTGATGGTAATAATCATTTCTCCGAGGACAAGCAGGCTGCTTGTTCTCACGACTGGGTGACGTCCGCGGCAGCCCCCACCAACCGGAAAAAAGCTTCGCGGGACGGTCGGCACGCAGGACACGCCCACCGCGCATGCGCGGCCGTCTTCCCGCCCGTGCGCGACCGCTCCCGCCAGTTCCTTTTTTTTCCGCACCTGGAGAGAGTCGTGCCTGTGCCGCTCTCTCTGTTTCAGCCCCGGAAAAACCGTCGCGTTTACGCGAACTTCTCTTTTTTCTTTTATATTTATTTAATTGCCGCGCGCTCCACTTTTTCCTTTCTAAAAAAAAAAAAAAAAAAAAAAGGAGCACGCGCTCCCATTTTCCCTCGCTTCCAGCGGGGACGTTGCGTTGCGGCCTAGTGGCCGCACGGTCGTTTTCATTTTCGAGGTGTGATTTCCGCCACCATCGACGACTTTAATTTCGCCGATGCGATTTTTCCGTCGATGTCCTCGAAGGTCCCGAGTGGATTTAAAAAGTGTGGTCGGTGCGGCCGGCCCATCTCGCAGACCGACACCCACGCTTGGTGCCTCCAGTGCCTCGGGCCGGAGCACAATTTCAAGTCGTGTCCCCTGTGTCTCGGTCTCCGGAAACGGACTCAGGTTGTGAGGCAAGTTCAACGGGACCGTATTTTTGGAACTTGCGCCGGCCCCTCGACGTCGACCTCGACGGCATCGGTATCGACGCCCGGTCCTTCGGTACCGGTATCGATGCCCCAGACATCGGCACCGATGGCATCGACCCCAGGAGAACAGGTCCCGTCGGCCCGCCGGTCCTCCGGTGAGGGTAGAGGTGAGAGGCCGCGTGGGCAGTCGGCCCCGGTCACTCCCTCAGCCCATGGCCCACGGGACCGAACCCTGTCTGACCCGGTTCCTCGAGACCGAGGGGGATCCTCATCCTCCTCCTCCATGCCTCCCGGCGCCGGTGACGGGCATCGGAAGAAGGATAAGAAGCGCCGTCACCGGTCGCCCTCGATGCACATCGGAGAGGAGTCGACGCCGAAGCGTCTCCATCGAGAGGAGAGGTCCCCGTCGGTGATAGAGGTGCCGACGCAACAGGGTCCCGGCACCTCGGTGCCGTCTCCTGGCTCCCACCAGATTCGGGCACCGACACCCCTACCGGCCCCATCGCCTTTCCCGGCAGCGGGCCTGGACGAGTGCCTCAGAGCCATCCTTCAGGGGATCCTGGAAGGGCTGATGCGCCAGGCTGTGCCGGCGCCGGGGGTGCTTGCGCCCTCGGCGCCGATGACTGTGGCGCCGGCGAGCTCTAGCCCGGCGCCGGGGCCGTCGACACCGCCGCTGCTTGCGGTGCCGGTCTCGACCGCCACGCAGGTGGAGTCCCCGTCGACGTCGATGGAGGGAGCTCCGTCCCCGCCGGCGCGGGAGTCCGCCGCTCGACAACACCGAGACCCTGGTGCCTCGACGTCGAGCCGGGCCCGGTTCAGGACTCAGCTACATGAGCTTATGTCCGACACCGAGGATGAGGACTCGTGGGGGGAAGAGGAGGACCCTAGATATTTCTCCTCAGAGGAGTCTACGGGCCTTCCCTCGGACCCCACGCCTTCACCGGAGAGGAAACTCTCGCCCCCCGAGAGTCTCTCCTTTGCCTCCTTTGTGCGGGATATGTCTATTAGCATTCCCTTTCCCGTGGTCTCTGTGGAAGAGCCGAGGGCCGAGATGCTCGAGGTCCTCGACTATCCATCACCACCTAGAGAGTCCTCCACGGTGCCGCTGCACAATGTCCTTAAGGAGACGCTGCTTCGGAACTGGGTGCGACCTTTAACTAACCCCACCATTCCCAAGAAAGCAGAGTCCCAGTACAGGATCCACTCTGACCCAGAGCTAATGCGGCCACAATTGCCCCATGACTCGGCGGTCGTGGATTCTGCTCTCAAGAGGGCACGGAGTTCGAGGGATACCGCCTCGGCGCCCCCGGGGCGGGAGTCTCGCACTCTGGACTCGTTTGGGAGGAAGGCCTACCAATCCTCCATGCTCGTGACCCGCATCCAGTCATACCTGCTCTATATGAGCATCCACATGCGGACCTATGTGCAACAACTGGCGGACCTGGTCGAGAAGCTCCCGCCGGAGCAGTCCAGGCCTTATCAGGAGGTGGTCAGGCAGCTGAAGGCGTGCAGAAAGTTCCTGTCCAGGGGTATCTATGACACCTGTGACGTGGCATCTCGTGCTGCGGCCCAAGGTATAGTGATGCGCAGGCTCTCATGGCTGCGTGCCTCTGACCTGGACAACCGCACCCAGCAGAGACTGGCCGACGTCCCTTGCCGGGGGGATAACATTTTTGGTGAGAAGGTCGAGCAGATGGTGGACCAACTGCATCAGCGGGAAACCGCTCTCGACAAGCTCTCCCACCGGGCGCCTTCAGCATCCACCTCCACAGGTGGACGTTTTTCCCGGGCCCGGCAGGCTGCACCCTATTCTTTTGCGAAGCGTAGGTACAACCAGCCGGCCCGAAGGCCTCGTCAGGCACAGGGACAGCCCCAGCGCGCTCGTTCTCGTCAACAGCGTGCGCCTAAGCAGCCCCCTGCGCCTCCACAGCAAAAGCCGGGGACGGGCTTTTGACTGGATCCACGGGAACATAGCCGCCCTACAAGTGTCCGTACCGGACGATCTACCGGTCGGAGGGAGGTTAAAATTTTTTCACCAAAGGTGGCCTCTCATAACCTCCGACCAGTGGGTTCTCCAAATAGTGCGGTGCGGATACGCCCTGAATTTGGCCTCCCTGCCTCCAAATTGTCCTCCGGGAGCTCAGTCTTTCAGCTCCCATCACAAGCAGGTACTTGCAGAGGAACTCTCCGCCCTTCTCAGCGCCAATGCGGTCGAGCCCGTACCACCCGGGCAGGAAGGGCAGGGATTCTATTCCAGGTACTTCCTTGTGGAAAAGAAAACAGGGGGGATGCGTCCCATCCTAGACCTGAGAGGCCTGAACAAATTCCTGGTCAAAGAAAAGTTCAGGATGCTTTCCTTGGGCACCCTTCTGCCAATGATTCAGAAAAACGATTGGCTATGTTCCCTGGATTTAAAGGACGCATATACTCACATACCGATACTGCCAGCTCACAGACAGTATCTCAGATTCCGCCTGGGCGCACGGCACTTTCAGTATTGTGTGCTGCCCTTTGGGCTCGCCTCTGCCCCACGAGTGTTTACCAAGTGCCTCGTGGTGGTAGCGGCCTACCTACGCAAGCTGGGAGTGCACGTGTTCCCATATCTCGACGATTGGCTGGTCAAGAACACCTCGGAGGCAGGAGCCCTCCGGTCCATGCAGTGCACTATTCAACTTCTGGAGCTGCTGGGGTTTGTGATAAATTACCCAAAGTCCCATCTCCAGCCAGCCCAGTCTCTGGAATTCATAGGAGCTCTGCTGAATACCCAGACGGCTCAGGCCTACCTTCCCGAAGCGAGGGCCACCAATCTCCTGGCCCTGGCTTCGCAGACCAGAGCGTCTCAGCAGATCACAGCTCGGCAGATGTTGAGACTTCTGGGTCATATGGCCTCCACAGTTCATGTGACTCCCATGGCTCGTCTTCACATGAGATCTGCTCAATGGACCCTAGCTTCCCAGTGGTTCCAAGCCACCGGGAATCTAGAAGATGTCATCCGCCTCTCCACCAGTTGCCGCACTTCACTGCTCTGGTGGACCATCCGGACCAATTTGACACTGGGACGTCCATTTCAAATTCCGCAGCCCACGAAAGTGCTGACGACGGATGCCTCTCGCCTGGGGTGGGGAGCTCATGTCGATGGGCTTCACACCCAGGGTCTGTGGTCCCTCCAGGAAAAGGATCTGCAGATCAACCTCCTGGAGCTCCGAGCGATCTGGAACGCACTGAAGGCTTTCAGAGATCGGCTGTCCTGTCAAATTATCCAAATTCGGACAGACAATCAGGTTGCAATGTATTACGTCAACAAGCAGGGGGCACCGGATCTCGCCCCCTGTGTCAGGAGGCCGTCGGGATGTGGCGTTGGGCGTGTCGGTTCGGCATGCTCCTCCAAGCCACGTACCTGGCAGGCGTAAACAACAGTCTGGCCGACAGACTGAGCAGAGTCATGCAACCGCACGAGTGGTCGCTCCATGCCAGAGTGGTACGCAAGATCTTCCGAGAGTGGGGCACCCCCTCGGTGGACCTTTTCGCCTCTCAGACCAACCACAAGCTGCCTCTGTTCTGTTCCAGACTTCAGGCACACGGCAGGCTAGCGTCGGACGCCTTTCTCCTCCATTGGGGGACCGGCCTCCTGTATGCTTATCCTCCCCTACCTTTGGTGGGGAAGACCTTACTGAAGCTCAAGCAAGACCGCGGCACCATGATTCTGATAGCGCCCTTTTGGCCCCGTCAGATCTGGTTCCCTCTTCTTCTGGAGTTGTCCTCCGAGGAACCGTGGAGATTGGAGTGTTTTCCGACTCTCATCTCGCAGAACGACGGAGCGTTGCTGCACCCCAACCTTCAGTCCCTGGCTCTCACGGCCTGGATGTTGAGGGCGTAGACTTCACTGCGTTGGGTCTGTCTGAGGGTGTCTCCCGGGTCTTGCTTGCCTCTAGGAAGGATTCCACTAAAAAGAGGTTACTTTTTCAAGTGGAGGAGGTTTGTCGTGTGGTGTGAGAGCAAGGCCCTAGAACCTCGTTCTTGCCCTGCACAGAACCTGCTTGAATACCTTCTGCACTTATCAGAGTCTGGCCTCAAGACCAACTCAGTAAGGAATCACCTTAGTGCGATTAGTGCTTACCATTATCGTGTGGAAGGTAAAGCCATCTCTGGAGAGCCTTTAGTCGTTCGATTCATGAGAGGCTTGCTTTTGTCAAAGCCCCCTATCAAGCCTCCTACTGTGTCATGGGATCTCAACGTCGTCCTCACCCAGCTGATGAAACCTCCTTTTGAGCCACTGAATACCTGCCATCTGAAGTACTTGACCTGGAAGGTCATTTTCTTGGTGGCAGTTACTTCCGCTCGTAGGGTCAGTGAGCTTCAAGCCCTAGTAGCTCATGCTCCATATACCAAATTTCATCACAACAGAGTAGTGCTCCGCACCCACCCAAGTTCCTGCCGAAGGTGGTGTCGGAGTTCCATCTTAACCAGTCAATTGTCTTGCCAACATTCTCCCCAGGCCGCATACCCGCCCTGCTGAACGCCAGTTGCACACATTGGACTGCAAGAGAGCATTGGCCTTCTACTTGGAGCAAGACACAGCCCAATCAGACAGTCCCGCCCAATTGTTTATTTCTTTCGACCCTAACAGGCTAGGGTCGCTGTCGGGAAACGCACCATCTCCAATTGGCTAGCAGATTGCATTTCCTTCACTTACGCCCAGGCTGGGCTGACTCTTGAGGGTCATGTCACGGCTCATAGTGTCAGAGCCATGGCAGCGTCGGTGGCCCACTTGAAGTCAGCCACTATTGAAGAGATCTGCAAGGCTGCGACGTGGTCATCTGTCCACACATTCACATCACATTACTGCCTCCAGCAGGATACCCGACGCGACAGTCGTTCGGGCAGTCGGTGCTGCAGAATCTGTTTGGGGTGTAAATCCAACTCCACCCTCCAGGACCCGAATTTATTCTGGTCAGGCTGCACTCTCAGTTAGTTGTTCTTCGTAGGTCAATTTCTGTTGTACCCTCGCCGTTGCGAGGTTCAATTGACCTGGGTTCTTGTTTTGAGTGAGCCTGAGAGCTAGGGATACCCCAGTCGTGAGAACAAGCAGCCTGCTTGTCCTCGGAGAAAGTGAATGATACATACCTGTAGCAGGCTGATTGTTCTCACCTACCCTCCCTCCTCCCCTTTGGAGTTGTGTGTTTCATCTTTTGCTAGTCATTCAACTGGCGGGAGCGGTCGCGCACGGGCGGGAAGACGGCCGCGCATGTGCGGTGGGCGTGTCCTGCGTGCCGACCGTCCCGCGAAGCTTTTTTTCCGGTTGGTGGGGGCTGCCGCGGACGTCACCCAGTCGTGAGAACAATCAGCCTGCTGTCCTCGGAGAACACCTGCTACAAGTATGTATCATTCACTTTCTATAGTGCCACTAGACGTGCGCAGCACTGTACACGTTATATGCAGGTACTTTCTCTGTCTCTAGAGAGCTTACAAATTAAGTTTTTGTACTTGGGCAATGGAGGGTTAAGTGACTTGTCCAATGTCGCAAGGAGCTGCACACATGTTGTTCATATAATTTATGCATTCAACTCAATGTAGAAATAGCAGGAAAACTTTATGTGGATAATAAAGTTTAGCAGCATTTTCAGCATTCAAGGTTGAACATGTAGGCTGGCTGAAAATCTGCACAAGGTTATACAGATTCTTTGGAGGTAGTTCTATAAGGAGCTGCCTAAGTTTAGGTAGCAGGAAGCAAATAAATGGCAACTTATAGAGTACCCACTAGCATACTTGCCAGTTCCCGGGATGGAGCACGGGTGGAGTGTACAATATGATCTAAGAGACCAATTGGAGCAAGACTGAGGAAGGGGAGCAGTGAATCACTGTAGTTAGGCGCTGGAGGACCCCCCCCCCTCTTTTTACTTTAAAAGGCAGATGCTTTATGCTTGTTGCCATTGGGGTGTGCCCGAAAGCATGTTTGGCCCCTTTGGAGCCCTTCAGAACAACTTTGGAGCTTTTCCAGTGTTGAGAGTTGCTTTACAACTCAATATCGTTCTTTGGGTGAGTATTTCTCTGACTATGCGTAAAAGAAAGGATAAGAAAAGACTCCAGCTGCATCTACACTAGTCTTCGAAATCCTTTGAACAACTATCTAGTTGGAGTGGTAACACTCTATATGTTAAACCTAGTGGACCTACTGCCTAGAAACGCCAATAAATCGGCCCGCAAATTCCTCAATCTGAACTTCCCCAGCTGCAAGGAATTAAATACAAAACCGCAATAAGCTACTACTTTTGTGTATAAAAGCACACAGATCTGGAACACACTACCCATAGGCCCTGAAAACTATGGACAATCTAACCAGCTTTCGCAAATCTTTGAAGACACATCTCTTCGACAAGCCTACTAAATACATCCTAATAAACCATTCCTTAAACTACTCAGGTGCATCAAAACACCTTTCACAATACCTCACCTAGCACCTACATCTAAACCATATACCTTCAACCGATTATTGAATGTATTTAAGATAATGTAACGACTGCATCATAACAACACTCTGTAAGCCACATTGAGGCCTGCAAAAAGGTGGGATAATGTGGGGTACAAATGCAATAAATAATAATAATAAAAGAGGGAGGTTATATTTGTCCCATTAGATCTTCTTTTGATTTGTGGTATATCAAATTATAAATGGAACTTGCTTCTCTGGCAAAGGTCCCACCCCCCACCCCCTTGATACTTTCAGCATCTTTGAATGTTCCAGTTGTGGAATCTTTGGGAGATGGGTAGTCCCTCTTTGAGGAGCAATGTTGTGTGATTTTCTGATATTTCAGGGACATTGGACACCTCTTCTAGATTATCTGCAGTTCCTCCTCCTAATTTCCTTGAACATTTTCTTAAGATGTTTCTCTGAAGGAAGTTTTTTTTTTTTTTAATTTAACCTTTATTAATCATTATGATTCACACAGCAATGTGATAATACAATTCACATTGAAATAACAAAAGAAATTCTTTACAAAAGGTAGTATGAGGAAACAATAAACACTTTTTTCCGTCCACAACTAAGAAAAGCGATTCCAAGAAAGGAAAAAAAAAAATGAGAAAAAGCATTAAATTATTAATACACACTTACTATCTCTAAATTCAGACTCCAGCCTGCTGTGTAGGAGGGCATGTAACAGTCATTTCAACTCTAGCATCTAGAAAGTCTTTAAGCTGTTTAGGGTCTACAAATTGAAATTGTTTGCCCTCAAGCATAACAGTACATATACAAGGAAAATGTAAAACAAAATTAGCTTTCAAGGCTTCTACTCTGGGACGGAGTTCCAAAAAGGCCCTGCGTCTCACTTGTGTCGGCCTAGAAAGATCAGGAAAGATCCTAACCTTGGAGCCCATAAACAGATCATCTAAATGTCTCAAGGAAAGTCTTAACACAGCATTCCGATCCGGTTCCAGCACAAACGTGACTAACATTGTAGTCCTGTAGGTAATCACATCCAGTGAACTTTCCAGGAAGGAAGTAAGATTCATTTCTTCACCCATTTCTCGTCTAGGGGGATCTCCCAATGTCCCCTTAATGTTCCAGATATAGTGGGCTCGAGTTATGGGAGGCAATGAGTCTTTGTCCATTCCCAGAATGTCAATCATGTATTTTTTCACCATCTCCATTGAGGAAATTAAAGGAGACTTGGGGAAATTAAGAAACCGGAGGTTAAGTCTCCGAGACTGATTTTCAAGGTATTCCAAACGTTTGTGTAAGAAATTATTGTCCTTAACCAAAACGGATTCCAAAGACCCCATTTCTTGAATCTTAGTATCTAGTTTTTCAATCTTAGAGGACTGCTGTGCTGTCACCTGTGCCTGAATCAGAACTGCTTCTGAAAGAGTTTTAATATCTTTAGTATTTTCTTTTAGCATACTTTGCATGGAGGAGTGAGTATTATATACCATATCCCACAGTGACTCAAGTGTCACAATAGAGGGCTTACTTATTCCACTTGTTGGCAAGAGGGAGTGTGGTGGGATCTCAGTACAAGAAAGTCTATTAATAATAGCTTGAGGTAGTACCTTTGAGGCCAAATCAGCCGAAAACAGGAAGTTTTTGTTAGATATATGGAGGGTGGTGTCAAGGATAGAAGAGATGCTTAGGGAACAGTGATTTAGCTATGCTTCTTCATGGAAGCTGTTTCCAAGTTCTAGGATCTGGATATCAAGTTACAAAATGTTGAGACGTGTACAGATGTGATGGAGCCAGCAAGTTCAGTCATTGCAGGCTGTAAATGTATCTGCCATCAAAGACAGTCTTAATGTCCATCACCAGTTAGAGTCCTTTGATAATTTGCTTCGTATTAACTCCTAGCCCTTGCTCACTTGTTCAGTTCCCATGTTTTATCATTCCCACCTTAGTAATTCCCTTATCCCTTATTTGTCCTAATCAGATTGTAAGCTCTGTCAAGCAAGAACTGTCTTTTCATGTCCAGTATACAGCGCTGCTTACATCTAGTAGTGCTTTAGAAATGATTAGTAGTAGTAGTAATTTGAGATTTCTTAATTTTTGTAGGTTATCAATAGAAATCAAACAAGATAAAACATGGAAAAGAAAATAAGATGATACCTTTTTTATTGGACATAACGTAATACATTTCTTGATTAGCTTTCGAAGGTTTCCCTTCTTCGTCAGATCGGAAATAAGCAAATGTGGTAGCAGATAGTATATATAAGAGAAACATCAAAGCATTACTTTGACAGTCTGACAGAGTGGGAGGGTGGGGGTATGCATGGAGACATCAAAGCATTTCATTGGTATTCTAACAGAATGGGTGTTGGTAGGTGAGAGGAGGGTAATAAACAGAGAAATACAGCTTTATGGTTTATAATGGGTTAGAAAACCCAGATCCTTATTAAGTCCTGTTTGTTGGGTGTCAAAATATTCAATCATTCTTATTTCAAAGGTCTTGCGTTCCTGTATTGTTTTAAAATTGCCTTTCAGTATTCTTACTGTGAAATCACTGGTGCAGTGTTCTGGTCTTGTGAAGTGTTGGCCCACAGGGGTGGGGCTTGACTGGCACCGACTATTTTCATGTGATGTCTGTGCAGATTGAATCTTGTCTTAAGCATCTGGCCTGTTTCTCCAATATAGCATCCTTCGTTACATTTTTTACACTGAATGATATATACCACATTGGAAGATGAGCATGTAAAATAGTCCTTTATGTTGAATATGTTTCCTTTGTGAATGACTGTGGGGTCTTGTGAAATGTTTTGGCATAGTTTGCAGCTGGCTGCGTTACACGGAAACGTGCCCTTTTCTTTTTCCGTCTGTGTTGGAAGTTTACTTCTGATCAGCTTGTGTTTTAAATTTGGTGGCTGTCGGAAGGCCAGCACTGGTGGGGATGGGAATATCTCTTTCAGTAATTCATCTTCCTGGAGTAGTGGCTGTAGTTCTCTTATGATTTTCCTCAGTTTTTCCAGCTCTGGATTGTATTATCACTACAAGGGGAATTCTGTCTGTGGCTTTTTTTTCTTTGTACTGTAGCAGATTTTCCCTGGGTGTTTTGAAGGAGGAGGCAATATTCTTGGAGATTATTTTGGGGTTGTAGCCTTTCTGTTTGAAGGATGCAGTCAGGGTTTCAAGATGTCTGTCTCTATCCTCTGGGTCTGAGCAGATACGGTGGTATCTTGTGGCTTGGCTGTAAATAATGGATCTTTGTATGTGAAGGGTGGAAGCTGGAGTTGTGGAGGTAGCTGCATCTGTCTGTGGGTTTCTTGTATATAGATGTTTGTATACAGCCATCACTGATTGAGACTGTGGTGTCCAAAAAATTGACTTTTTCTGGGGAGTAGTCAATTTTGAATCTGATTGTAGGGTGGTATGTATTGAAGGAATAGTAAAATTGTTTCAGAGTTTCTTCCCCCTCCGTCCAAATCATAAAAATGTCATCGATGTACCGGTAGTATTTTAGAGGTTTGGTCTGGTATGTATTCAGAAATGTCTCTTCCAGCTCAGCCATAAAAAGGTTGGCATATTGGGGTGCTGTCCTGGTGCCCATTGCAGTGCCCATTATTTGTAGATAGATATCATTGTTAAATCGGAAGTAGTTGTGAGTTAAAATGAATTTGATTAATTTTGTAATAGTTTCTGGTGAGTATTGATGGTCCAGTGTGGATTTTTTTTTAGGAGTCTTCCACATGCAGCTATGCCATCCGCATGTGGAATGTTGCTGTATAGTGATTCTACATCCATCGTGACCAGAAGGGTGTTTGGTGGTAATTGTTTGATATTTTTCAATTTATTCAGAAAGTCTGTGGTGTCTTGTATGAAGCTGTTTTGTGCACGAGAGGTTTCAGAATTCCCTCTATGAGTCCAGATATTTCCTCCATGAGCGTGCCATAAGAACTCTACAAACTAACGAACGCATTATCATCAAACCCGCAGACGCAGGAGGCGCCGTGGTAATTATGGACACACAAAAATACCACATTTGCTTATTTCCGATCTGACGAAGAAGGGAAACCTTCGAAAGCTAATCAAGAAATGTATTAAGTTATGTCCAATAAAAAAGGTATCATCTTATTTTCTTTTCCATGTTTTATTTTGTTTGATTTCTATTGATAACCTTTAAGAGTGGACTAACACGGCTACCACACCTCTCTACTTAATTTTTGTATGATTTACTTAGTGCCAGAGATCTTGTTAAAGCTGTAAAATCTCTTTGAAATATTTCTTTACAACCCTGATTCTGTTTCTTTCCTTAAATGTTTTTATGCACCTAAATCTTTCTCTGAGGTATTATTAATACTACTAATCATTTCTATAATGCTACTAGATGTACCCAGTGCTGTACACAAACACATAAGAGATAATCATTACTTGACAGAATTTTCGATCTATTCAAAGACAGACAAACAGGACCAGAGAGATTGGGAGTTACATTTTAAGGGGTTAAGCATTACAAGCAGCCTCAAAAAGATGGGCTTTTAACCTGGATTCGAAAAGAGACAGAGCATGACCTACCAATCCAGAAAGACTATTCCAGATGTTAGTGTGGCACGATGGAAGGAATAGAATCTGGAGTTGATGGTAGAGGAGAAGGGTACAGATAAGTGACTTGCCTTATGAACAGTTGAGAAGTCTGAAGGAGAGGAGGAGGAAAGTTCTCAAGGGTACATTGACTTAATTGCCTTTCTAGAAGATTCCCAAGATGTTATTTCCTTCTTGAACTACTTTATTGGTTACTTTTTTCTCAAAGAAAGATAAATTATTAGTTCTTATGGTGTATTAAAGCGGTTTTGTTCTTTGGACATCAAGTACAGGTATTTCACATCTCATGCAGGAACGTACAAAACAGTGTCTAGCTCTGAGGACACAAGCATTGGAGATAAGGACAACATTTTTTTTTAAAGTGCACTTGTAAGTGTTTAGTGTCCTGTTGGGGTAAAAAAAATATATATTCTTTGACCCATTACAATTAGACAAGGTTGTTGGGTCAGAAGAAGGTATAAAGGGTTGTAGTTAGGATTATAGTTGGCATTTGGACTCTGTATGTTGGGGCTTTTGCCCCGTCGTTTCCTTATGTTAAGTTTGTTATCTTTTAATTACTTTTCTGGACTTTTGGAATTTTCTGTTTTTGGGAAAAGAATTTTTTTTCTTTTACTTTATTGAATTTTTAATATCTCCATCAGAAGAATTGAGAAAAAAGAAATCCAAGAAAACTCATAATCCAGAACAACAATACAATAATAAATCCTTAAAATCAACCACAAGAAAGGAAATACAGATCCAAGAGAAACAGAAATTAGCCAAATGGGAATAAATAAAGCAGTGTAGGTTAGACAGCATCCCAATCAAACCTCTAACAGCTTGCATACAGGTTATACAATGACGTTAACTTCTTCTTTGGCTACTAAGAAATCTTCCAACTGCTTAGAATTAAAAAAAACCTGATATTGTTTACCTTCAAGGACAACAAAACATAAGAAACTTTAAGAACAAAATTAGCCAGGAAAGCCTTATGCTGCATTTGTCTCTCTTGCTAAATTAGGAAAAATGCCTCACTTTTGATCCCAAGAACAATGAGTCCAAGTACCTAAAGGAAGCTTTCTTTTTTTGCTTTGTGTATTTCCTTTTCTTGATCTTATTATGAGATGTTAAGTGATTAAAAGCTAAAAAAAAAAAAAAAAAAACCCTGTAATTTTCATGTGTTTGTGAATATTAGGGAAAGAGGCAGAGATGAAAATAAAGATGGGAGGGGGGAAGAAGAATTAAAAATTGGAGAAAAGGGTTTAGGGAAAAAGGGGAATTTGTTTGAGAGATTGGATGGGAGGGCAAGGGAAAGATAAAAGGAGCTGCAAGGAGCAGGAGTGAATATGGTTTGCTTTTTTACCCCCGATAACCACTAGACTACCATGTCTGTTAAGGTGGGGGGGATCAGACCTTGTCAAGGGATGTGGAAAGGATAATTGTCTGGGGGAGAGATAAGAGGAGGGATTGGATCTACTCAGGGGATGGAAGGGGGGAAATGTAGACTCCCCTTATGCAGGTCCCACATGAGTATCTTATATCGGCTAGGATCGCGTAAGTAAGTGTGGGGGGTGGCCACACTGTTGACCAGTCAAGCCCCAATATTCAGTGCTCTAATCTGACCCGGCGTAATTCTGCCTGTAGTGATAAGCGTTTTAAAAAATGTTGACCACCACTGGCTGAATATTGACTGGTATGTCCTGAGGGAAGATTTGACTTTAAGTACATAAGTACATAAGTAGTGCCATACTGGGAAAGACCAAAGGTCCATCTAGCCCAGCATCCTGTCACCGACAGTGGCCAATCCAGGTCAAGGGCACCTGGCACGCTCCCCAAACGTAAAAACATTCCAGACAAGTTATACATAAAAATGCGGAATTTTTCCAAGTCCATTTAATAGCGGTCTATGGACTTGTCCTTTAGGAATCTATCTAACCCCTTTTTAAACTCCGTCAAGCTAACCGCCCGTACCACGTTCTCCGGCAACGAATTCCAGAGTCTAATTACACGTTGGGTGAAGAAAAATTTTCTCCGATTCGTTTTAAATTTACCACACTGTAGCTTCAACTCATGCCCTCTAGTCCTAGTATTTTTGGATAGCGTGAACAGTCGCTTCACATCCACCCGATCCATTCCACTCATTATTTTATACACTTCTATCATATCTCCCCTCAGCCGTCTCTTCTCCAAGCTGAAAAGCCCTAGCCTTCTCAGCCTCTCTTCATAGGGAAGTCGTCCCATCCCCACTATCATTTTCGTCACCCTTCGCTGTACCTTTTCCAATTCTACTATATCTTTTTTGAGATACGGAGACCAGTACTGAACACAATACTCCAGGTGCGGTCGCACCATGGAGCGATACAACGGCATTATAACATCCGCACACCTGGACTCCATACCCTTCCTAATAACACCCAACATTCTATTCGCTTTCCTAGCCGCAGCAGCACACTGAGCAGAAGGTTTCAGCATATCATCGACGACGACACCCAGATCCCTTTCTTGATCCGTAACTCCTAACGCGGAACCTTGCAAGACGTAGCTATAATTCGGGTTCCTCTTACCCACATGCATCACTTTGCACTTGTCAACATTGAACTTCATCTGCCACTTGCACGCCCATTCTCCCAGTCTCGCAAGGTCCTCCTGTAATCGTTCACATTCCTCCTGCGACTTGACGACCCTGAATAATTTTGTGTCATCGGCGAATTTAATTACCTCACTAGTTATTCCCATCTCTAGGTCATTTATAAATACATTAAAAAGCAACGGACCCAGCACAGACCCCTGCGGGACCCCACTAACTACCCTCCTCCACTGAGAATACTGGCCACGCAATCCTACTCTCTGCTTCCTATCTTTCAACCAGTTCTTAATCCATAATAATACCCTACCTCCGATTCCATGACTCTGCAATTTCTTCAGGAGTCTTTCGTGCGGCACTTTGTCAAACGCCTTCTGAAAATCCAGATATACAATATCAACCGGCTCCCCATTGTCCACATGTTTGCTTACCCCCTCAAAAAAATGCATTAGATTGGTGAGGCAAGACTTCCCTTCACTAAATCCGTGCTGACTTTGTCTCATCAGTCCATGTTTTTGTATATGCTCTGCAATTTTATTCTTAATAATAGCCTCCACCATCTTGCCCGGCACCGACGTCAGACTCACCGGTCTATAATTTCCTGGATCTCCTCTGGAACCCTTCTTAAAAATCGGAGTAACATTGGCTACCCTCCAGTCTTCCGGTACTACACTCGATTTTAGGGACAGATTGCATATTTCTAACAGTAGCTCCGCAAGTTCATTTTTTAGTTCTATTAATACTCTGGGATGAATACCATCAGGTCCCGGTGATTTACTACTCTTCAGCTTGCTGAACTGACCCATTACATCCTCCAAGGTTACAGAGAATTTGTTTAGTTTCTCCGACTCACCCGCTTCAAATATTCTTTCCGGCACCGGTGTCCCCCCCAAATCCTCCTCGGTGAAGACCGAAGCAAAGAATTCATTTAATTTCTCCGCTACGGCTTTGTCCTCCTTGATCGCCCCTTTAACACCATTTTCGTCCAGCGGCCCAACCGACTCTTTGGCCGGTTTCCTGCTTTTAATGTATCTAAAAAAAATTTTACTATGTATTTTTGCTTCCAACGCTAATTTCTTCTTTGATAAATACTTAGCCTCAGAAAGTGGCATTGATTGCACTGCATTGCCTGCCATGCAGCAAATGCATGATATGTTTATTGTCTGCATTGATTGTAAGGATAAATACTGGAAATGTTCCCCAACAGGTAACACAGAGGTTTTACAGCTACTGTACATTTTGACAATTAATGCATGATAACTGTAAAGCTTTGCTACATGTTAGTAAATAGGGCCCAATTATGTTCTAGGAAGAGGGTAAACAGTAGATGACAAGAGATAACAGAAAACTGGTGTGGTATATTTTAAAAAATTGTATTAAACCAAAATCCAACACAGCTATAGAACAGGACTTGCCAAAAGGTCATTCAGCTAATAATTATTTGTTTGGCAAATCCTGTTCCATGGTAAATTGAAATTATACCCCTGATGCAGGTGTTTGCTGAAACATGGGTGCGTTGGGTTTTAGTTTAATACAACTTTTTATATGACACACTTATATTTCCATCGTCATTTCTTGTTGTCGGATTGCTTTTTCTGCCTCTTCTTTGGCCTAGGAAGACGGTGGCCAGCTGTCCTGCTCTGAGAAAGAAAATCTCTTTCTGGTGAAAATAAAAATAGACTCAGGGGTCTGCAGGGGTGAATTTTTTTGGTTTATTTGTATTTTCTGTTCTGCGTTTAGCTATTTTACTGTTTCATTTTGGTTTTCATGGTTTTTTAGTGCACGGTACTTCATGTTAGTGTGTGCTAAACTGCCGTGAAGGAATGAATTTACACATCCCTGCAGGCCATAGCTCTGTAATGCAGGCAGTCTGAAATCAGATCCCTTGTCTTTGGGCCTGGACATTCCACAGAGGTTGCTGTTATGGTGGCTCCGGACACATAATGAGCAGCACTGAGGGTGCACCTTGGAAAAGACATCCCTTGGATTTATGAGAATTTCCTAAGTTGCTCAGGCATGGCATCTGAAGTGGGGCAGGAGAAGGGCATTAGAGACCATGAGAGATAAAACAAGGAAAAGAGAATATAGGTTTATTGAGGTTTTTTTCTCCCTGCCCTTTGACTGCATGTCTTTGTGATTTTTGAAATGTTCTTCATTCTAACAGCTTGAGGCCCAAAACATCCTTCAAAATAGCATTTCAAAAGATAGTCACCTCTATGTAAGGATTACGTTTTACCCAAGGGCATAGCTAGAAAATTTTTACAGGTGGTGCATCTTCCCCCCTCCCCCGTACTTTAAATTCCTCTCTGCTGCAATCTTCATCCAGGCAGCAACAGCAGTGGCACTCATAGGCTCCCTGCATTGGGATTTCCTCCCTGAACCGTCCCACCCTTGAGAGATGGGACAGTTCAGGGTGGAAGTCCCGGTGCGGGCAGCTAGAGTGCCTCTGCCTGTGTGAAAAATGCAGTAGAGGGGATTTTAAGGTGGGGGGCTGGGTCTGACAAAAGGTGTATACACCACTGACGCACCTAGATCTTAACACATGCAAAGTCATCATCCACTTGTACCTTCAGACAGTAGCACATTTAAACTAAGTGTCTCAGCTCATCCACTTGTAAGTTGATATTTGCTTGACATTTACCATATAATGTCAGATTTTCATGCTGTCTTATTGGAGAAATGATGATTATCATGTGATGCAGACAGGTAGGTGTTTAGGAGCACATGAGCATCAGAAATTTCTAGCTTCATGCTTTTAGTATTTATTCATTTTGAAAGTTGCTTTTCAGCTGTTGATTTTCCCACCATGACTGACATGACATTTGCATTTTGTTAAAAGCAATTCGAGGATTCTCTCCGCAACATAAAATCTGCAGCTTTGAAGAAGCAAAGGGTTTGGATAGGATTAATGAACGAATGCCTCCCAGGAAAGATGCACTGCAGCAAGATGGCATTAATTCAGTGAATACCATAAATGAAAACACTGGGATTGGCAACAACAATATCCAGTGACAACAAAGCTGCACCAGGCTCCTACCCATATGCCTTGCCCCGATCCCTACTTCTGATGTGTGTCCTGGTGGGATTTCCTCCGTTGACTCCTTGCTAAGATAGATTGGGATCTCCCTGCAAGAATCACGGTTTCCAGAAGCCCGTCCCTTCCCAATGTCTGTGAGTGCTGGCACCGGCGTTTGTAACAGTACTACCAATCCTTCAGTATCTTGCACTGGTGATTCCCTGGGGAGAAAATCTTGGATCTGGATGTACTAAAACACCATCTCAACCCACCCTTGTCACTATTCTCATTGTTGGCAAACACTTTTACGTTTACAAATTTTTTTTATATATATTAATTGGTTCTTTTAATTTTTGATCAGACTTTAATATGCTATTTAATAACAGATGTTTATTTCTGAAATGGTCTTAACATGTAACCCTTGCATGTACACACATATTTTGATCATGAAATAAAAACATTCAATGCCAAAAGTTTTGTTGGCAATGATGTCAAGCACTGACCTCAAGTGTACTTTGTAGATGTTGCTAATTCTATATTACACTGACTGTATCTTATATTTTGAGACTTACCAGAAAATTACTATATAGATTATTTGAACAAGTATCAAAAAATGTCTAATTTAAACATTTTTGTCCCAGCTGTTTTGGTATTATTTTTCATCCTGTAAATTAAAACATAAACGTTTTATTTAGATTTAGAATACAAAATAATCATCAAACTCTTAATTTGAGGGTACTTTAATTGAAATATGTACATTCTGAAAGTCAATTTTGATTCATATCAAGTCTGTAAAGCTTGATGTATTTTGTATATGCATGGTTTCTCTTGGTAAATATTTAATATATAGACCTACGGTGTACAGAAACAGCATCTTTACATTTCATGGATATGGGTACATTTAATTAATTGTGGATAATAAAGTTGCTTAATTAGCTAAAAATCACACACAGCTGAATAGCTGCAGACCCTTTAACTATTTTTTTTTAATTCTGTAAAGAAAACGTTTTGTTGAGGCAACAGTGATGGTTCTGCTCAGCTGTAAAGATATTAGTGAAAGAATAAAATACTCGAGACTGCATGATTATTTGACAGTTACTGGACTGCTTAGTTCTAGAAATATCTCAAACTATGTGCGGATTTGTTTCATCAGTTGAGAGGTGTACTGAATGCCAATGTACCCTGTTATCAACTTGGACAGTTATCACCTGCCTTCCTTACCTCCTGGAACATGACTTGAAAATTTGAAATCATTCAAGTTCTTCTCCCTTTCTGGTTTGCCATAAAGTACAATCTGTACATATCTTTTGTCTAAAATAGAAATTTTACGCATGTTCAGAGCAATTCGAGCATTTTATAAACAATAGCACACAATAAATGTGGTGCATGGGCCACTACTCCTAATTGCCTGATTTGTTTTATTTTGTTATTTTATGTCCTAACTTTCAATCTGGCTTACATAGGTGCTTGTTTTCAAAGCACATAGACATACAAAGTTCCATATGTATCATAATCTGCTTCTTTCTGTTTTTGTTAAAACCAGGTTGCTTTCTTACTGTGAGAGGTAAGTTTATAGACCTAGGCCACAGTGACTTCAATATGTAGAAGTCAATTCAGTCAAAATAATTTTGGTCTCTGGAGAGCAAGTGGCACAGATATTCCAGTCTTGCCAAGTAGAAACTGCTGTAAAAGCAGGAATATATGTTGCACAATCCCAAAAATATTCAGAACATTCTGGAAGCAGGGCCACCATATGTACTACACTTAGTATCGCCTTCCTGTTCACAGACTTTTTCCACAAACACCTATTCACATAAATACATATGCACCTCATATTTACTGTCTGGGGCATCCTTACCAAAGTAGATTTACTCTTACTCCAGGATGAGAGAAGGCATAATCTTAAAGCATGCGTTATATTTTGTGAGAGAGATTTTTTACCCGTTACAATCTTTTGCATACTTACGGGAAAAAAAAGAATAGTTGTAACAAACCATTTGTTTTTCCAGCAGAGAGCACTCTGATAATTTTAATAGCTTTTTCAATTGTGAAATAGTGCTTACATTTTAACTTAAAACTGCATTTAAAGAATCATCAAGCTGCATCAATCATTGGTCTGAAAATTGCACTCAATGTGATGAAAAGTATGGGGTTTTTTTTTTACTAAAATGCCCTACGTTTTTGCATTTAGTGCACCTTAATAGCAAAAATAGAAACATGCTAAGTGCAAACACTGTATGGTAATTAGTGGGAGCGTGCCCAGCATGCCCTCAGCATTGAAAATTGCACTAGCGTTTGTAAATCTGCTTGTAATTGGCATGGATGCACTTAGCACCTTCTGTTGAGGAGATTCTAATGAACCTGTGCTAACTGTAGTATGCAGTCCATGATCGACGAAAACAGAAGAACAAATTCCCTCACACAAATCAAGCAAGCAAAGCACAGCGAAGGTGACACTAAAAAATCAGGAGCTAGATGATGTGTAGGTCATATAAAAGTTTTATTTAAACATCCAATAGACTCGACAGAAATCGTGTTTCAGCCACATAGGCCTGCCTCAGGAGCCTCTGCTATATGGCTGTGTTCAACACTCTAGCTGTCATATAGCAATCAAAGTCAGTACACCTTTACACATGCAGTCTAACTGATGGAGCTATCAAATTCACTGGTTCATGTATGACACAGCCATGCTCATTCCCTGCCTATAAGCCACCTAGTTCCCACCCTGTAACTCAATATGCACTTAAAGTGAGAATTGGTGTATGCAAACTACCATGCCCCCAAGGTAACAGTTGGCGCATATGTGTAGAAGCGGTTCACACACACTAATTCACGCATTAACTACTTAGTGCACTTTAGTGAAAGGGTCCCTATGTTCACTGTACCACAACATGTTTCATGAGGAAAGTCATTCCCCAGCACATGTTTAGTTTGGAAGGCAGAAAAACATGGGCCTAGATGCAATATTCAATCTTTGTGGGATTTTTTCCAAAAAAAATCTGACCACACATACTTTATACCTAACAGAATATTTGTACTTTCACTTTGAAATATGCTGTATGTAGAAAATTGATGCTCTGACCATGACTAAAAAGTGCATGTAGTCTTTAAATGCAGTTTGAAAACAGCCTCTAAAGTGATTACATATTTGAGGCAATTCTATAACTGCGTAACTCTTGCTGTAATGACTTATTTTTTGGTATTAAGCCCCAATATCAGAAAAAAAAACCTGCAGAACACAGCAGCAAGACTAATTTTTAAACTGAATAGATGTACTAGTGTTTCATCATATATTGTTAAACTACACTGGCTACCCATAGCTGAAAGAATCAGGTTTAAAGCTGCATGCCTAATCTTCCAAATTCTACAAGGTGTCGCTTCTGAATTCTTAATATCTCATCTACTTGTATCGTTAATTCCAGCAGACTGATTTCAGAGGATCTTTAGCTCACTCTTCCCTGTATTAGGAATCTGTTTATGGAAATCACTCCCTCCTGCCATTAGAACAGAGCCCAACTAGCTCAGCTTCCAGAAGAAGCTAAAAGCTTTCTCTTTCTAAAGGCTGCTACACAACAACCATTATTTCTTCATGTCCTCTATCAGCAGGACTATCACACAACATACCTTTACTACTCTCACACACTGCAGTGGTATCTAAAATTGTATTCAACCAATGTTCTACTTATAATTTTGTATCTTGTTGGGCAGACTGGATGGACCGTGCAGGACTTTTTTCTGCCGTCATCTACTATGTTATGTTACTATATATCCAACCTATGTTCCACCTATGCTGTAAACTGAACTGAATCATGAACGGGATATTAGCGGTATATAAGATTTGAATTGAATTGAATTGAAGCGAAGCATGAAAAAACCATGATACAATCTCAGCACAATACAAATGAAACACCTTAATAGGCACACATTAGAACATTAAAATAACATACAGTGGGGGAAATAAGTATTTGATCCCTTGCTGATTTTGTAAGTTTGCCCACTGACAAAGACATGAGCAGCCCATAATTGAAGGGTAGGTTATTGGTAACAGTGAGAGATAGCACATCACAAATTAAATCCGGAAAATCACATTGTGGAAAGTATATGAATTTATTTGCATTCTGCAGAGGGAAATAAGTATTTGATCCCCCACCAACCAGTAAGAGATCTGGCCCCTACAGACCAGGTAGATGCTCCAAATCAACTCGTTACCTGCATGACAGACAGCTGTCGGCAATGGTCACCTGTATGAAAGACACCTGTCCACAGACTCAGTGAATCAGTCAGACTCTAACCTCTACAAAATGGCCAAGAGCAAGGAGCTGTCTAAGGATGTCAGGGACAAGATCATACACCTGCACAAGGCTGGAATGGGCTACAAAACCATCAGTAAGACGCTGGGCGAGAAGGAGACAACTGTTGGTGCCATAGTAAGAAAATGGAAGAAGTACAAAATGACTGTCAATCGACAAAGATCTGGGGCTCCACGCAAAATCTCACCTCGTGGGGTATCCTTGATCATGAGGAAGGTTAGAAATCAGCCTACAACTACAAGGGGGGAACTTGTCAATGATCTCAAGGCAGCTGGGACCACTGTCACCACGAAAACCATTGGTAACACATTACGACATAACGGATTGCAATCCTGCAGTGCCCGCAAGGTCCCCCTGCTCCGGAAGGCACATGTGACGGCCCGTCTGAAGTTTGCCAGTGAACACCTGGATGATGCCGAGAGTGATTGGGAGAAGGTGCTGTGGTCAGATGAGACAAAAATTGAGCTC
Organism: Microcaecilia unicolor; assembly: GCF_901765095.1. Taxonomy (NCBI): domain Eukaryota; kingdom Metazoa; phylum Chordata; class Amphibia; order Gymnophiona; family Siphonopidae; genus Microcaecilia; species Microcaecilia unicolor. The sequence goes on from NC_044035.1 coordinate 156,028,313, forward strand.
TTTGGCATGAACTCAACTCGCCGTGTTTGGAGGAAGAGAAATGCTGCCTATGACCCAAAGAACACCGTCCCCACTGTCAAGCATGGAGGTGGAAATGTTATGTTTTGGGGGTGTTTCTCTGCTAAGGGCACAGGACTACTTCACCGCATCAATGGGAGAATGGATGGGGCCATGTACCGTACAATTCTGAGTGACAACCTCCTTCCCTCCGCCAGGGCCTTAAAAATGGGTCGTGGCTGGGTCTTCCAGCACGACAATGACCCAAAACATACAGCCAAGGCAACAAAGGAGTGGCTCAGGAAGAAGCACATTAGGGTCATGGAGTGGCCTAGCCAGTCACCAGACCTTAATCCCATTGAAAACTTATGGAGGGAGCTGAAGCTGCGAGTTGCCAAGCGACAGCCCAGAACTCTTAATGATTTAGAGATGATCTGCAAAGAGGAGTGGACCAAAATTCCTCCTGACATGTGTGCAAACCTCATCATCAACTACAGAAGACGTCTGACCGCTGTGCTTGCCAACAAGGGTTTTGCCACCAAGTATTAGGTCTTGTTTGCCAGAGGGATTAAATACTTATTTCCCTCTGCAGAATGCAAATAAATTCATATACTTTCCACAATGTGATTTTCCGGATTTAATTTGTGATGTGCTATCTCTCACTGTTACCAATAACCTACCCTTCAATTATGGGCTGCTCATGTCTTTGTCAGTGGGCAAACTTACAAAATCAGCAAGGGATCAAATACTTATTTCCCCCACTGTAGCTATGCTAACTCTGTTCATACAATACAACATTTTAATAGGTAGACAAGGGGGTGAGTGCATTTGAGATATACAGACATGACAAATTTAAGGCAAATTATGTGTACAGTTGAATAAGATATGAAGAAGTAGCCTAAGTTATAGGGTGCTCACTAAGCTACCCCTGAGGAAGAATGAGTGGATAGTTGGTCACCGCATGTATTAAAAGCTTTGGAGAAGAACCAGGATTTCATGTACTTCTGGAAAAGAGTCTTGAATTCAGTGTAGCTTCTCTGGGACTGAGTTCAGAGTGTGGGAGCTACTCCTGAGAATGGTTTCTGGTGGGTACTTCACCATGCAATTTCTTTTGATGAGGTTACAGATACAAAATAAGAATAGCCATACTGGGGCAGACCAATGGTCCATCTAGCCCAGTATCCTGCAAAGGTTAGGACTTTAAATCAGGCAGATGCATTCTACACATTTTTAAAGGCGGAAAGGAGCAGCCAGTATGGTTAAAAGATGAAGTAAAAGAGGCTATTAGAGCCAAAAGAATATCCTTCAAAGAACGGGAAAAGGACCTGAATGAAAAAAGTAAGAACATAAGAATTCAAAACTATAAACATATACACGAGGTAATCTCCTTAACCGAATTAATATCAATCTAGAAAATTAGGAGATTCACAGTAATATGCATCAAAAGGTCTGACTGAAAAGCTGAGGAAAAGGCCTCGAGAAGCCCCCAGCGTGTCTACAAGCTTCGGGGGGCTGGGCTTCTTCATCATCGGATCTTTCGAATCACTAAGCATTCCGGAGATCATATACGGACCACTGAACCCTGAGGCAGGTCTTCGAAACGGCGGCCATCGTTGGTCGTGGTCTGAGTGTAAGAAGGACCCGCAAGCCTAGACATCTGATAGTTAAGTAATGTCTGGAGTTGATTCGAATGTCTAAAGTGATTTACTAGAAAACGAAAGATAAAAGCAAAGAAATAAAAATACAAGAAATTAGTAACACACATACAGAGGTTTTTTTGGCCGATGATGAAGAAGCCCAGCCCCCGAAGCTTGTAGACACGCTGGGGGCTTCTTGAGGCCTTTTCCTCTGTTTTTCAGTCAGACCTTTTGATGCATATTACTGTGAATCTCCTAATTTTCTAGATTGAGGACTTAAGTATTGTCATATTGGGACAGACCGAAGGTCTATCAAGCCCAGCATCCTGCTTCTAACAGTGGCCAATCCAGGTTACAAGTACCTGGCAAGATCCCAAAACAGTACAATACATTTTATGCTGCTTATCCTAGAAATAAGCAGTGGATTTTCCCAAATCCATTTTAATACTGGCTTATGGACTTTTCTTTTAGGAAGCAATCCAAACCTTTTTTAAAACCTGCTAACTGCTTTTACTACATTCTCTGGCAAAGAATTCCAGAGTTTAATTACATGTTGCGAGAAGAAATATTTTCTCTGATTTGTTTTAAATTTACTACTTTGTAACTTCATTGCATGAACCCTAGTCCTAGTATTTTTGGAAAGACTAAACAAAAGATTCACGTCTACCTGTTCCATTCCGCTCATTATTTTATAGACCTCTATCATATCGCCCCTCAGCCATCTTTTCTCCAAGCTGAACAGCCCTAGCCACTTTAGTCTTTCCTCATTGGGAAGTCATCCTATTCCCTTTATCATTTTCGTCGCCCTTCTCTTTACCTTTTCTAATTCTACTATATCTTTTTTGAGATGCGATGACCAGAATTGCACACAATAATCGAGGTGCGGTTACACCAAGGAGCAATACAAAGGCATTATAATGGCCTCATTTTTGTTTTCCTTTCCTAGTAATACCTAACATTCCATTTGCTTTCTTATTACCGCCGCACCTAAGCAGAGGGTTTCAATTATTGTCAGTGATGATGCCTAGATCCCTTTCTTGGTCGGTGACTCCTAATGTGGAACCTTGCATCACAATGCTATAGTTCGGGTTCCTGTTTCCCACATGCATCACTTTGCGTTTCCTCACATTAAACGTTATTTGCCATTTGGATGCCCAGTATCCTAGTCTCACAAGGTCCACTTGTAATTTTTCACAATCCTCTTGTGATTTAACAACTTTAAATAACTTTGTGTCGTCAACAAATTTAATTACTTCACTAGTTACTCCCATCTCTAGATCATGTATAAATATGTTACAAAGCAGCGGTCCCAGCACAGACCCTGAGGAACCCTACTATCTACCCTTCTCCATTGAGAATATTGACCATTTAACCTTACTCTTTGTTTTCTATCTTTTAACCAGTTTTTAATACACAATAGGAGTTATAGCTGGTGGCGCAACAAGAGGAGTGACTGGTCAGTTATGTCAAAGGCATTACTTAAATCAAGTTGAATTACAAGAACATCTTTGTGGGCATCAAGGTGACAAATGACATCATTCAATAAATTCTCTTGCAAGCAGGATTGTAGGGATGAGATAGTTTCTGATCACCATGCTTTTCCATTTTCTAGTAACTGCTAAAGTACAGAAATATCAGAGGCAGAAAATTTGTTTTGTTTTTAATTCAGATACCCATTCCAGTTAACAGTGTCAACACAGATAAAACCTATTACCCAATGTTTCTGAACTTCCTTTCTCGGCAGGCAATTGTAGTCACCCTTTCCCAGCTTTCAGGCTATCTAATAAACCAGAGACTAGTATGCAGCTACAAATCTGTTACAGTGCTTGTGTGTTATAATTCCAGTAGCCTTCTTCCTCTACTGTTCACATCTTCCTCTTTCAGCTCCGGCAGAGATATCATGCACAGCACACTGTAAAGTTCTATAAACTGTCGGGTCAGTATTCGTCGGCAGCTATATATACTGGGGCCGATATTCAGACTGCGGGAGGCAGTCCGGCTAACTCCTTCGGTTGGCGGTGAGACTATATTCAATGTCGGACCATTTCTGGTGACCGGCATTGCATATCTGGTTTAATTTTGGGCGGTTTAAACTTACTTAACTGGCCAAGACAATATTCAGCACTGGCCGGTTAAGTTTAAACCGGCCAAAGATAGGCATATTTTGGTGGCCCGATTTGACTGCCAAACTTAGCAGGAGATGTACTGAATATTAGCGGATAGCCAGTTATATCGCACAGAATAACCGGTTCGGTTAGCTCTAAGTGCCAACCGGGAATATTCAGCTGAAGATAACTGGCCATCTCCCACTAAATGTTCATGGATAGCCGATTAAGTGCTATTTAACCAGCCAGGAACTGTTAGACAGATATTCAGTAGCACTATCTGGATGTTGCTGTAGAAAATCCACAGATGAGGGACCTATATGGTTAGTGGTGGCCACTAAACTTATAAGTCATTTTGAATATTGACCCATGCATTTCTTCATCCATCAGGGTATCAGAGAACTAGTAAAAGTATCTAAGATGTCTGCATGAGGATCAATATTTCTATAGATTTTTCTTTCAACTCTTTCGCTTTTCAGCTGAGAAGAAACTACTGTGTTTGTTAGCACCTATCAAAACATCAAAAGAGTTTTAAAAAAGAAAACCAAAATCCACTTTTGGGTAAATGTAAATTTATTGTTCAAAATGAAAAAATATACTTAGTGTTAAGGGTTCCACTCAAACTGATTCACTCACAATGAAACAAAGAAGTGCCTAAAAATATTTCATTGTGCAAATCACAAACATCCCAATTTGGAATTAATAAAAATAGTCTTATGTACATTTGGACAATAGTTCATTTGATTTCTAGCAAGGACACTTCAAAATATTATTCAGTCAACCACCCAAACAGTTATGGCAGAGCTTTTCACAAAAGCTCATCTGTACAGGAAACTGTTGTAACATACAGAAGAAAGATGCTTGTTAGCCATTTGGGTATGAATGAAAAGCAGAATCAGACTTTTCTGTGATCCTAAACAATTGGAAATACATTCTCTGACAGACTGCTTCTGAAGATGTGTATTAGCACTTTGTCACTCACAGGGTGATTCTGTAACAGCCCTCCTAACTTGTGCATCAAAAGTGCACATAAGTATCACCAGTTTTCAAAGGGAAATGTACTCTACCATTAAAAATCATCTCACTGAAAATACATTTACACCTGTAAAAAGAATTTATAGAAATTTGCTTGCTTTTCAAAATTCAGAAGTATGCATGTTCCAAACCTCATCCAAGGAAAAATGTGTATGAAATAGAATTCCATACACACTTTCACCCACATAAAGTTTGGGTAATTCTATAGCAAGCAATTTTCACATATAAAGCAATGGCTTTGAAAATTATTCCTTTATTGTTTACATGATGAGCTAGAAAGGATTTAAATGACAGAGTGCAGGAGTGAACCCTAGAAACTAAATGTATACACAGTCAGCCTTTATGAAAAAGGAAACAGAGAAAATGACGGCCGATAAAGACCATACAGCCTATCCAGTCTGCCCATCCACATCAACTACTAACCTCTACAGTCCCTTCCCTCTTCCTTAGAGATTCCATGCTTTCTTGAATTCGGATGTAGTAACTATGAACCTTTAGCGGTTTCACACAGTATATTAAAGTAAGACTCTATATTTTAGGAAAAATACACTTTCAAAAGCCTCTGATAAAGACAGATAGGAAACATGGTCTAACCCCAGGAGTGTTAGCCAAACTCATTTCAAAGTTGGGCCAGACTGGAAAAAATGTATTCCAAGGGGCCAACAAGTAAAAGGAAGAGACATGCTCCCTCCACATGTTATGTTGCCACCACTCCAGATTTTCAAGACAGGTTGATCTGGTTCTGGTTTTATTCCAGTGCTTTTTTTTCCCCTAAGGAATTGAATAGAGAAATAAAAACTATAATACACGCAGTAAAGTCTTCAGGCCTTTCATTAAAACAGCTGCTTAATAGCTGGAGCACCTTATATTTGTGAAAGGCTTCAATTTCACATGCGTAGAATAACAGTCATTAGTGCAGCCAAGGAGAAGAACAGAGAAGGTATTAGGGCAGTGGTTCCCAAACTTGGTTCTGGAGGCACCCCAGTCAGTCAGGTTTTCAGGATATCCACAATGAATATTAATGAGACAGATTTGCATGCAGTAGATGCAGTACATTTAAATCTCTCATGAATATTCATTGTGGATATCCTGAAAACCTGACTGGCTGGGGTGCCTCTAGGACCAAGTTTGAGAACCACTGTATAAGTGGTTGCTGACACTGGCATTTAAATTAATACATATAAATACATGTAGAACTTGTGGGCCAGAAGAATGATCTTGGAGGGCTGGACACAACTCATAGGCCATATGCTGGACATGCTTGGTTTATACATTTGTTGGACTATTTTTACTCTTTCAAATTGTGAAGTCTAATGATTAGGGCAAGAAAATATTTCATATTTGGTAAACTCATTGTGATGGACCATTTTCACTTCTTTTGTAATTTAGAAATAAGGCAACAATAACAAGTAATAAAGCATGAGTGCAATATTCTCCTATAAGCCTGAATAATTAAAGTCTGTCACGCAAGTGTCTCATTAAGTTTCTTTTTCCTTCTTCAAGGCTTTAGTAGGCTCCAAATTTAACTTTTTTTTTTTTTAACTTCTAAGATGAAAGGGATACAGTGACCAACACTCTAAATAACCCAGTTTTAATTTGTTATCTTTACTTGCAAACAATTGAAGGCTATTTCCAAAAAGGACAACTGCGTTTTTGATTTGGCTAAAACCCAGGCTATACATGCCATCTAAGCATATATGTGTAAATATATATATATATATATTTATCTAGAGAAGGAGGTTTCATTAGAAAGATACTTCATACAGCATTCCCATATCTAGTTTTGTACTATAATCTGTTTATTCCTCCTCCTCATCTTTCTTTATCATATGAACAGCCTCATCTGTGCATGGAAGGGATATTTACTATTGCCCTGTAATTGCTACGAGAAGGCGTCTGTAGTCTCCACTGGTGTCACTGGCGATCATTGAAGGCAAAGTCTTCTGATACATCTGTGTAAAAGCCTGTTTAATCTGCACTAGATCAATCTGAAAATGAAACAGTAAAATCTGGTTATTGCAATGTAAGTGAAACAATTTTCACCACTTTAGTTATAGAGAGAATATATAACCTGCAAATACATATGGCTGGCTGGCTTGCTTGTTGGTTCCTTCCCTGCCCCCCCCCCCCCCCCCCCCCCCCAATCAATAACACAAGAATCAGCACATTCAGACTCCTCCAGTACTACATTTTATGTACTCTTAACCCTGAAAATCTATTTGCTTTAAAGTTTTGTCCTTCTGTAGTCCTATATTATGAAAAGTTTTTAAACAAAATATTTTGCTTGATCCTACATATACAGAAAAGACAAAAAGAATATTTCTATGGAGGTGGGCAACGTTATTTGTTTAAAAGCTCTACATTTGGCCATATGATTGTGTTTTGATTTTTGCTGAACCTGTTAATTACTGCTTATTAATTAGTTTAATCCCCTGATGCATGCCATGTTGGGTTTATATGACATTTTTATTGGTTTATTTGGGGGTCCTTTTTTCCAAGCTGCGGTAAAAAGGGCACTGCGGTAGCAGTGGGGGTCGTTTTTCCCACACGCCAGGGCCCTTTTTCCTGCAGAGTGTAAAAAGCCCCTTAAAAAAATGGCCATGCGGTAAGATTACTCTTACCACGTGGCCATGCTGCGGGGAGCACTCACCACCACCCACTGAGGTGGCAATAAGGGCTCCTGCGGTAAACCAGAACTACCTGATTACCATCGGGTTAGCGCTGCAGTAAAAATTACAAAAATATTTTTCATTGTGCCAGAAATGGCGTGTGCTCAAGGCGACAGCACTTTAATAAAAGGGCCCCTTAGTATTTATATTAGACCTTTTCTTGGAAAGATATATTTGAAAAACTTTTTATGTTTATGTTTAAGTATGGAATTATATATGAAGATCTGCTGTCTATAGCAGGTCTTTCCACTACTCTTTTTTGGTTAATTTACAACAAAAGAACCTCAGGTGTTTGAGCCTGACGTATCTAATTTTACTCATGGGCCTAGCTACAGTACTTGGCAGCAGAAGCTTCAATAAAAGGCCTGCAAGTTGCTTAACAAATGCATCCATGGTGTAGAAAAAAAACAGCACATATGGGAAAAATTTACATATGGGGAAAAATCAAGGTATCTATTTTATAAGAAATACATACTTGCATATGTTACTTTTATAAAATAGCCAAAACCAAAATCCAGTTCTATAAAAAAAGGGCCATCAAAGCAATCCAGAGGTCTCAAAGAAAATCTTTCTTCAATAAATTGGGGACCTCAGAGCTGAGAGACAAATTACAGCGATCTGCTTATCTTTATCACTGCTGCACTTGAAGGTTCAACCTTATAATCACTGGTCCCAAAAATAAATCCAAATCTGCTTAAGCTTTCAATGTTATATAGCAAACAAAGCTTGCTCGATTCAAACACTTAAGGCTAAATAAGTCTAATCATATAGGGGTCCTTTCACTAAGGTGTGTTACCGATTAGCATGTGATAAATGATAAGATGCCCATAGGAAAATAATGGGCATCTTATCATTTAACATACGCTAATCGTTAGCACGCCTTAGTAAAAGGACCCCATTATAACGGTGAAGAAAAGTAAACCAACTGGTCCAAATGCTCTCATAGAGGACAAGAATACTGACAAACAACTACAAAAAAACAAAGCAAAAACAGTAATTCAGAGCACCATAATCAAAAATGCTCCACCATGGTATCCAAACAGAACTGCTTCAAGGAGAGGTGTTGTCAGTATGTCAACTTCTGTCTTCTACAAATAAATGCAGCTTCCAAGCCCCCTAGGCTTGGAATGCCCCAACCACCTTTTTTCATAGGCCTGGATTTTGCTTTTGGCACGTTTGTGTCTGTGTGCATAAGTGGGTTTTATTTTTTGGATAAAATTTAACTAATGAAAAATACACATGAAAAATTTCACAGCATCTAGCTACAGCAGAAGTGTAAGGTGAAAGGAAAAAGAATCTCAAGCTTTAGTGCTACAGACTTCTTGATTTATTCACTTTTCATTTAAATCAGGGGTTCTGCAGATACTTCTGTATCAGATAATCACAAAATAGCAATTACTCTGGACTCGTTTGCTAAGGGACATGACAGTAACTCTTACTTGGCCCTTAGGTTCCTGCCAGGCTAGCTCCCAATGAAAGGAGCAAAGCCAAAATGAAAATATATCATTTATTATAGATATGTATAAGTATTGCCATACTGGGACAGACCAAAGGTCCATCAAGCTCAGCATCCTGTTTCCAACAGTGGCCAATCCAGGTTACAAATATCTGGCAAGATCCCCAAAAAATACAAAACATTTTATTTATTATGACATTTCTACCCCGCATTTTCCCAAGAAAGCTCAGGTTCAATGCGGCTTACAAAAGAATTGTGGTTATCAATAGAAATTAAATAAAACAAAACATGGAAAAGAAAATAAGATGATACCTTTTTTATTGGACATAACTTAATACATTTCTTGATTAGCTTTCGAAGGTTGCCCTTCTTCGTCAGATCGGAAATAAGCAAATGTGCTAGCTGACAGTGTATATAAGTGAAAACATTCAAGCATTACTATGACAGTCTGACAGGGTGGGAGGATGGGGGTGGGTAGGAGGTATGCATGGGGACATCAAAGCATATCATTGATATTCTAACAGGATGGGTGTGGATAGGTGAGGGGTGGGGTGATCAACAGAGACATACAGCTTTATGGTTTATGATGGGCTAGGAACCCCAGATCCTTGTTAAGTCCTTTCTGTTGGGTGTTAAAATATTCAATCATTCTGACTTCAAAGGTCTTACGTTCTTGTATGGTTTTAAAGTTACCTTTCAGTATTCTCACTGTGAAATCACTGGTACAGTGTCCTGGTTCTGTGAAGTGCTGTCCCACCGGGGTGGGGGCCCTACTGGCTGTATTGTTCATGTGATGTCTATGTAAATTGAATCTTGTCTTAAGCATCTGGCCTGTTTCTCCAATATAGCATCCTTCGTTACATTTTTTACACTGAATGATATATATACCACATTGGAAGATGAGCAAGTGAAAGATCCCTTTATGTTGAATATCTTTCCATTGTGGATAACTGTGGGGTCCTGTGAAATATTTTGGCATAGTTTGCAACTGGATAAATTACAGGGACGTGTGCCCTTCTGTTCCTTTTCAGTCTGTGATGGAAGTTTACTTCTGATTAGCTTGTGTTTTAAGTTGGGTGGCTGTTGGAAGGCCAGTACTGGTGGGGATGGGAATATCTCTTTCAGTAATTCATCCTCCTGGAGTATAGGTTGTAGATCTCTTATGATTTTCCTCAGTTTTTCCAGCTCTGGATTGTATGTCACTACAAGGGGGATTCTGTCTGTGGGGTTTTTCTCCTTGTACTGTAGCAGATTCTCCCTGGGTGTTTTGAGGGAGGAGGCAATATTCTTGGAGATTATTTTGGGGTTGTAGCCTTTCTGTTTGAAGGATGCAGTCAGGCTTTTAAGGTGTCTGTCTCTGTCCCCTGGGTCAGAGCAGATACGGTGGTATCTTGTGGCTTGGCTGTAAATGATGGATCTTTTTGTATGTGAAGGATGGAAGCTGGAGTTGTGGAGAGCGTTGGGATTTGTGTATTACTTTATGATTTGCCCTCGCTTGAGATCTACTCCAATTGACTAAATTGTGATTTACAAAAGATCAATACAAAACAAACATCACATAAGGTAGCTCACTTTTATTTGATATTGAATTCTTATCAAAGCAGCGTACAATATAAAACAAACTGAATAGAGGAGAAAAAGACCTCTATTTAAAAACTGGGGAAAAAAACAAACGATTACCAAAATGCCACACTTAAGCAGTTCATAAAATTAAAAAAAAAAATTGTATTGTTTGTTCTATTACAATTAAAGAAGTATTTAACAAAATGGATCTTTACTGTACCACAGAAAACAATTCCCAACAAGTGCAGTCTTTGCAGGTAATTTATATTGACCTTCTGCTGTGAAGGCACACACACCAACTGCTTACTTTGACTCCAAATGCTTACACTCTACTCGGGCTGTTGTGGGAAATGGCAAACTGCCTCCCATAGCACACAAATGCTCTCACATAAAGTGACGCCTCTCCATGGCAGCTACAACTATATGTATCTATTCTAGGCAGGTATGCTCATACCTTGCAACTCTGTTCCAGCCACCAGAGTAAAAGGGTTCTTGTAGATATGTAATACTAGTAAGAGTGTATACACACCTGTGCAATTTTACAATTTCCCCCAAGCAAAACATACTTTACATCTGGAAAATATGTTAATAAAATTACCCCCCTAAGGGCAATTTTCAAAACAATTTATGCAGGTAAACAGGTGTAACTTATGTAAAAGCCCACATGAAAACTCCTTCCCCCATCAACTTTAGTGTAGGTATTTATCTATTCTTCTATATGCTCATAATTTTGAAAAAGGGGTGTAAAGTAGAAGACATCATAATAAAAGCATACATCAGAATTAATAAAACAATATCTTAACCAGGGTGGGACCAAGCTGCTGGCTTTGGCATTTAAAAAGGAGATAGAGCAGCTTTTAAACTAGAAACGGGGGGAAGGCCGACGCTCAAAAGCGCATGGTTCGGGATAAGGTATCTTTCAAAGATATCACCAAAACAGGGAAGACAGGGTATCCTGATAGTGAGGTTGCAAAAGAGACCGTAGTAGATCAGGTGGCCTTAAATAAAAAATCAGACAAAAGATTGCAAATTAATACTGTCAAGTACTAAGCATGATGTAAATAGGAACAACAAACATAGTTTGAAATGTCTACATGCGAATGCCAGAAGCCTAAGAAATAAAGATGGGAGTGTTAGAATATATTGCACTAAATTAAAAATTAGATATAATAGGCATCTCTGGACTTGGTGGAAGGAGGATAACCAGTGGGACAAATTATATCAGTGATATGGTTGATCGAATTGGTGGAGGGGTAGCATTGTATATTAACGACAGCCTTGAATCAAATAGATTGAAAATTCTGCAGAAAACAAAACACTTCTTGGAATCACTGTGGATTGAAATTCCATGTGTAAAGGGGAAAAGGATACTGATAGGAGTGTACTACTGTCCGCCTGGCCAGGATGAACAGACGGATGCGGAAATGTTAAAGGAAATTAGGGACGCAAACAAACTGGGCAACACAATAATAATGGGTGATTTCAATTACCCTGATATTCACTGGGTAAATGTAACATTGGGGCACGCTAGGGAGGTAAAATTCCTTGATGAAATCAAGGACAGCTTTATGGAGCAGCTGGTACAGCAGCTGACAAGAGAAAAAAATTCTAGACCTTGTCCTTAGTGGAGCGCATGATCTGGTGCAGGAGGTAATGGTGCTGGGGCCGCTTGATAACAGTGATCATAATATGATCAGATTTGATATTAGCTTTGAAGTAAGTATACATAGGAAATCAAACACGTTAGCATTTAACTTTAAAAAAGGAGACTATGATAAAATGAGAAAGGTGAAAAAAAAAACTTAGAGGAGCGGCTGTGAGGGTCAAAAATTTGCATCAGGCATGGATGCTGTTCAAAAACGAGAAAGGGTGATCCACCTAAGTGGATGAACACTAACTCCCACGTGAAAATCACAGCACAGAAGAAAAGTGGGAAATGGACCAATGACTCCAGGAGAATGGGAGATAGATTTAAAGAATCACTTTATTGAATGACTCGACACAGACAACTGTGTTTCGGCCAGGAGGCCTGCCTCAGGAGTCTGAAAACAATAGATATATTAAAAACATCAATTAAAATAAACGACAAATAATGTAATAAAAAGAAGAAGAACAATATATTGACAAGAAATATAGTATAAATATGAATAATACAGAATGATAAAACACCATAAATTTGTATAATCTAATATTAACAAAAAATATATAATATAAATATAAAATGTAGTCAAAAATACATATATATACACATATAATCACATGTCCATATGTGAAAACTATATAAGATATAGCCAAAAGAAGGGCAGAACATGCTTGCATGTTATATTGCACTAATGTGCACATACATAAATCTATGATTAAGACAAAGAAAGTCAGGAATATATATACACATATATCCACACATACATACATACATATATACGCATATATATATATATATATACACATACATACATACATACATAAGTACAAAATACATACATACACACATCCATTCGTACCTACACATATATATATATATACATATTTACATGCATATGTGTCCTTAAAACAAACTGAAATTGAAAAATGAAAAGTTAAAGAAACATATATATATAAGTGTGCTGAGGGTATTTAAAAAATTTTTATATATATATATATATATATATGTGTATGGCCATGTACAAAGCACATTTACAGAGAGGGTATAAGACCAGTGATTGCAAAAAGTATGGAATGCAATGAGTATATAGAAATATGATGAGATCAAATGTTTCTATGGGAAAAAATATATATATATAAAAATATATATGAAAAGACCGACCTTGGTGATCCTTGTGTTCTCAAGTAAGAACTCGAGGTCGAATAGTCTGAAAAAATAGTCTGAAAAAATAAAATAGGAAAAGAAACAACATTACTCCGGCTCAGGTTGAAGCAGAAATATATTATACTGTAAAGGTATGTGCCACGGGATCTTCCGTTATGAAACGGAAAATCTAGAGCAAAAAGGTATATATGGTGTTTGGACCAGAAAAATATAAATAAATATGTCCTGAGGGCTTCATAAGTCAGGAAAAAGAGGGGAAAGAGATGTGCACGATGTTAATCCAGTAACGTAAGGCAGTAAAGTATGCACAATGTTTGCACTAACCTGTGTTGGTGATTATAAAAAAGAGAGACTCATAAGTCAGGAAAAATAGGGGAAAGAGATGTGCACGATGTTAATCCAGTAACGTAAGGCAGTAAAGTATGCACAATGTTTGCACTAACCTGTGTTGGTGATTTGAAAAAAGAGAGGTAAAAAGGGGGCAGAAAAGTATACACAGTGTTTGCACTGCACTGTGTTGGATATTAACAGAAAAGAAAGTATACGTAGTACTACATCTGAGCAGTGTTTGTACCTTCGGTGTAAACGAAACAGCCAAATGAAAACGCAGAGTCTGTAACTATATTCAACTCTAAACTAAAAAATGAGCACAGAAAAAGGTTTACACAATAAAAATATGTGAAAAAAACTTTATACGTCTATATTTCCACCTCTCTTATTGATTTGTAAAGTTCTAAAAACCAGGAACTTAAGATCAGAAATATCATGGTTGGCAGTAAGCCAATGGGAGACTAATGGAGCACTTTCAATTTTTCTATTAATACAACTGCGGTGTTCTATCAGTCTAGTTTTTATTGCTCTAACGGTCTTTCCAATGTAAAGCTTAAGGCATGGACATTGTATAATATAAATAACACATGCAGTGTTGCAATCTGAAGTATGACGTAAATGGAAGGTTTGAAGAGTTGTGGGATGCAGAAAAACAGACGTGTCCATAGAGTGTTTGCATACACTACATTTACCACAGGGACGGTGACCATGATGAATTAAAGGTTCTATTCTTTCTGGCAAGTAAGATGGTATGAGATGTTCTTTAAGATGTTTCTTTAAGAAATAGAAATCTTAAAGAACATCTCATACCATCTTACTTGCCAGAAAGAATAGAACCTTTAATTCATCATGGTCACCGTCCCTGTGGTAAATGTAGTGTATGCAAACACTCTATGGACACGTCTGTTTTTCTGCATCCCACAACTCTTCAAACCTTCCATTTACGTCATACTTCAGATTGCAACACTGCATGTGTTATTTATATTATACAATGTCCATGCCTTAAGCTTTACATTGGAAAGACCGTTAGAGCAATAAAAACTAGACTGATAGAACACCGCAGTTGTATTAATAGAAAAATTGAAAGTGCTCCATTAGTCTCCCATTGGCTTACTGCCAACCATGATATTTCTGATCTTAAGTTCCTGGTTTTTAGAACTTTACAAATCAATAAGAGAGGTGGAAATATAGACGCTCAACTTCTGAGAGAGGAACAAAAATTGATTTTTGAATTAAAAACCCTTGTGCCTAATGGACTTAATAGCGAATTGGATCTCTCCGTCTATTTATAAAATTCTATAACAATTCTCTCATTTCCATAATTTTCAGATATGCTACGCATAAAGGCATTCTACCAATAGAGAAGCTATTAATTAATATATATTTTTTTATTATTATATATATTTTTTTTGGCATCTCTTTTATTCATTTATTCCCTATTTATTCCTTAAGATTAAACTAGACCATTAAATATCTCATACTGATGCATTGTTTCACGCATTGTTTCACTCTTTGTGCGTATGTACGTGCATGTTTTCGAGCATGCATGTATATGCGTATATATACTGTACATATATGTATACGCATTGTTTTGCACCTTTTGTATGTATACTTGTTGATGACTAAATTTTTAATCAAATCTTTTTTAAGAATTTTATAAATCCATTCCGCACATATATATATATATATTTTGTTTAGTTTACTATCATTACCATTTTATTTATTCATATTTTTTATTTAATAATAATTTTTTACAGATATAATAATCCATGTTATTATGCATTTAAACAGTGAAGATAAATACATATATGCACCCTAATTAATTGACCCTTTTAATATCAGTAAATTCATTTTTATTGCATATGATCATGTACATACATATTTACATTTAACTTTTACATTAGCCTTCCCCCCTTTTTTACATTGTTTAAAAAAAACCCCTTCCTCTCGAACATATAGAAACTTTGTGTCTTTAACTATTCTAATCTATACTTTTCTTAACATATTTTTTACTCAACTTTTATATTAGTTTCCCCCCCGTTTTTTTCATTGATTTTAAAAAAAACCCTTCTCCTCAAACATATAGAAACTTTGTTTCTTTAACTATTCTAACCTATACTTTCCCCAATATATCTTTTACCCTTAAAAATTCAGAGCACCTTGCTCCTTTAAATTGACACAGCTTTTATCTCTGCTTTGCTTCTAATCTTATCCATTCATTGTGACATTTAACATTTACAGGGTTGCTTTATGATAAGATACATCGCTTGTAAATAATGACATTCCTTTTTTTTGTGACAACGTTCGTTCATTCGTCACGTCATTTTCATGTCCTTTATCTGCTTACTACTCCCCATTGGTTTCCCTTCATATTCATCCTCCGCCTGTTGGACGCTAAGATTCAGCACTTTTTCTGTCAATCTCTCACATTAAATATCACATGACCATGAATCACCCAATAGCGCACTTACGCAATACGTCTTCCTTCTTCCCCCCTTTTTTTTTGGCGCCAAACACAGCATTTATAGTTTATAGTATAGGCCTTTTTTCCCCTACAGCCATCACAAGTGTATCGAGACGCTGCGCTAATATAATACCACAAAGGTCTTTTTTAAGGTGAATATAATCTCTTTTGTTCACTCGTAGAAGATACTCGGGGCGATATGAATAACTACGCAAGACATTCAGAGAGGTATTTAGCGCCAAACACAGCATTTACAGTTTATAGTTTATAATATAAGTTTTTCCCTACAGCCATTATAAGTATATCGAGACGCTGCGCCAATATAACACCCCAGCCATTATAAGTATATCGAGACGCTGCGCCAATATAACACCACAAAGGTCCTTTTTAAGGTGAATATATTTTCTTTAGTTCACTCGTAGGAGATACTCGGAGCGATATGAATAACTACAGAAGACATTCAGAGTGTTATATGGTAATGCCTTTATACATATATACATGTATAAAGTTTTTTTCACATATTTTTATTGTGTAAACCTTTTTCTGTGCTCATTTTTTAGTTTAGAGTTGAATATAGTTACAGACTCTGCGTTTTCATTTGGCTGTTTCGTTTACACCGAAGGTACAAACACTGCTCAGATGTAGTACTACGTATACTTTCTTTTCTGTTAATATCCAACACAGTGCAGTGCAAACACTGTGTATACTTTTCTGCCCCCTTTTTACCTCTCTTTTTTCAAATCACCAACACAGGTTAGTGCAAACATTGTGCATACTTTACTGCCTTACGTTACTGGATTAACATCGTGCACATCTCTTTCCCCTATTTTTCCTGACTTATGAGTCTCTCTTTTTTCTAATCACCAACACAGGTTAGTGCAAACATTGTGCATACTTTACTGCCTTACGTTACTGGATTAACATCGTGCACATCTCTTTCCCCTCTTTTTCCTGACTTATGAAGCCCTCAGGACATATTTATTTATATTTTTCTGGTCCAAACACCATATATACCTTTTTGCTCTAGATTTTCCGTTTCATAACGGAAGATCCCGTGGCACATACCTTTACAGTATAATATATTTCTGCTTCAACCTGAGCCGGAGTAATGTTGTTTCTTTTCCTATTTTATTTTTTCAGACTATTTTTTCAGACTATTCGACCTCGAGTTCTTACTTGAGAACACAAGGATCACCAAGGTCGGTCTTTTCATATATATTTTTATATATATATATTTTTTCCCATAGAAACATTTGATCTCATCATATTTCTATATACTCATTGCATTCCATACTTTTTGCAATCACTGGTCTTATACCCTCTCTGTAAATGTGCTTTGTACATGGCCATACACATATATATATATATATATATATAAAAATTTTTTAAATACCCTCAGCACACTTATATATATATGTTTCTTTAACTTTTCATTTTTCAATTTTCAGTTTGTTTTAAGGACACATATGCATGTAAATATGTATATATATATATATGTGTAGGTACGAATGGATGTGTGTATGTATGTATTTTGTACTTATGTATGTATGTATGTGTATATATATATATATATATGCGTATATATGTATGTATGTATGTGTGGATATATGTGTATATATATTCCTGACTTTCTTTGTCTTAATCATAGATTTATGTATGTGCACATTAGTGCAATATAACATGCAAGCATGTTCTGCCCTTCTTTTGGCTATATCTTATATAGTTTTCACATATGGACATGTGATTATATGTGTATATATATGTATTTTTGACTACATTTTATATTTATATTATATATTTTTTGTTAATATTAGATTATACAAATTTATGGTGTTTTATCATTCTGTATTATTCATATTTATACTATATTTCTTGTCAATATATTGTTCTTCTTCTTTTTATTACATTATTTGTCGTTTATTTTAATTGATGTTTTTAATATATCTATTGTTTTCAGACTCCTGAGGCAGGCCTCCTGGCCGAAACACAGTTGTCTGTGTCGAGTCATTCAATAAAGTGATTCTTTAAATCTATCTCCCATTCTCCTGGAGTCATTGGTCCATTTCCCACTTTTCTTCTGTGCTGTTCAAAAACACCATCCTAGAAGACCAGGCCAAATATACTTCGCGTATAAAAAAAGGAGAATGGAAGACCAAATGACAGCTGGCGTGGTTAAAAAGTGAGGTGAAGGAAGCTATTAAGAGCTAAAAGAAAATCCTTCAGAAAATTGAAGAAGGAACCGACTGAAAATAATAAGAAACAGCATAAGGAATGTCAAGTCAAATGCAAAGCGCTGATAAGGAAGGCTAAGAGGGATTGCGTTGGAGGCAAAAACACATAGTAAAAGTTTTTTTTCGGTACATTAAAAGCAGGAAGCCGGCAAAAGAATCGGTTGGACCGCTAGATGACCGAGGAGTAAAAGGGGCGATCAGGGAAGACAAAGTCGTAGCGGAGAGATTAAATGAATTCTTTGCTTTGGTCTTCACCGAGGAAGATTTGGGTGGGATATCGGTGCCAGAAATGGTATTTAAAGCTGATGAGTCGGAGAAACTTAATGAATTTTCTGTAAACCTGGAGGATGTAATGGGGCAGTTCTACAAACTGAAGAGTAGCAAATCTCCTGGACTGGATGGTATTCATCCCAGAGTACTGATAGAACTGAAAAATGAGCTTGTGGAGCTATTGTTAGTAATATGTAATTTATCCTTAAAATTGAGCGTGGTACCGGAAGATTGGAGGGTGGCCAATGTAATGCCGATTTTTAAAAAAGGTTCCAGAGCTGCTTATCCCAGAAATACTTTTTTCCCCAAAGTCCATTTTAATAATAGTCTATTGACTTTTCCTTTAGGAAGCCATCCAAACCTTTTTTAAACCCCGCTAAGCTAACCGCCTTTACCACATTCTCTGGCAACGAATTCCAGAGTTTAATTACATGTTGAGTGAAGAAAGTTTCTCAGATTCGTTTTAAATTTACTACTTTGTAGCTTAATTGAATGCCCCCTAGTCCTAGTATTTTTGGAAAAAGTAAACACACACTTCACATTTACCCTTTCCACTCCACTCATTATTTTGTAGACCTCTATCATATCTCTCCTCAGCCGTCTTTTCTCCAAGCTGAAGAGCCCTAGCCACTTTAGCCTTTCCTCATAGGGAAGTTGTCCCATCCCCTTTATCATTTTCGTCGCCCTTCTTCTGCACCTTTTCTAATTCCACTATATCTTTTTTGAGATGCGGCGACCAGAATTGAACACAATATTCGAGGTGCGGTCGCACCATAGAGCAATACAAAGGCATTATAACATCCTCATTTTTGTTTTCCATTCCTTTCCTAATAATACCTAACATTCTATTTGCTTTCTTAGCCGCAGCAGCACACTGAGCAGAAGGTTTCAACGTATCATCGACGACGACACCTAGATCACTTTTTCTAGGTCATTTATAAATATGTAAAAAAGCTGCGGTCCCAGCACTGACCCCTGGGGAACCCCACTAACTACCATTCTTCATTGAGAATACTGACCATTTAAACCTGCTCTCTGTTTTTTTATCTTTTAACCAGTTTTTAATCCACAATAGGAAACATTTTCTTCGCCCTTCTCTGCACCTTTTCTAATTCCACTATATCTTTTTTCAGCAGTGACCAGAATTGAATACAGTATTCGAGGTATAGTAGTAGTGGTCGAACCATGGACTGATACGAAGGCATTATAACATCCTCACTTTTGATTTCCATTCCTTTCCTAATAATACCTAACACTCTATTTGCTCTCTTAGCCGCTGCAGCACACTGTGCAGAGGGTTTCAACGTATTATCAACAATAACACCTAGATCC
Organism: Microcaecilia unicolor; assembly: GCF_901765095.1. NCBI lineage: Eukaryota > Metazoa > Chordata > Amphibia > Gymnophiona > Siphonopidae > Microcaecilia > Microcaecilia unicolor. The sequence continues at coordinate 156,048,208 of NC_044035.1, forward strand.
ATTTCTTGGTCGGTGACTCCTAACGTGGAACATTGCATTATGTAGCTATAGTTCGGGTTCCTCTTTCCCACATGCATCACTTTGCACTTGCTCACATTAAACGTCATCTGCCATTTAGATGCCCAGTCTCCAAGTCTCGTAAGGTCCTCTTGTAATTTTTCACAATCCTCTTGTGATTTAACAACTTTGAATAACTTTGTGTCGTTAGCAAATTTAATTACCTCACTAGTTAATACCATCTCTAGGTCATTTATAAATATGTTAAAAACCAGTGGTCCCAGCACAGACCCCTCGGGAACCCCACTAACTACCCTTCTCCATTGAGAATACTGACCATTTAACCCTACTATCAGCAAGCCTGTGAAGCATTAAAGAGTGATCAATGGCATCAAATGCCGCAGAAATGTCAAACTGTAATAAAAGCAGCCAGACTTCTCTGCACAATATATTTCTAAATTCTGAAGTCAAAAAAAGTAATAAAGTCTTGGTACTGTGCAACGGCCTAAACCCATATTGAGTGTGATGTAAACAATTATTATAAAAGATAAATTCACAAAATTGCTGATAAACTAGGAACTGTGTTTCGGCACTAATGCCTACATTAGGAGACCCTGAATAGTAAGAGGCACAGCAAATGAGATAATCACAAACAACAAATTCTCTCACAATAAATAACCATTCAGAAAAAACAAATATGATACAAAAAACACAAAGCAAAAAAATTGAAACTGTGTAAAAACATAGTTGCATATATATGAATAATACACATAAGACCTGTATATAAAAACGTTTTAAGCAGTCATTAAGTTTAAAAAATAGATATAATGATCTGTTTTTTTAGTTTCAATTTTTTAAATATTATATTTTTCATTTTGTCAGACCTGTGAGTTCTTGTACCAAGTAGAGCGCTGAGCCCGGTACTCGGACCAGGTTCTGCTTGGCGACCGGACAACTCCGGGTTTCATCTGCGCTGACTGCCGTTCCCCAGAGGTTGAGCCCCTAGGTGTGGGCGGCCTGCAGGGCTTACGAGATGGAGCAGGAAGCGGGGTGATGAACGTGACGGCCAGACAGGCAGCAGGCAAGAGAGTGATCTAGGTACAGGCAGAGTCAGTAGGCAGGCAGCAGACACGAAAGTAATCCAGGTACAGGCAGAGTCAGTAGGCAGGCAGCAGACACGAGAGTAATCCAGGTACAGGCAGAGTCAGTAACGAAGAACAAAGCAGAGGAGAAGCACACTACTGAGCAAGTAACACCTACCAAAGTAGAAGCCGAAGCAAGGAGTCTAGGGAGACACGAGAGTAATCCAGGTACAGGCAGAGTCAGTAGGCGGGCAGCAGACACAAGAGTAATCCAGGTACAGGCAGCAGACACAAGAATAATCCAGGTACAGGCAGAGTCAGTAGGCAGGCAGCAGACACAAGAGTAATCCAGGTACAGGCAGAGTCAGTAGGCAGGCAGCAGACACGAGAGTAATCCAGGTACAGGCAGAGTCAGTAACGAAGAACAAAGTAGAGGAGAAGCACACTACTGAGCAAGTAACACCTACCAAAGTAGAAGCCGAAGCAAGGAGTCTAGGGAGACATGAGAGTAATCCAGGTACAGGCAGAGTCAGTAGGCAGGCAGCAGACACAAGAGTAATCCAGGTACAGGCAAGGTCAGTAGGCAGGCAGCAGACACAAGAGTAATCCAGGTACAGGCAAGGTCAGTAGGCAGGCAGCAGACACAAGAGTAATCCAGGTACAGGCAGCAGACACGAGAATAATCCAGGTACAGGCAGAGTCAGTAGGCAGGCAGCAGACCCAAGAGTAATCCAGGTACAGGCAGAGTCAGTAGGCAGGCAGCAGACACGAGAGTAATCCAGGTACAGGCAGAGTCAGTAGGCAGGCAGCAGACACGAGAGTAATCCAGGTACAGGCAGAGTCAGTAACGAAGAACAAAGTAGAGGAGAAGCACACTACTGAGCAAGTAACACCTACCAAAGTAGAAGCCGAAGCAAGGAGTCTAGGGAGACACGAGAGTAATCCAGGTAGAGGCAGAGTCAGTAGGCAGGCAGCAGACACAAGAGTAATCCAGGTACAGGCAAGGTCAGTAGGCAGGCAACAGACACAAGAGTAATCCAGGTACAGGCAGCAGACACGAGAGTAATCCAGGTACAGGCAGAGTCAGTAGGCAGGCAGCAGACACAAGAGTAATCCAGGTACAGGCAGAGTCAGTAACACCTACTGAGCATGTAACACCTACCAAAGTAGAAGCCGAAGCAAGGAGTCTAGGGAGAGCTCAGCTGATAAAGTGCTGGCATCTGACATCAGCAGGGAGAAGGGGCACAGCCATTGGACAAGAGCAGGGGAAGGAGGAACCGGAAGACCAATAAGAGAGAAGCAAGGGAAGCCAGGCAGAGGAAGAGCAGACCCAGGTGGGTGGAAGCAAAGCAATCAAGGAGCCTGCAGCCAGAGAAGAATCACACACACATGGCTCAGGGCTGTGCCAGTCAAGTGTACGTGTTGACAGGACCCTACGCAGCCCAAGGACACCACTTGCATTGAGGTAGGGGACATGACACCTGTATAGGCAATTGTATATGTTTTTTTAAATAATTTCAATTCTTTAACCTTGTGCTTTTATACAACCTTTGCTTCTATGAATGGTCACCCATTGCAAAAGCATCTATGGCAAAATGCAAAGCAAGTTACAGAAAAGTACTTTTTTTTTTTTTGTTACATTTGTACCCTGCACTTTCCCACTCATGGCAGGCTCAATGCGGCTTACATATTATACACAGGTACTTATTTGTACGTGGGGCAATGGAGGGTTAAGTGACTTGCCCGGAGTCACAAGGAGCTGCCTGTGCCTGAAGTGGGAATCGAACTCAGTTCCTCAGTTCCCCAGGACCAAAGTCCACCATCCTAACTACTAGGCCACTCCTACAAAACAAATATACTAATTGTTACCAAAGAGATATATGAAAACATATATAAAACTATATGTATGAGTGATTACACAACTATAATATATATCCTGAGAAGATTACACATTTAGCAGCGAGTTAGACTACTGACCACAAATCCTGGGACAAACTAGTCCTTCACAGACAAAAACCATTGACTAACTATAACCTGAACTATAGGTATAAAATTCCACTTCTCTCACCCTGCAGTCCGTAGTTTGCAGACGTCCGGTGTGATGAAGAATCAGATTTTTCCGTTGAGAATCTAGCAGAATTTTCTGTGAGTCTATCCCAGTCCAGGAATAAAATCCAAGGTCTTTGCTCTGTGCCCTGATTCACTGTCTTTTGGGAAGCTACAGAGCTGCAGCAGAACTGACCTTGGCAGCTTTTATCACAAGGAATTCAGTTCACTGGTGTTTTGGGAAATCAGTCTCTCTAGCACCTCTGAGAGAGATGATATCCCAGACCAATCTTCTTTTCTTCTGATCTTCTTTCTTCTGTCCAACATTGGCATCCCTCTTGCTCAGGTGATACCTATAGACCAATCACAAACTGTGTACTTCTGTCCAGCAGAATTCACGGTCATGATGAGAGGCCTTGTGATTAGCAAAGAAACTCTTATCAGTCACAAGTCAGATGGTAGCAAACTCTGTCTTGCTTCACATATACTCCTGGAGACTTTGTCTCTGTGAAGAAGCTCCTCCATGCTTCCGAGGAGATAACTGGAGGCTAGTTTGCAGTAAACAACATGTTCTTGGATGAAGTCATCACAGCTATGCCAAGCAGTAGTATTCCATTGTAGAGAGCTGGTTTCTGATGAATTCAGGCCATAGGCTGTAGAACCCATATTAGAACATGAAAAGATGTTCAGGCTTACCAGACCTCTGCCCAGCAAAGGTGAGATGGCAGGCATGAGATAGATCCGTATGCACTGCCTCCATTGTATGCAGATCTATCTAATGCATATTCACTGTGGATATCCTGAAAACCTGACTTGCTATGTGTGTCCCGAGGACCGGGTTGAGAACTCCTGATTTAAATATTTAAATTAATACTTGTTGATGCATTATAGATAGATAGATATTTAACCCTCTCAGGTGAAGTTCTTCCTGGATACCTTGAAAACACAGGGTTTCCTTTTTGGTAGTCATGGTGGTCTTTTAGTGCAGTTTTGCTTAATTAAGGAACATCTTTTGTCAGGGGGCAACCATGGTCCTCAAGTGCCACAATCTAGTTGGGTTTTCAAAATTTCCACAATGAATAAGCATGAGATTGGTTTGCATGTACTACTTCCACTGTATACAAATAGATCTCATACATATTCATTATGGGAATCTGAAATCCCGACTACATTGTGGCCCTCGAGGACTGTAGTTGCCCACCCCTGCTTTAGGTAGACTGCCCATTTCTGGTTTTCTTTAACACTACCTTTAACTCTTTGGCAATGAAATGTTTCCCCTTCTTTCTTGAGTTTATTCTTTAAAGGGACATACTTATTTTGTTTTGTTAAGTTGTGTTTAACTAAAATTTGTAATGCCTATAAATTATACAACTGATTAAATAAAGATGGAATGGCCTCTTTATGAAGAAAGGCCAAACAGTTTTTATCATATCCCCACTTTTTCAAGCTAAAGAGACCTAAAGTCACGAATGGAGTTGAGGTAAATAGGGAATGATTATTTACATCTTCAAACAGCACTAGCCTAGGAACGTTCTATGAAACTAATAGGTAGCAGACTAAGACAAATTGGAGAAAGTATTTTTTCATGTGAAGTACACTCAAGCTGTGGAATGTGTTGCCAGAGGGTGCAGTGAAGGCATCTACCATAGCTGGATTTAAACAGGGTTTAGACAAGTTCCTGGAGGGAAAGTCTGTAAATCCTTATTCATCAGATAAACATGGGAAAACCACAATGTATCTTTGGAAGTGAGCTCTAAAGAATGGATCTACTCTTTAGATTCTGCTAAGCATATGTGATCTGGAATGACCAATGTCAGAGACAGGATGCTGGGGCTCAATGAACCTTTGCTCTAACCTGGCATGCAACATCTTATGTTCTTATTTAGGAAACCTCAGATCCAAGTTTGTGTGCGTTCTGAATGCTGAGCAATACAATTTACAGAGGCCTGTACTGGAAGCTTCCATCAATGCCTTTCCTTAATTTTTCTCAGGTACTGTATGTACAATATTTCCATTCATACACCAGGACTGTACAAAACCTTTACCTCACTGCGAGTGGTAATAATCCGAACAAGGGTAGAATCATCTGTGCCTGCTCCTTTCATGGCATGGTAAAGCCTCTCTGCTAAGAAGGCTGGACGATTCAAAGCACACTGTACTGTTTAAGAAAAGAAACAGAAGGAACGTGTTATAGGATCTGTTCACAGACACTGAAACCCACCAGACTGACAACAAGAAAACCTGTCACTTCCATTCCTCTCCCTTGAGGTGCCAATCTGCTATTCAGTTCTAACAAAATAAACTTCCTGCTGTACTTCCTCCACTGTACTTCTAATCTAGTCACACAGATGATGATAATCAAAAGCATTATGCGGCACTGGCTGCTGGCTGCAAAAGGGCTTCTTTTTTATTTTCTTCTTCAAAGAACACAACTTTTGGCAATGTAAGTTGCAGAGATACCAAGTAACATGCATTAGGCTGCCCTCAAATGTTGAGCACCCTTCTTCTTAGGCAGTCCTCCCTCCCAGCGGTCCCAGCATTGCTGCTTTCCATGCTCCAGCATTTCTTCCTGTCAACCTACCCCCCCCCCCCCCCACTGCTAGTCCACCTTCAAACTTATTGTTACTGCTGGTGGTCGCCAGCAGTGGTAACTATTAATACAGGTTGCCTCCTGCTGGCCCTGAAACCTTCCTGCTGCCATGTCCCATCCCCTCTGACTCAACTTTCTTTTTTTTTTTGCAAGTTGGGAAGCAGCAGAGGGAAGGCTCTGGGGCTGGCCAGAGACAACATGAGCTAATTGCTGCTACTGGCAACCACTCATGGTAAAGATAAGTTTGGGGGGGGGGGGAAAGAGAGATGCTGGACCATAGAAGGGGAGGGAGGAGAGGGAAGATGCCAGACTTTTACCTTCTATGCCTATGGTCTCTCAACTATTGCCCCACTGCTTCAGCAGCATTTGCTACATGGGCTTGTAGGATGAGAGGTAGGAGGGGATGTTTCTGGGAGGGGAAGAATTTTTTGTACCAATTCACAGGTTTCTCTATGTATTCGGCATCCATTTTTCATATGAGACTGGTGGATTACAAACCAAAGCAAGCTGAATAATCATTTTGTGGTGCTTCTTTAATTGGCAAAGTAAAACAACATACAGATCTTTCCAAATTTGTGCCCTGGATGCACCATTAGAAAACCTCACTCACTGACCTTCAACCTCACTCTTTTGGATGGGCCACCCCTGACGTCTCTGAAGTTGTTATATGGCCAACAGTTATCTGCATATAGCAGGAAGCATTAGAAAGTTTTAGGGGGAAATGTGGTAAAATTAAATTATCATCCATATCACTTATAAATATATGCCAGACTACAAAAATAGCAGGCTATCATCCATGCAAAGTTATGCCATCAAATTCAGTGTTACACTTACAAACGTGGAGAGTAATTTTGCCTAGGTTGGGAAGCCAAGTAGTGGCCTATTTTAAGCCTAATTTATAAAAGACATATTGATTACCCAATAAGCTGCAAAAATTGTGGACACAATAAAGCAGTGAACATTCACACCAGCTCTCGAGCAGATGTAAATGTACATGAGTGAAGCGTAGCCACTATTGTGCTAATTTTGTGAGACAGTAAAAGAAACAGAAGTCTAAATATCTTCATAAAATAGCTCCAAAAAGGCACCTAACTGTACCTATAACCCAGGTGACCTGTTACAAAATTACCCTTATAGTGTAGCTGAAAGTAAGCATAAAGATATCTGTATCTTTTTATGCAGTCACTGGCCTGCTAAATATCTACCTAATAATTTTTAAGCTGTAGCAAAATGTTACATAGGTTTTCCAAAATGGGGTTGCAACCTGGGCGGGCCCTCCATATGACACCACTGACCTATGTTTTTTGTGGCTGTGCAAATTGGTCATGACCACAGAAACTTTGATAAGCGTTGCTGTACATTCTCTATTCTTCGTGCTTTTCCTAGACTGACCACAATGCTTTGCCCTGCTGTTTGATCCTTATTAGCCTCATCTGTTTGGTCAACACTGAATCCAGGCTATATAAAATTTCACTTAATTAATTTTCAACTCCATGGAGCTGGTCTCTCACAATAACTAACCTAACACATTAAGTAAATCTATTATATGATCCTTGGAAATTAAGTTGTAATGCTGCATTTACCTCACTGTTTCCAGCACTTAGTCCATAGTTTATTCAGTTCCAATTAGACCCACTCAATATTTTTCTAAACTTTTTCATCTGCACATAAAAACAATTAAAATTACTCCCGAGTATTCCTTGAAACTGACCTGACCTGGTTTTGTGTTTCATTTTGCACTGGCACCACTGGTCCGTCACTCTAAAACGTCTCCCATACCAGGGACAAAACATGAAGCCGTGTTGGGTATTTCAATGAATATGCAGGGGAATAACTACAATTGTTTTTTTATTTGCATATGAAAAAAATAAAGAGACAATTAATCCTATATTAGATTAATGTGAAGGCCCATTTTACATAGAATGTTGAGATTGGAATTGAAACATCCAGGTCGGGATGTGCTCAATTCTAGAGGTATTTTACAAAGGCTCTGCCAAACGTGGAGTCTTTTGTAAAATATATGTAAGGATGTGCACAAGCTCACATATATCTGCCTGCATGTGCTAAAGGAGCAGCCATTTTATAAATATACAAGTAAAACAATGAACAGCAGGACGTACAAATAAAGATTTCCTAGTTGATATGGAAGGGAAAATCCAATAAATTGACCAGAACAGATCTTTTGAAGCACAGACGAAAAGGTGGGATGGCTGTACAAAACATTTTGCAATATTATCAGGCTTGCCAGCAGAGATCAGCTGTCGAATGGAAGACCCTAGGTGCATATGAAGCAAACTCTGGGTGTGGGAAGTATTGCTAGGCTCATTACTCTGGACAACTAGGAATTTAGACTGTATAAGCCGAGGGGGGGGGGGGCTTCATTATGGAATACAAGTTAGAAGTATGGGATTCTCTGTTTAAAGCACAGATGGATTAGATTTTAGCATATACCCCCATACAGTACAACTTGAAGATACACTCGAAAATGGATGAGGACGTCTACAAATGCTGAGGAACAAAGGGCTGAAATACTGGAGACAGCTGATAGCATAAGGTTAACAGATGTCCCAGATTTTAGACCAGTGCCTGACTCCCTTCTCTCTGGCAATCTTATGTCTCTGATTTCAGTAAGGGGAACAGAAAGAAAGTCAGCATAGGGGTAATATTTCTTATATATGCTGCAGGATGCAGTGCCTTTCTTCTGCCTCCCCCACATGGTGCAGCACCTAGCTCTCTTGCAACTCCCCCATGGGGTCTGCCCCTCCTCTCAAACCTTCCTTCACAGTTCCCTCCTGTTTGCTCCACAATTGTACTAGATATGAAATCCTGAAAGGTGGCAAACTAAATACTGACAAAAGTATATTTCCTCTATGAAAAACTACTACTACAACTACTTATCATTTCTATAGCGCTACAAGGCATATGCATAAAAAAGAAATGATCACACAAATTAAGTGAAATTGGAGGGTATCAGTTATTGTGTAGTAATACCCGGTTCGTAGCGCTACAATCTTTCTCTGCACCTGCAGAATGTTCATCAAAACACAACACTATTGAGCTCTTTTTAAAAAAATATTTCATTCATGAATTTACAAGTTCCAAAGTGATAAAGACTGAACTTGAAGTGCAGGCCATAATGCCAGCAAAATGGATCAGGAAAAATAAAAGCATGCCCCGTGAGTCCACAGGAGATGAGAACTATAGATGCAATAATATCCCATAGGACTGGTGTCCACAATACCACTCTTGACACTGTTTCTATAAGCATGTATTTAGATTTTGAACTGATTTTGTATGTCTGGACCATAGAAACTTCCTGGATATAGTATCATGGGTTCTACCACAAGCACAAGAAGAACTGAGTAAACACTTGTTCATATGTTATGGATGTGCTACTGTTCAGAATTTGGAATTATCATATTTTATTTGCCACAATTTGGGCCAGATTAAAAATGTCAACATTGAATAAATACAAAGTCAAGTGAAAGGCCTGTGAGCATAGAAGAGACTAGTCAAGAGACAGAAATGAAGCTGGTGAATAAGCGTTATCATGCTATTTGTTTGGCTAATAAATTCTGGTAGACCCTGTCCTTCATAAGAAGTCAATAAGAATTTGTGAAAGAGGTTTCTCTACTTCAAGAGCCATTAACTCTACCCTTTCTCAGTAACATGTATGCATTGTTATGGGCTGAAATACACTCAAGTGAAAGTCTCTCTGTGTTAAAAAAATGCCCAACAGGTATATTCTAACATGATAAAGAAGCTTACACAATATTACATTTAAAGAGAAAAGTGTTTGGATGATGTTGAGAATAATATAGAAACAAAACCTCAAATTTTTAAACAAACTGCTACATGGTTCCTAGGAGCTATGGGGCGCCAAGATGATGCACACTGTGACTTCTATATTGGTAATTACATGCGTAATTGCTGAATCTTCTAACCTACTCTTATCTGTACCAATCTGGTGTTCACCCTGGCCATTCTACAGAGACTATTATAACCTCCTTAATGAATGACCTCCATTCGGCATTTGACCAAGGCTGTGGTGCCTTGTTAATTTCACTCAATCTTACAGCTGCCTTTGACCTTGTGAACCACTTTATTTCTTTTTTGGCTGTCCTTTTTTGGCTTTTTCAGTATAGTCCTTCAATGGTTTTCATTCTCTCTTAGAAGCCACTCTTTTCAGGTTTTGTTCCCCTCCTCCACATCGAGGCTTAGCTCTCTCACATCTGGTGTTCCTCATGGCTTGGTGCTTTCTCCTCTCCTTTTTAACTTATTCCTTAGCCCCCTAGCATTCTCAATCCAAACATTTTCTATTACATTTTTCAAGTACGCTGACAACATCCTGCTGGTCTTTACTCAAGATCCTTCTGCTCCTGACTTGCAGGGCCTCAAAAAAATGCTTATATGCCATAGATGATTGGCTCTCTTCCAGTAAATTAACCTTAATCCATCAAAAACTGTAGCACTTTGGGTTACAGGCCATCCTTTCAATCCTACCATAGTCCCCTCATTACGGGGCTGTGCAATAACCGTAGTAGACCCCATGAAATACCTTGGAGTGATCTTAGAACCACTGCTCTCATTTCACACCCATATTTCCTCAGTTGTAAGATTGTGCTTTTCTTCCCTTTCTCGAATCTGTTCCTTACACCATTGTATAGATGACACTACCTGTGCCATTTTTCTTTATGCCTTGTAGCATCACGCCTTGATTTCTACAGCATCATCTATTCAGGTCTTTCCATTTCTTCTGTTAAAAGACTACAGACAATACAGAATACCTCCATAAGAATCCTCACTTGCGTTCATCGATATAGTAACTATGTTACTATATCGATGAACGCAAGTGAGGATTCTTATGGAGGTATTCTGTATTGTCTGTAGTCTTTTAACAGAAGAAATGGAAAGACCTGAATAGATGATGCTGTAGAAATATGACCAAGTCACCCTCCTCCTGGCTTATCATCACTGGCTTCCTATCTTGTTCCACGTTCAACATAAAACCTTGACACTAGCGCAAAAAGTCTTACATTCAAGTACCCCTTCCTATCTTTCATCTCTTATCACCCCCTCCATTCTGCCTCCATCTGTTGCCTGTCTATCCCGCCTAGCTACTGTTCCTGCTTAGAATCCACGTGCCATTCAGCCCTTTTTTGCCATGCCCCTTTCCTCTGGAACTCGGTGCCCATTGCTATTCAGACAGAACAATCCTACCCAAAATTCGGATCCTCCCTGAAGACACATCTTTTCACATTGGCCTTTCTCCCGGTATTATAAGGCACTCTGGGTTACTGACCAGCATGGGAACGTTCTTTGAACTCCTGCATTTCTTCTTTCTTCCTGCTCTTTCTCTTTGCCCTCCATTAATATTGCAGTTCCTTTCTCTAATATATTTTACGGTTTGTGAACTGCTTTGATTGCTAAAATTGAAAGGCAGTACATCACGTGCTATTAAACATTATAGAATACTAGGGTAAGTCCTAAGTTACGTGCTTAACTTTAGGCATAAGCATATACACTAGCACGATGACTGGTGTAATACTCATGCCTAACTGCTATCAGTTAGGTGCATAACTGATGGTATTCTATAACCTGTGCACATAAGTGCTAGGCATGCCCCTGACTCACTCATGCCCCTCCTAGTTCCACATCCCCCTTGCAGCTGCGTATTACGGATTTTGCATGCACAATTTGTAAAATCCCAACTAAGGGCAGTTATGTGCCTAACTGCTAATTAGAGTCAATTGTAGCCAGTAATTGGTTGTTAATGCCAATTATTTATTTATTAGGATTTATTTCCCGCCTTTTTGAAGGAATTCACTCAAGGCGGTGTACGGCAAGAATAAGTCAAACATAAGCAATAGACAATTACAGCAGTAAAAATGTTCAAACAACAATACAAAGTGTGGCATATTATGCTACATTACAATGTCAACACAATATGGAATAGAACATCTTAATAGACAGCATAGGGTGTAAGCAAAGATGGAACATATAGATAGATAAGATAGAGTAACAGGAGTAAGAAAATAAGGGACTAGTTAAAGAGAGTTGCAAATGAGGTCAGAAGGAAAGAATAACAATAGCTGCTCGTTTTTTTGAGTCCTAGTCTGCCCTCCCAAAATATTACTTAACAAAGGAAAATCATCAGGTATATTCCCATACACAGTTTTAAACACCAAGCAACATATCTTAAATTTAATCCTCAATTCTAACAGAAGCCAATGTAGGTCCAAAAACAAGGGAGTCACATGATCAAATCTTGACTTTTGCTAAATCAATTTTGCAGAGGTATTCTGCACCAGCCACAATTTTTTCATGAGTTTTCCTGATATATCAGTATTTAAAGAGTTAAAATAGTCCAGTAAAGATAATACCATAGCTTGGACCAACACTCTAAAATGTTGCTGGTGAAAGTAGGAGTGAACCAAACGCAACTGTCTTAGTTTAAAAACTGCCCTTTGAACCACCGAAATATCCTGTGCTGTCAGTGAGGTAGTGTTTGGCTTAGAGCCTCTTTGAAATCTGATTTGCGTGTCCTATTCAGAACCATCTTAGAGAAGATGATGACGACACCCCCCCTCCAAATTGTCACACCTGAATGGTGGTCTGTATATACTTTAGTTCCCCCGCCCAAGAGACTTGATGACCTGAACATGTATACTCTGGAAGAAAGGAGAAACAGGGGTGATATGATACAGACTTTCAAATATTTGAAAAGTATTAATCCGCAAACGAACTTTTTCCGGAGGTGCGAAGGCGGTAGAACAAGAGGACATGAAATGAGATTGAAGGGGGGCAGACTCAAGAAAAATGTCAGGAAGTATTTTTTCACGGAGAGAGTAGTGGATGCTTGGAATGCCCTCCCGCGGGAGGTGGTGGAAATGAAAACGGTAACAGAATTCAAACACGCGTGGGATAAACATAAAGGAATCCTGTTCAGAAGGAATGGATCCTAGGGAGCTTGGCTGGGATTGGGTGGCAGAGCCGGTGGCGGGAGGCGGGGATGGTGCTGGGCAGACTTGCGCGGTCTGTGCCCTGAAGGGGACAGGTGCAGATCGGGGTGGGGTGTACACGCGGAGTAGCATATGTGAGTTTGTCTTGTTGGGCGGACTGGATGGACTGTGCAGGTCTTTTTCTGCTGTCATTTACTATGTAAGATGTTCCCTTGATCAGCAAATTGCCCAGGAAGGGACACACTCCAGTATGCAACGGAGATCCATGCAATGGAGATTGCTGACCTGAACATGTATACCTTGGAGGAAAGGAGAAACAGGGGTGACATGATACAGACGTTCAAATATTTGAAAGGTATTAATCCGCAAACAAACCTTTTCAGGAGACGGGAAGGCGGTAGAACTGGAGGACATGAATTGAGGTTGAAGGGGGGCAGACTCAGGAGTAATGTCAGGAAGTATTTTTTCACGGAAAAGGTGGTGGATACATGGAATGCCCTCCCTCGGGAGGTGGTGGAGATGAAAACGGTAATGGAATTCAAAGACGCGTGGGATGAACACAAAGGAATCCTGTTTAGAAGGAATGGATCCACTGACTCTTAACGGAGATTGGGTAGCAACACCAGTAATTAGGAAGCAAAACCAGTGCTGGGCAGACTTCTATGGTCTGTGCCCTGATCATGACTGAAGAGATATGGATGGGATGCAATGTAAATTTTAAGGGGCTTTGATGTTAGCTTCAGAACTTTTAGTACAAGAACAGTGCTGGGCAGACTTCTATGGTCTGTGCCCTGAGAATGGAAAGAAGAAACAAAATTTGAGTATACATATAAAGTATCGCATACCATGTAAAATGAGTTTATCTTGTTGGGCAGACTGGATGGACCGTACAGGTCTTTATTTGCCATCATTTACTACATTTCATGTTTATTTATAAGTCATTTTTATTGCAACTATTTATAAACATTTATATACTGCTTGCCTGACAAAAACCATGTACAACTGGAAAACAGTTTCTGAACTTCTTCATGAGGGATGCACTTAAATCTCCTAAGTCTACATGGTAGAAGCCCTGTAGTACACAAGCTAGAATACTTGGGCTTTTGATAGGAAGACTTATAACCTTGGTGTGAAGGCATGAACACCCTTTTAAGTGGCCAATTTAGAAGAATTTGTAAAAACTTTAATCTGTAACTGTCCTTCAGAAACCAAAGAACTCAGGTGTCTGAAATTACAAGGGAACAATTATAACCTAACTTCCCTCCTACAAGGAGTCCTTCCAGCACACAAACTGAACAGCTCTGCTCTGGATCCTGTCAAAACTCTAACCCTGGTTTTCACTGGGTGTAGGGTTACCATATTTTGTCCCCCCAAAAGGAGGACACATGCCCCGCCCCCTTTCACACCCTCACGCCGCCCCGTCACACCCTCGCTGTGCCCTGTCACATTTTCCCCTCCCCCCTGTCACATACCCCGTCGTCCCCCCTCCCCTTACCTTACTACTGCCCTGGTGGTCTAGTGACCTCTTCGGGGCAGGAAAGAGCCCTGCATGCATCCTTCCTGTTGCTGATCCTCGGCGCCGATTCAAAATGGCCGCCGAGAGTTGAAGTCTTGCGAGGTCACTTCAACTCTCGGCGGCCATTTTGAATCGGCGCCGAGGATCAGGAACAGGAAGGATGCATGCAGGGCAGCGCTCTGGGCAGAAAAGAGGGGGCTCTTTCCTGCCCCAAAGGCGGAAGAGGTCACTAGACCACCAGGGCACTAGTAAGTAAGGGGAGGGGAGGCTAGCAATCTGCCCATTTATCCAGAAATCTGGACAAACATGCAGATTGGTAAAACCCGCCCGGTTGCCCGGACATGCCCTCAAAAAGAGGACATGTCCTGGTAAATCCGGACATATGGTAACCCTAACTGGGTGGCAGTCTGGGGTTTAGAGCACTTTTGTTGCATTAGTGAGGCCTTGGAAACCAGCAACGATTGACTAATGTGTGTGACTCCAGAGAAAGAGCCATTAATCTCTAGGCCTGGATAGCTCAATGAACTGGCAAAATGATACAGGTTTACACAGCCAAAAATAATACAGGTTTACAGAGCCTTTCACAGATGAAGTTGCTGGTTCAAGGCAGCAATAGTTTAACATCAAAATCATATGATAGCAATTTAGTAGCCTATATGCATTGGTGGGTTTAAGCCTGCTCTCATGAGTCTGATAACATCGCCCTGTAAACCACTATCATTGATACAGACTAGCTTCCTTCTGTTATTATCTTAATCTTTCTTATCCTAATCATTTAATATTCTACTATCACTGATTTTTAAAAACAGCACCATAATTTACGGCACCATTTACATTCCTAGATAACAATCAATTAGTAAACAAATAGGTCCTCCTTACCAACAGCCTTCAAACCATCTTCTATATATCCAGAAAATTCCCTGCCAATGCTGCTCAATAAATCACGGTTAGCAATCTGAGAATACAGAATAAAAAATGAACAAACTACTGAAGACAATTCCATGCTAGAGACTGTAGAAATCAAGAAAGGCCTTGCTTTCCTGTTTAGGGTAGGAAATTTCATCCCTTAAAGTCACCCCATTCCCATCCTATTGTGTCTCCAATGCTACAGCATTTCAGGGAGCATGACTGCTGCTTCCGTTGGGATTTTAGTTCAAAAACAAGAATTTTGGTTACTGGTCTTTGGTGTTGCCAACTGGTCAGAGACAGACATACAAATTAAGTTTCCAATATTAGTGCTGTGCAGAGGCGGACTGATCATTCGGGCAGAGGCTCTGCCCGGATGCCAAGCGCAGCGGCGTAGCAAGGGGGGCTGCCACCCGGGGTGGGGCGGTTCGCTGTTGCACCCCCCGCCCCGGGTCTAGCACGATGACACCCCCCCAGCGCATCGACACCCCCCTCCCGACCCAGTGCCTACCCTCTTCCATGCAACCAGCTCCCTACCTTTAAAAAAAATATCGGAATCTGAGGCGAGGCGCAGCGCCTCACGCCTGCATGTAAAAGAAATGTGAACCGTCTCATCGGACCTTCTCTCGCTCTGTCTGTCCCGCCCTTGCGGAAATAGGAAGTTGCGTCAGCGGAGGGCGGGACAAATAGAGCGAGGGAAGGCCCGATGAGACGGTCCACATTTCTTTTACGTGCAGGCGCGAGGCGCTGCGCCTCGCCTCGGATTCCGATATTTTTTTAAAGGTAGGGAGCTGGTTGGACGGAGGAGGGTAGGCACTGGGTCGGGGGGGGGGGGGGTCAGCGGGCTGCACCCGGGGGGGGGGGGGGGGAGCTGGCAGGGAGTCTCGGACACCATTTTGAAAAACATGGGGGGGGCTGGCAGGCGGGAGAATAGTGGCAGCACAGCGGGCAGGAAAGTACACATCCCCTGCAGAGGCCACCAGACTACCAGGACCTCTCAGGTAGGACCGGGGCAGCAGGGGAGTCAGATGCAGCGGCAGGGGGGAGTCAGGCAGCGGCCGGGCAGGGGGCCCAGACTACCCTCAGTCCGCACCTGGTGCTGTGCCTTTTCTTAGGCACTGGTAAGGTATAGAGTACAAACTGCTGAACTCCAAGGTGAGGTGCAGATTAACAAACTCTTTCACTGAGGCCTCCCAGCAACTCATACTTCAGGTCTTTGTGACCAGGTGCTAGGGAGATACCTAATGGTACTGGTAAGGTACTCTTTCCTTAGAACATGCCCACCAGCTTGACTGAATGCCTCAGCAGCTAGCACTAGAGGCCTAAGAGATCATGTGTTATTACCGCAAGATTTTACCTTAAAATATGCTTCTACAGTGGCCTTCAGTTGTGGAAAGCTGCGGCTTGCCAGCACCAAGTTGAAGGAGGACTCGTCTGTGCCCAGCTTCCCTTCGCCAGCCTGGTACAGGCGTTGTGCATCCAGCTGTGCCATCTGTAAATTCACTGTCTGACTTTCATCCCGGTTACCCTACAGAGGCAGTGCAATCAACAGGAATAAATTACTTTGTAGAAACCCAGAACTGGCCTGATACTCTGTCAAAGATAGCATTTTTCCCTGTTATCATGTGCAACTGAACTCTAGATAATTCTATAAAGTCAAACTAGACTTAACAGTTACTAGGCAATTTGAAAGATGTCTGTTACAGTATAAGTTACTGAGTTTTACAAGTAATGCCTCTACTGGTGCATAACAGAAGTTAATATGTACTGCGAGTAATGTCTCTTCTGGCATATAATGGAACATAATAGAGACCGAGATCAATGGCGTCAATATTCAGCATGGTTTATGCGGGATAGGAGAGGCTCCCGCTCACTTAAGCAACACTCAGTGGGCTCTCCCTAAATATTCAGCGGCACCTAACCATACTGTGCCATTGAATATCCCCTCTGACTACTACGGCACTGTGTGATTAATGCCGGCGTAGTCTTTGAGTGGAGTTGGGGAGGAGCTGGCAGTTATGTGGGCAGTGGCTATATTCAGTACCTTCACAGCTAACTGGGCAGACAGGACCGCACAAAAGGCAATGTGGGTGCTAGAACTGAATATTGACTGGCACCAGCATAACTTCCGGGTTGGTTGACCCCGATATTTAATGCTGGTGCCCAGACATGGCTCCGGCACTGAATATCTGGGTTAGATTCAGCCTGCAGCAGTCAGCAGCTTTAAAACCACCGTGGGCTGAATATCAGGGGAGGGGAGGAATGTCTCCTGGGTATGCAAAATAATCAATAATGCAAATTTTGATGCTTGCCTCACAGATGTCTGTCCATTAACATACCAGTCGGTTTACCAATTATTATTATTATTTTTTTTAATTACTGCATTTACAACATGTCTATGTTCTAAAAGAGAAAAATAACATCCTACTTAGAGCTCCTGGTTTTAGATTATGGTTGAATATGCTGGTAAAACAGCCCCACAGCAAAAAACATAAAATAGATGTCTACTGGATAAACACTGGAAAAAAGTGCAGGATGAGCCAAAGATGAGGAAAAGAACACATGTGATACCAATATGGTAATACCGAGAATTCTTGCAGTGGAGGAGTAGCTTAACAGTGCAGTGGGCTGAGAACCTGAGGAACTGGGTTCAATTCCCACTGCAGCTCCTTGTGACTCTGGGCAAGTCACTTAACTCTCCACTGCCCCAGGTACAAAGTTTGTATTGTGAGCCCACTAGGGACAGAGAAAGTACTTGCATATAAAATGTAAACCACTTTGATTGTATCAAAGGAAGGCGATACATGCTTACCTGGCACATAGATACAAGCAATCTCTCAAAATGTCCAGAGGTGTCATGACGGATATCTCTTTCAATGTCTCGTCCAAACTCTGCTTTATAACATGCCACTATGTTTTTAATTTCAGTGTTATTCCTTGAGCAAAGAATCTCGATCAGCACTTTTTCCTGGGTTCCTGCTCCCTAATGGAGAAAGAAAACTGCTCATCACATATCCAGTTTTATACCCCTGTGCATATAAGTAACTATCTGGCATTGCAGTCCTGGCTATAAGGTTCTGACAATCACTCCCCCCCCCCCCCCATCCAAAACTTTGCTTTTATGCATGTATCCTATCTCAATCTTCATCCTGTGTTGTGCTCCTTTGTAAGCATGCACCATGAGAACTAATCTACACTTGCAAACTGAACCCTATTAACCAATTGGTCAATAACACTTGCACCCTGACCCCTACCCAATATCATTTCTTTGTGTGCGTCTGTATCCTAATCCCTTCACTCTATACAGCAATGTGTTTCTGTACATGCACCTTAAGCCCTGTTCTTCTAATGGAGGAATCATTTGTGTGCAAACATCTCTATTCCTACTCTCCATCTGGTACTATCCTCCTGTATATGCATCCAGAATGTCAGCCAACACTGTGCTATTGTGCTTCCATTCACACTGAGCCAATCTTTCCACCTGCCACCAACTTTCTTAAGTGCCTGTGAGTTAAACCTTGCTGGTCACATGCATCCTGAGTTTGGCTGTCCATCCGAACCAAATAGTTAAAACAAAAGTAGCCAAATGGCAACAAGGCAATCTTGTCGTTCAGACTTCTAGAATGAAAGGAGTAATGGAAATATCTTTTTTGTCTGAAGAACTGGAATATGCTCTGAAATTTCCAAAGAGGGGCAAATGGGAGGTGTTCTTTATGAGGTCCATGGTCTTTTTTTATCTTTTGTCCAAAAAGATCATGTCTCGATCACAGTATGTCAGCAAATCTATTCTGGATGTCTTTCCTGGAGCCTGCAGCTGAGCTATTGACAGGAAACATCTCTGGCAGGTCTCAATTTCAAATTGTTGCCATAAGGCTTCTAAGTCTGTCCCCTTTTCTTGAGTGAGCTGTCTACTGTATAGCACTAGATGCCTTCATTTGCTATGTTCCTGAGTTTCTATTTGTGCTATGTTCTAATCTGATTGGTTCTAAGTGTTTTTGCATTCTCTGAGCTCAACCCTAAGAGTGTATTTCAGCCCTACCCCTGGGAGTGTTCCTTGTTAGTTCAGCACAGCTCTGTAGTCCTGTTCCTGAACCAAGCTTGTATTCACACCTGATCTCACCTCCTATGCATGCCCAAATCTCTTCAAAGTAAGTTCTGTAAAATCTCAGTATGATGCACACAAAACCTGTCATGGTACTCATTTGTATGAACTGTTGCTCCTGCTTGTTTTTATAATAAAGAGTGCTACCTTTGTATTTTAATTAACAAAATCTAAGACATTTAGGCTTGGTCCCAGAACACTAAAGCGCAATTACAGTGTGACTGCTAAAAGATTTCAGTGTATTTTTCAGGTTGTAGGGTCACTAGAACTTTGATCTCATAACATGTAAAGAAATCAAGTAATATAAATCTTGCTGTGTGCCACTCTTACCATAACCTGAACTACTGAGTATCAGTGAAGTACAGCTCCAATCAGCCTTTTAAAAGTCACAAATACCCCCAGATTCTATATATGACACCTAAAGTTGCACGCGCCTAATCGGCAGTGTGGCCAAATTGTGCACGCAACTTAATGGGTTAACAAGCCAATCGGTGCCAGTAACTGGCCATTAACAAGCAATAACTGGCACTAATTAGAATTTATGCACGCAACTTTTTAAGCATATTCTGTAAAGTGGTGTGCGTAAATTCTAACGTGCGGATCTCAAAAGAGGGAGAGGTCATGGGGGGCATGGGCGGGTTGTGAGTGTTCCTAAAAATTACGCGCACTGTTACAGAATATACCCGATCTATGCCTAAATTAGGCATGGGCATTTACATCAGGTGTTAGTTGGCATAAATAATTGCACCTAAATTTTAGTCACAGGTATGGGTACTACACGTATTCTATAAACCGCACTTAACTTTAGGAGAGATTTTAAGAATAGCGCTCAGCAGTTTTTATTCAGCCATGATTTTTTTGGTGCCATATATAGAATTCACCCCATGGTGGTCCAGAAGCTGAAAAGATACTACCTTCATTGCGTGGTACAAGCTCCAAGCATCATAGTAAGTGGGTGGCATAAAAAGGGCAAGTATAAGTTCTTCCATATTTCCACTCAACTCAGACTTCAGATCTTTAATTAAATCCTGTTAAAATGACAAAATAATTGTTGAAAAGTTATCATGGCTATTTACTACTTAAAAACGTGGCAAGATAGCCTGTGTTGGGTCAGACCATCAAGCAGTGGCCAATCCAAGACATCTGAAACTGCCCATCAAATCCCAAAGAGAAAATGCATTCTTTATTATTCATGCCCAGGTATAAACGGTGACTCACAAGTTTACAGGGATAATTTTTATAGAATTTTCTTCTGGAAACTTGTCCAAATGCCTTTTAAACTCTTGCAACAAAATTTCATAGCTTAATTGTGCATTGATGGGCCGATTATCAAAGGCAAATGCAGGCGCTAGAGGCTTTTAGCGCCAGACTAGCACCCGAGTTTGCCTTCACCCTACGATCAGAGCCAGCAAGCGCATGTAACAACAAGCTCACCAGCTCTGAGCGCAAGTAGCATGCAAATGCACACTAAACAGGGCATTAGGTAGTCCTCCCCAACGCTCAGCGGGCAGCGCAGCAAACCCTACGCCAGCTCGGAGCTGGCGTTGGGGTATGCAAAGCATTAGGAAGGAATGGGGAGCCCTGTCCAGCATTCAATTGCATGTTTACAGGCCCCCCAGAAAAGAGGCTGCAGGTCCAGTGGAGGTCCCTTATATTGAAGCCTCGCCCAGTGCATCTCAGGATGCACCGGGAAGGGCAGGGTGCTACCATTTTGAAGGCGGTGCTCACAGAAGATGGGAGTGCAACTCCCTCCTCTTGCTTCAAAATGTACAGGAGAGGGTTTTGGGAGTCACTAGGCCACCAGGGCTTGGGAGGGGCACTAGATAGCACCAGGGCAGGGAAACTGTTTTGCAAAGGGGGGGGGGGGGGCTGGAGGGCCACCAGACTCCCAGCTCCTTGTGTCTGGGGGGGGGGGGGGGGGAAGTGGGCGTCCACTAGACCTCCAGCCCCTTGTATGCAAGGGTGGGTAGGGGGGGTCTGGAGGTCAACTTGTATTACTCTGTTTGACAGGTCTGGGCTTTTTTTTTTTTTGACAGCCCGGACGTGTCAAACAAGTTCTGCGGGAGGATATGCCCAGGTTCAATCCTCCTGTAGAAGTCCCCCAATGATCAAAACTAATAGTGTACATACATCTGTATGCTATTAGTTTAGATCATCAGGGTTTTATTTCCCAGGAACTTGATCATCTACCTGTGAGTGTTCCTAAAAATTACACGCACTGTTACAGAATATGCCCGATCTATGTCCTGTGGTTTGTTTTTTTTTTAATTTCCTGACAAATCTCTTGAGAGGCACTTTGTCAAATGCCTTCTGAATAAACCGATAACACTATGTCAACTGGTTCACCTTTATCTACATCCTTATTTATATCTTCAATAAATTCTAATGGATTGGTAAAGCAAGACTTCCCTGCGCTAAATCTATTTTGGCTCTTCCTAGTTTTGTCATGTTGGTCTATCCCAAGGAGCATAGATTGAGAACAGTAAAGAAGTGAAAGGAAAAGTAATTATTAAATTGTGGTTTATGGCATGACATATGCGAGTAAGTCAGACAAAGGAGGAAGAGGAAGGGAGAAAAAAAAGAAATATTTAGTAGCAGACACTTGCAAAAAATATCTGAAGTGGCTCCAGTATTCATGCCACTCCTTCCCAATCTGATCCAGGCATTCTCTCCTGTTTCCCCCAGAACAATCTGCCTTTCTCTCTCTCCCCCGCCTCCACCAAGGTATTCTCTTTTTCACTTCTCTCCAAGGCTCATTTTCTTTCTCTCTCTTTTCCCTCCCCTTCCAAGGCATTGTCTCTTTCACTCTTTCCTTCCACACCAAGGCATTCTCTCTTTCTCTCTTCCCTCTCCACCTCCCAATGCACTCTTTTCCCTCCTCATCAGCTTCCATGGCTCACCTGCTCCAGCAGTGCCAGCCTATGCCTCCATCTGGCTACTTCCCTCACATGTCTGTCCCTAGCTGGTGAGGTGCACATATGCACATCCCCACTGAAAAGCAACTGATCCCATTTTCTGCCCCCAAGCGAACAATGTATACAGATTCTGTAAATGAGAAAAGAGTAAAGGGTCATGGATTTGATATACCACCTTCCTGTGGTATAACCAAATACTTTTTCCTTTCCACCTGAATTTCATTGGGTTGCCCAGCAGATAACATGCAAGGCTACATGGATCTTTGGTTTCACCCAATTTGCTAATTCATGTGTTTCTCTCACTGGGGACCTTTCTACTCATCAGATGTTGAAAAGGGAGTATGTTGCTGGGACATTTTTGCACATTTGTCATATGTTAGAAATAAGAACAATATACTAGGTAACAGCTTACCTTGCCATATGCTGTCTTAAAAGCTGCCTTTATTTTCTGTCGTTGGTCATTTGAACGATTTGCAACAACATCAATGATAGCTTGCTCATCCGTCCCTTCAAAACAAAAAGTAATGGCGTTAAAACATAAGATATGCCATGCTGAGTTAGATCAAGGCTCACCAAGCCTAGCAACAGAGGTACCCTGCAGATCCCCCAAATTAGACTATTATGTAAACATCTTCATTTAGCATCAATACATTCTAACTCTCTAACCTTATTTGTTAGATTTTTGGCATTCACATATAGTTGTTTTAAAGTATTTTTTTTAACTTGTATTCATAAGCTGCTTAGGAGTTGCTGCGGATAATTTGGAATCATTTAAATCCATCTCTTTTTTTATTTAAATGTATCTGGGCTACTTCAGCTTCACCACAATCTCTCTATTGGAATATTCTAACCAGCATTTTCCCAGTATCTTATGAAGATACTTTCTACAAAGCACATGCTTTTGAGTGATGGTTACCTTCCTCTCAAGATAAAGTTTAAGTTCTGTTCTCTCTCTCTCATTTTATACAGTATAAGCAGCCTGGTTCTACCCCAGTTAAATGGAGCCCATCCTTTTGGAATAGACTCTCCCTTCCCTAAAATGCTTACCAGTTCTTAACAAATCTAAAACCTTGTTCCTTGCACCGTGGTCTCTTCTGTGCTTTGAAACTTTGGAGATCTGCCTGCCCCTAGGGTCCTGCTCGTGGAATAGGGAACATTTCTGAGAATGCTACCCTGGATGTTCTGGATCTCAACTCTCTACCTTTAAAGCCTAAATTTGGCTTACAGACCCTTCCTCCTGCACCTTCCTATGTCACCAGGTATCCACGTGTACCAAGAACACAGGTGTCATCCTCAGCACCATCTAATCACATCATGTGCAGAACTTTAGTACTGAAACTAGCCAGTACACAAGCACGGTTTCCCATACCCATCCTAGGATCAGAAATGTGTTTCCACTGTTTTCTCAGAGATAGATGCATGCAAAATTTCCAGGTGCTTTAAGAGGATTAGGATCTTCTGAGTAGGCCATTATAGAAACTCAAATTGTTATGCTAATTCTTACTAATTGCACAGTTTTCTCTCCTGTGCTACGCCATAATTTCTTTGCATTTAAGAGAGAATTCTAGAGTGGTGAAGAGAGATAGTAAAGTAGTGAAGTGGTTCAAGCTGAGACTCCACAGAGCTCCAGGGAATTGTGGGGTTTAATCCTGGCTCTATCAACCATGGTATGAGTCCTAGTCCAATTGCCTGAGCGCAAATCATTTTATCTCTACGTGTTTCAGTTCTAATCTTAGCTTAGCTACAAGTGCCCTGTGTCTTGGAAAAATCATTCTGCGCCTCAGTTTAGCATTAAGTAGGTAAAATTAACATTGGCAACAGCAGCATTCTTCCTTCCCTCCTACCTCCTTCAAAGGTCAGACAGGGGGGTGTCTAGTTTTAAGCGTTAAGAACACAAGTAAATGCCGGTATCTTAGTCATTTACATTTGTAAGTGGCCACTCAGAGGTATATGCCAGCTAGCAGAAAAGCAGGTGCTGTGGTATGATAACATATGCTTTATAGGTGGGCAAGCATGGAATGCATAAGTACACATTTAAATTAAATAAAATACTATAATGTGAGGGGGCAATCACACCTTAAATTAAGATATGTTTTCGGCCACTCGTGCTAATATTTTCTAAAGAAAAATAAGTGCTTACTTTTCTTTATAAAATAGGTAAAATTCCTCTCAGAGGGGCTGATGCATAGAGCTAAAATAGGAAGAAGGGCAGTTAATGTGAGGTATGCAAACATGCTATTGGCCGCACGATGCAGGAATGGTTTCTGCATGACAGTCAGTTCGCATGGTAACCTGATTTTAATACACTGTGCGCCGACGTCTATCAGCTATATCTCCCCAATGCAGTGAAGTGCAGAGCTGATTTTAAGGGGCGCACAATACAAGAATTTTACCATCAGGTCTGAAGTGGCATAGAAGAGTTAACTCACTATTCTGCATTGAGGCAGAAAAGTTAATAGCCCCCTGCCCCTCCCAAAATTTTGGAACCCCCATTCCCATCTCCGAGATGACTCCCTGACCCCCCAACCTCCTCAAAATGTTGACACCCAAATCCCTCTCTGAGAAGATCCCACTACCCCCCAAACCTCCTTAAAATATGTAGCACCCACAACCCCCCTTAAAATATGTAGCACCCACCCCACCCCACGAGCAAATATTCCTGATGTCTGGCAGCACCAACCCTACCTCCTACAAACCCCTTGGTCCCACTTGTACCTACTAGAGGTAGAAGTGATGCTCATTCTCTCCTGCCTCCATGCCACCGTTTATCCAAACCTTTTTAAAACCCTGCTAAGCTAACTGCTTTTACCACAATGACTTTCTGAGTTTAATTACACATTGAATGAAGAAATATTTTCTCTGGTTTGTATTAAATTTGGCAGACTGACCCCCAAAAGGTATGTCCCCAGGATGTACCGCACGGGGTCAGACTCCACCATTTTTAAAGATTGCATTGTTCTTGTCTCTTGAAGGTAAGTAGTTTGGGGGTCTGGAGGAGTTGGGTGGGTGCCACTAGACACCAGGGAAATTTTTGAGGAGTTGAGGAGATGCTGTATATATATTTTTTTTTTTTTTTTTGGGGGGGGGGGGGGAGGGACAATCCAGAGATCATTTTAGAGGGGAAGAATTGGGGGTGCCAAAACGTTTTGTGGGATCAGGTAGGGTCGGGTGCGGCTAGACAACCAGGGTTTTTCAAAGGGGCTAATTTAGACCTGGCAGTGTTTTTTTTTTTTTTAAGTCCCCCTTCCTGTAAATATATGAGCCAATCACTGCTCACGTACTGATAGGAAGAGGAACATTTTGGCACTGAGCTGAAATTACTGTGTCTTTAAAACAGCAGTAATTTGCATGTTCTTTGTTTACTATATCACCATGGTATATTTTGGAGTTTATTTTGCATAGAAGCTGTACATTATGCCATTTTCAAGTGACTCTACCATGTGGCTTTCTGCATTTGCCCCAGTGTGTGTAAGCTACCCTATTGGTGGCTGCATGTCTGCTTTGAAAATTACTAGAAAACTATAGTCACAGAAAATGTATGGTTATCTAGTTAATTGCTCAGAGTATAACCAGTTCCTCTGTAATATACTAGTTCAGTTCTTTAGTCATGTCCTCCCTCCATCTTCCTTCCTCTTTGTCTGAGGAAAGGGGCCTAGTCTTATAAGCTTTTCCAATCAGAACAGCATCCCTTCACTTTTTTGCTTTTCTTAACTGAACTCGCTTTTCAATGTTCCTGATATTCTTCCTGTAATGGGAGACCTAGAACTGTATCCCTCTACTCTAGGGCAGGCCTAGTCAGGGAAGAATCAGATGGTCACAAGTAAGGCTGAACACATTTTAATTTTGGCGCTGGCACCAACACTGGCCTGAAATCCGTGTTTGGCCTTATTTGAAGGGTGACGAAAATTATAAAGGGGTTGGAATTATTTTCCTATGAGGAAAGGCTAAAGCACTAGGGCACTTCAACTTGGAGAAGAGACGGCTGAGGGGAGATATGATGAGAGATCTATAAAATACTGAGTGGAGTGGAATGGATTATTTACTCTTTCCAAAAGTATTAGGGCTAGGGGGCACACAATGAAGCTACTAACTAGTTAATTTAAAACAAACCAGAGAAAATATTCTTCACTCAATGTGTAATTAAACTCTGGAATGAATTCATTGTTGTAACAGCAGTTAGCTTAGCAGGGTTTTAAAAAGGTTTGGATAATATTTCCTTAATTATTACTTCGAAAGGAGTGAAGCCTGTGAAAACTGGGACTGCTTTAATCAGTATTTGAATTAGAGACTGAAGTATATGTATTGTTTAATAATTTCTGGTTTTTAAAAGAAAGAGAATGTAATCAGATGTATTATTTCTAACTAAAATCTGGACAATAAGTATGTTCTCAATGAAATGAATTGACTATACACCGTATTTGGTCTTGAAGAAGCCAACCAGATGATCAATGTGGAATAATGAATTACATGAGTAATATCTGGGGATAATCAGGTTAATACCATGTTTTCTTTTTTCTGTTTACTGTTTAATTGATCTCCTTGTCTTATCTCAATCTCCCTATTTTTCTTCACTTTGTGGTCTAAAAAAGTGAAAGATTGTATATAATCCATATATCTAGTTGGGATTGTTTTCTTCTTATCTTGTTTTAATGTGCAGTCATCTCTGTATTACTGTTTGCAATTTACCCTTGTAAAATGAAAAATTATAAATAAATGATTTAAAAAAATGTTTGGATAATTTCCTAAAAGAAAAGTCCATAAGCCATTATTAAGATGATTTTCGGCTAATTCACTGCTTATTTCTAGGATAAGTAGCATAAAATCTGTTTTACTCTTTTAGGATCTTGCCAGGTACTTGTGACCTGGATTGGACACTGTTGGAAACAGGATACTAGGCTTGATGGACCTTTAGTCTGTCCCAGTATGGCAACACTTATGTTCTTATATTTTGGTTTCAGACAAGAATGCCTGTGCACTTTCGGCTAGAACCAAAACTATGCTGCAGCCCCCATTCCCTCCCTCCTCCTCCTCCCTGACCAAAAAGAGCCTCCTTTCCGGATTCAACCGCTGGCAGCAGCCACCTTCTGAATTCATCCCTGGCAGCAGCCCCCCACACCCAGTGGCAGGCATCTTCTGGGCCTGTTGTGTTGTAAGTGGCTAGGGGGGCAGGAGCTGGGGGGTGGGTTCAGGAGGGGGGATACTGCTGGCAGGTGAGCCCAGTAGACGGGCTCCTTTTGGTCAGGTGAGGGAGGGAGTAGTGCAGGTCCAGTTTCATTTTCAGCTTCGGTTTCTACTGAAACTGAGCAGCCAATTTCAGTCACAGATTCAGTTTTGGCGGAAATCGAAGATCCTGGTTTCAGTTGGGCTCTAGTCACAAGGAAAATTTAAGTATGTAGGTAGATTATATAGTCCAAACACATTAAAAAAAATAAATTTACCTGCAGCCTTTCAAAACAAGAACACAGAAATAAGAATACTTTAGATAAAAAGAGGGATATGAAAACAAAGATTTTACCAAAAGCCTCTACTATCTTTGAAACAGGACACTACAAGAAGCCACGTTCATATTTTCTTAGGGGTTTTCTTTCTGATCTACAGTGCTTTATAACTTTTTAAGCCTTCCCCTAACTGTGTAGTTTAATTCAACTGGCTATGCATTTGTTACAGCTTTAATGCCTTTAAAATCTGGCCTGAAATTCCAACTAGCATATCCAGCCTCACTATCTGGAAAAGAATTACAGGTGGCAAATAACCCTGCAATTCACAGTCAGAGTCAGAGACATACCTTTCCTGTTACAGGAGTCTTATGCTAAACTGGTTTCCTAGTCCTTCGCTTCACCCCATGTCAGTTCTCATCTAGGGGGTCTTTTACTAAATTTGAGCTCAAGTTATCTGCAGCAAGGCCCATTTTATTCCTATGGATGATGAAGGATGATGGAACAGACAGGGGAAAAAGTGGAAGCAAAAGAGTCAGACAAGAAAATGGAAAGAGAGAGAGAGAGAGAGAGAGAGAGAGAGAGGGGAAAGATATTACAGAGACATACAGAGAGAAGATGGAAGTGAAGAAAGAGACAGGGAGCGACAACCCATTCAGTTCTGTGGTAACCCTTAAGAAGAATAATCCCACTGGAGCCACTGTCACAACATTTAAGAAACCCTGTATCAAGAGATTTCCCTCATTCTACGTCCATAGTGAAAATGTACATTACATTTGGATCTAAGTCTATAGAATTAACAAATACTGCTCACCAAATCCTTTCATGGCTTTGCGTAGAATTTCAGCATCTCTTAGAGCATCAAAATTTGCAGCTGGTTTGATTGTGCCTTGAGTAGCAGTCAAAGCTGATGGCAGGGGCTGAAAAATATCCATTGTTATATTTTTAATTATATGTTCAAATTATTCCCCTACCAACATACTGTAGTGATCAACATTATTGTCTATGATGCAATCAGCCTCCTCTGATTCCTTGGTTTGAGAGGATGAAGGAGATGTTATATACTGGATCAGTGAAGAGGAAAAATTCACTGGGACCAAATGCAGATTGAGAAAGAACAACCATATAGGTGAACAGTTCTGGGATGAGAATGATCACTTTATGTCTGCTTCTAATACATTAAAAAAACCACAAGATATCCACTCTCAAATTTTGAGAAGACTCCAAGAAAACAAACAAACAAACAAACATGCACATGGCATTAACAAGCACTGTAGCACTCACATTGTCAGGCAATGCAGGAAAGCCATGATTCCAGCTCTCACCAACAGCAGCGGGTCTTGGATCCCATGGGATCAAACTTCAGGCACATAGGCAGCAGAAAAACTGAAGGGCGGGCAGAGGGCCAGACATAAATCAGTTGATCAGAATTCTAACCCAGTCTCTGATAATGTGATTCAATAGAACCTTTGTATGGAAAGAATTGGGATTGACTGCCCTTGAATTTATTCCTTAACTAAGGGTCCCATTTACTAAGCTGCGCTAAAGGCGGGTTAGAACTTTTAGCGCACGTTAAACATTAGTGTGCACTAACCTTGTAGATGTCCATGATATTCCTATGGGCGTCTACACGGTTAGCACATGCTAATTTTTAGGACGCGCTAAAAACGCTAGTGCACCTTAGTAAACTGGACCCTAAGGAAATGGGCCTTTGTAACAATGTCCCTCCGCCCCCTCCCCCCATACGTAGAGGCAAAAAGGCATAGTGTCATTTCACACAGGCTCTTAGCTGCTGTGGGGAAGGGGGGGGGGGGGGTTGGGGGGGAGGGCGGGGTATTCCTGAAGGAGAGATTTATATTTTTGAATATAAATATTTTTGAAGTCTGTGTGTATTATAAACAAAACAAATAGCCACACAAGTTATCGTGTGTAAATATTTGAGAGTTCTTTTCGCAGCATACATTTTAAAAGTGAAAATCTTGTAAGAAGTATATGCATATTTTTCACCCCATGCCAACACTTAATTTTATAACACTTATAAAAATTAACCTTCCCATAGCTATTGCTCCTTGTCATTAGTATGGCTACAGATGGGGAAATTTTCAGGGGTTTCCTCTGATTACAACTCCCAAGACATACTAGGGTGCGTGGTTGAAAATTCCCAAAAGGTGTCTATATGCCTTTATAAAATAGGTTCCCACAACCAGCCCCAATAACACACAAATTCACCTCCACAAATTTACAAGTGCTCTGAAGATGGTGTAAATGTGTACATATTCTATTCATGCATCTACATACAGTGGGGGAAATAAGTATTTGATCCCTTGCTGATTTTGTAAGTTTGCCCACTGACAAAGACATGAGCAGCCCATAATTGAAGGGTAGGTTATTGGTAACAGTGAGAGATAGCACATCACAAATTAAATCCGGAAAATCACATTGTGGAAAGTATATGAATTTATTTGCATTCTGCAGAGGGAAATAAGTATTTGATCCCTCTGGCAAACAAGACCTAATACTTGGTGGCAAAACCCTTGTTGGCAAGCACAGCGGTCAGACGTCTTCTGTAGTTGATGATGAGGTTTGCACACATGTCAGGAGGAATTTTGGTCCACTCCTCTTTGCAGATCATCTCTAAATCATTAAGAGTTCTGGGCTGTCGCTTGGCAACTCGCAGCTTCAGCTCCCTCCATAAGTTTTCAATGGGATTAAGGTCTGGTGACTGGCTAGGCCACTCCATGACCCTAATGTGCTTCTTCCTGAGCCACTCCTTTGTTGCCTTGGCTGTATGATTTGGGTCATTGTCGTGCTGGAAGACCCAGCCACGACCCATTTTTAAGGCCCTGGCGGAGGGAAGGAGGTTGTCACTCAGAATTGTACGGTACATGGCCCCATCCATTCTCCCATTGATGCGGTGAAGTAGTCCTGTGCCCTTAGCAGAGAAACACCCCCAAAACATAACATTTCCGCCTCCATGCTTGACAGTGGGGACGGTGTTCTTTGGGTCATAGGCAGCATTTCTCTTCCTCCAAACACGGCGAGTTGAGTTCATGCCAAAGAGCTCAATTTTTGTCTCATCTGACCACAGCACCTTCTCCCAATCACTCTCGGCATCATCCAGGTGTTCACTGGCAAACTTCAGACGGGCCGTCACATGTGCCTTCCGGAGCAGGGGGACCTTGCGGGCACTGCAGGATTGCAATCCGTTATGTCGTAATGTGTTACCAATGGTTTTCGTGGTGACAGTGGTCCCAGCTGCCTTGAGATCATTGACAAGTTCCCCCCTTGTAGTTGTAGGCTGATTTCTAACCTTCCTCATGATCAAGGATACCCCACGAGGTGAGATTTTGCGTGGAGCCCCAGATCTTTGTCGATTGACAGTCATTTTGTACTTCTTCCATTTTCTTACTATGGCACCAACAGTTGTCTCCTTCTCGCCCAGCGTCTTACTGATGGTTTTGTAGCCCATTCCAGCCTTGTGCAGGTGTATGATCTTGTCCCTGACATCCTTAGACAGCTCCTTGCTCTTGGCCATTTTGTAGAGGTTAGAGTCTGACTGATTCACTGAGTCTGTGGACAGGTGTCTTTCATACAGGTGACCATTGCCGACAGCTGTCTGTCATGCAGGTAACGAGTTGATTTGGAGCATCTACCTGGTCTGTAGGGGCCAGATCTCTTACTGGTTGGTGGGGGATCAAATACTTATTTC
Organism: Microcaecilia unicolor; assembly: GCF_901765095.1. Taxonomy (NCBI): domain Eukaryota; kingdom Metazoa; phylum Chordata; class Amphibia; order Gymnophiona; family Siphonopidae; genus Microcaecilia; species Microcaecilia unicolor. The sequence goes on from NC_044035.1 coordinate 156,079,468, forward strand.
CCTCTGCAGAATGCAAATAAATTCATATACTTTCCACAATGTGATTTTCCGGATTTAATTTGTGATGTGCTATCTCTCACTGTTACCAATAACCTACCCTTCAATTATGGGCTGCTCATGTCTTTGTCAGTGGGCAAACTTACAAAATCAGCAAGGGATCAAATACTTATTTCCCCCACTGTATTTCATAAAATATATACAGATACAACTCTACCACTGCTATACCCTCACTTCACCTGAGGCCATCTACATGTGGTCCACATCAAAGTATGCACAAATAAAGCCACACAATTGTATAAAAGGCCTTTTCCTACTACCACTACTAATTATTAATATAACTTAACTAGATATACACAGCATTGTAGCGTAAAGCATGCTTTACAAGTGGAAAAATAACTTTATAAATTATCCCTAACAAGGGTAATCTTCAGTGCCTGTTCCAGTTTGTCTTTACAACACTTCAACTTTTTATGGAATTCTCTTCCCCTGAAACTAAGATTGAGGTCACTATGAATACATTTAATCCAAGCTAAAGATCTGAAGTATTTTTGAAAAGGCCTTTGTCCCCGGCTGCAAGGTTGAGAAGAGGTGTGGGATGAGAGTACGTCATTTTCCTCATCCCTTCATTTCTTTTATGAATTTATCTGTTCTTATCTCAGGTATTTCTCTGTTACTTGCACTTCTGTTGTGATTTGCCTTTGCTAAGTTTTGTTCATCCCAGCTTGTATTATTATGGTTTATAAGGTTTTTATATACTGCTTTTCCTGGGCACACAGCAAGGCAATTTACAATAAATAAAAGGTAATACTGAGAAAGGAGAAAAGGAACACAATTTTAGATAGAGTATTTTGATTATTGTTTTTACTAGTGTCTGATTTTGTCTTAGTTATTTCATTGCTGCTTTGCATTTGCATTATGATTGCCTTTCTTTCCTGCAGATGGGTAACTGATCTTCTATTTTATCTTTTTTCTGTAAGCTAATTTTTCATGCTGATAAAAGTGGAGCAATAATTATACAAAATAAGATCCAATACTATAGAGAAGTCCATCAGCAGTTATCTAATAGTAAGAGGTGTATTTTCAAAACACTTAGACTTACGAAGTTCTGTAGGTTACTATCAGGCTTATTTTCAAAAGCAAAGGGCGCCCATCTTTCAACACAAATCGGGAGATGAGCGTCCTTCTCTCAGGGTCGCCAAAATCGGCATAATCGAAAGCCGATTTTGGGCGTCCTCAACTGCTTTCCGTCGCGGGGATGACCAAAGTTCACGGGGGCGTGTCGGAAGCGTAGTGAAGGTGGGACTGGGGCGTGCCTAACAGATGGGCGTCCTCGACCGATAATGGAAGAAATGAATCCGACGAGCACTTGGCCGACTTTACTTGGTCCATTTTTTTAATGACCAAGCCTCAAAGAGGTGCACGACCTAACTAGATGACAACCGGAGGGAATCGGGGATGACCTCCCATTACTCCCCCAGTGGTCACCAACCCCCTCCCACCTTAAAAAAACCTTTTAAAATATTTTTTGCCAGCCTCAAATGTCATACCCAGCTCCATCACAACAGTATGCAGGTCCCTGGAGCAGTTTTAGTGGGTGCAGTGCACTTCAGGCAGGCGGGCCCAGGCCCCCCCCCCCACCACTTGTCACACTTGTGGTGGTAAATGTGAGCCCTTCAAAACCCACCAGAAACCCACTGTACCCACATCTAGGTGCCCCCTTCACCCCTTAGGGCTATGGTAGTGGTGTAGTTCTGGGGAGTGGGTTTTGGGGGGCTCAGCACACAAGGGAGCTATGCACCTGGGCGCAATTTGTGATCCAAAGCAGTGCCCCCTAGGGTGCCCGGTTGGTGTCCTGGCATGTCAGCGGGACCAGTGCACTACGAATACTGGCTCCTCCCATGACCAAATGGCTTGGATTTGGTCGTTTCTGAGATGGGCGTCCTTAGTTTCCATTATGGTCGAAAATCGGGCACGACCATCTCTAAGGTCGACCAAAATTTTGCAATTTGGGGGTCCCTGACAGTATTATCGAAACGAAAGATGGACGCCCATCTTGTTTCAATAATACGGGTTTCCCCGCCCCTTCGCTGGGACGACCTGCGAGGATGTCCTCAGGAAAACTTGAGCGCCCCTTTCGATTATGCCCCTCCACGGGGCTCATTTTTAAAAGAGAAAAACATCTAAAAAGTGGCATAAAGAAGCATTTGGATGATTTTCTCACAAAAACGTCCAAATCAGTATTTTCAAAACCATTTTTCATGTTTTTCTATGCTTTCTGCAGTGCGTCCAAATCTCAACGCGTGCTAACGGCGGGATTTGGGCGTTCCTAAGACTTGGACGTTTTTCAGCCATAATGGAACAAAACTGTCCAGGACTAAAGCTAAGATGTTTTGAGCTAAACCTGTTTTTATAATGAAGAAGGCACAAAAAGCTGCCCTAAATTTTATTTATTATTACATTTGTACCCCGCGCTTTCCCACTCAAAGCAGGTTCAATGCGGCTTGTATAGTAATAGGGATTACAGAGTATTAATAAATGACCAGATGACTACTGGAATTAGGGGTGACATTCCTAATACCCCCCCAATGATCAGTAACCCCCTCCCACCCCCCCAAAATGTGAATACAAATATACCTTACCAGCGTCTATGACAGCCTCAGATGTTAAAGTTAGGTCTATTAGAGCAGCATGCAGGTCCCTGGAGTAGTGTAGTGGTCTGTGCAGTGCACTACACTGTGGAGTGGGGGGACTCAGATCCCTATTTCCCTTTACCTGTCACACTTGTGGTGGAAATTGTGACCCCTCCCAAAGTCACCAAAAACCTACTGTGCCCACATATAGGTGCCCCCTTCACCCATAAGGAATATTATAATGGTGTACAATAGGGGTAGTGGGTTTTGGAGGGCTCTGGGGACAAGATAAGGGAGCAAAGATGAGATGTGTACATGGGAGCATTTTTATAAATTGCACAGAAGTGCCCTCTAGGGTGCCCCATTGTTCTCCTGGGACGTCATGGGGACCATCTACTAAAAATGATTGCTCCTCCTACATCCCAATAGCATAAATCTCTACATATTGCACTTATTCAGGTTTTTTTTTTAATGGACCAAAAACAAAATATCCAAAGCATAAAACCTTGTTCGAAATAATATTTTAGAAAAAAAAAAAGTTTTTCTTCTTCAAAAATGACTTTCTTTCCTATTTGGATTTTGGACACTTTGTGCAAAATGTCCAAAATCGGACTGCCCCTCTATGTAACTTTGTAAGTCTAAGTCCTTTGAAAATGAGCACCTAAGTATTATAAAAAAAAAATTAGATGGTGATTCAAGTGATATTTTCAAATTAGAAAATCAGCAAAGTTAAGGGAGCATATGGCCAACAATGGACTACCAAGCGGGAAGCTAGTTTTTTAATGATTCAGCATTCATATGTTCCGTTCATTTATATGCTCTCTAAAGTTCCTAATGATCTCAACAACCCTCTGGGATATCCAACAGTGTATGAGAGGATCTGTCTTAGAACCACTATCAAAGTTTTTGGATATACTTCTAAAACTATTATTTCAGAAAGTGAATTCTTAAGGATACGACACATTTATTGACTGCTTTGCAAGAAATCCAACAGTTGTCCAATAAATTATGGTTGGTAACTGTGGACACTGTAGGATTACAGTGGAGTGGACGAGTAGCCTAGTGGTTAGTGCAGGAGACTTTGATCCTGGGGAACTGAGTTCAATTCCCACTGCACCTCCTTGAGACTCTGGGCAAGTCACTTAACCCTCCATTGCCCCTGGTACAAAATAAGTACCTGAATATATGTAAACCACTTTGAATGTAGTTGTAAAAATCTCAGAAAGGCAGTATATCAAGTCCCATTTCCTCTTCCCCTTTATATACTGTTATTCTACAATAGAAGGCTTTAAATTTAATAGAGAAGTAATTAATAGAACAGTCTTGGTCTCACAGAATACCAGTTGGCTTCATTTTGGAATTTCTTCAACAAAAACTTATTTTGCCTTTGCAGACCAGTATTTTGAACAACAGCATGGAATAGTTATGGGGGCATCTGTTACTCCCTCTATTGCAACATTATCTCCCAGATTCTATACAGTGTGACCTAAGTTGCGCACGCAAATCCAGTCCTATTCTAGATTTATGCATGCAACTAAATTAGTTAACAAACCAATCAAAACCAATAATTGCCTCTTAACACGCAATTATTGCCACTAATTGACATTAATTAGAATTTACACGCAGAAGTTTCTAAGTGTATTCTGTAGCGTGATGTTATTTCTGTCTTATGTTATCGCAGTTGCTTTTCTGTGATATGTAAATTGAAAATTAAAAAAAGAAAAAGAAAGAAAGCAGAATCACTATGAAGATTATGACAGCCCCATTGGATCCATTATAATCACTCTGTACAGGATATAAAATGGACGACTATAAGTCATGTGTCTACTCTTTATCAGGGAAATAGAGATCAGGTGTTGAATTACTATAAACAACGGTGGATTTTTATGTTAGGAACTATGCACCCAGGTGGGCTTAATAATATGATTGAATGGCAATTGTTATGACTGGTGCATTTGAACTGACAACATAGTGACATTTACATTGGAGTTCTTGGAAGCACACTGCCGCTATTTTTGTTTCAATTATGTTGGAGGCTGAACAGTTTGTGACTAGAAAATGAATGATGTTCCTCAGGTCCTGAAGCAGATCTTTTTTGAAACATGATCATGTTGATGAGTGGAATAGCTTTGCTTATTTGAAGACTTTAATCCAAGTCAAGCATTGAATTTTTGGAATGCTTTTTTAAAAAGACTTTCACTATGCACGAATCACAAATTAACAGTGGGCTGAAGATGAAAGGAAGACAATGCACTTACTATACAAAAGGGAAGTTAGGTTTATTGAAGCCCATAGGTTTTCATTTTTAAAAGTATTATTTTGAAATATATTGGTAACTTAAAAGCCATAGGCGCTATTCTATACATATGAACACATCTTAAATAGCATGTATTTGATTGATAGGCATACACATAGGCAGAGTCTGGGTGGAGCATGGACAGGACTCAAAGCAAATAAAATACCAGGGGGCTCATTTTCAAACCCAGAAAATGTCATAAGGTGGCAGAAGGATGTTTTTCTCTCAAAAACGTCCAAGTTGTGATTTTCCACATTTTGCTCCACAATTCGTCCAAATTTCAAGGGGGCGCATTTTGATTGGGATATGAGTGGCATCAAAAAATAAGACATTTTTCTGCAATAATGTCTAGGGCCAAAATTAAAACATATTGGCTAGACCTGTTTCAATCATGACTAAATGACCAAAAGGTGCCCTAAATGACCACTGGACAGATTAAGGCATGACCCCCATACTCCCCTAGTGGTTACTGACCCTTTCCCAGATCCCTGTAACAGTATATACCAGACTCCATGACAGCTTCAGCTATGATGGCTGTTCCTATTAGAGCAGCAAGCAGGTCCCAGGAGTAGCCTAGTAGTCAATGTAGTGGAATGTTGAGGAGACCCATCCCCATATCCCACTCTAACTGGTATACTTGTTGTGGAACGTATGAGCCCTCCAGAAAACACTAAACACCTACTGTACCTATATATAGGGTACAAATGTAACAAAAATAAAAAATGTAGGTGACACCAGCAGGCATAAGATCTATTGTAGTGGTGTATAGTAAAAACATAAGTGTTGCCATACTGGGACAAACCAAAGGTCCATCAAGCCCAGTATCCTGGTTCCAGAGTTGGGCAAGATTCCAGAAGAGTAAAACAGATTTGATGCTGCTTATCCTACAAATAAGCAGTGGATTTTCCCAAGTCCATCTTAATAATGGCTTATGGACTTTTCTTTTTGGGAATTAGTCAAACCTTTTTTTTAAACCCTGTTAAGCTAACTGCTTTTACCACATTCTCAGACAATGAATTCCAGAGCTTAATTACACATTGAGTGAAGAAATTTTCTCCAGTTTGTTTTCATTTTAGTACTTAGTAGCTTCATTGCATGCCCCCTTGTCCTAGTATTTTTGGGAAGAATAAACAAGCAATTCTCATCTACCCAATTCCATGCCACTCAGTATTTTATAGACCTCTATCATATCTCCTTTCAGCCATCTCTTCTTCAAGCTGAAGAGACCTAGCTGCTTTAGCCTTTCTTCATAGGGAAGTCATCCCATCACCTATCATTTTTGTCACCCTTATCTGTACATTTTCTTTCTTCTATATTGTTGTAGCTTTTTGGTGGGTTTTGGAGGGCTCACAATACAACATAAGGGGGTAACAGTGAGATGTGTATCTGGGACCAATTATGTGAAGTTCACAGCAGTGTTTCACTGCTCTGCAAGAATGCTTGTGTGGCCGGTTTACTAAGAATGCTGCCCCCCCCCCCCCTCCCAATACCTCCCAATGGTTTGTATTTGTGTGTTTTTCCGTTGGCTGTTTTTTTTTCTTTTAATGGGCCTAAAAGATAGACTGAGCACAAAAACATCTAGCAAATGGCCATTTTGAAAACAAAAAGTTGGACGTTTTCTGGTTTGAAAATCGGATTTAGACGTCATATTGAAAATGCCCCTGTGTAAGTTACACGTGTATCGCTGGTATTTAGGCACAAACGCTTATCTATGGCTAGCTTAAGTGCTTGCAGCTAACCACATTCATGTGTATATACCTGGCTATGGTAGTATTCCATCAGGAAAGCAGGCATTATTTATTAGGATTTATTTACCGCCTTTTTGAAGGAATTCACTCAAGGTGATGCACAGTAAGATTAAGTCAAACATATGAAATGGACAATTACAGCAGTAAAAATATTCAAATAATACAAAGTATAGCATAATATAATACCTACAATGTTAACAAAAAAACGCAATAAAACATTTAATAGACAGCTAAGGGCATAAGCCATCACAAAAGAAAACAATCCACCAAAGTGGAGGAATAAAAGAGCCTCAACGAATATGTAACAACAGTCAAACTGTAAGGCGAGTGGACTGATCTTCCAACACTTGATCACAAATACAAAAATATTTTAGATGTTTCTGCACTTTTGTAGCGACAGCTTTTGTTTTGTGAGCTGAATATATGTTTCTCTACTGGATGTTTCCTGTCTCCACTTTGAAGATTAATATTTTTTAGATTGTGTCTGCAACAAGACAGGCTTTTTCAAGCCAAAACACGGTCCTGTCGGGTCCTTTTTGCTCCCTAATAAACTACATCCTTGAAAACCCATCAACTGTATGTGTGATCAAGTGTTGGAAGATCCACCCACTTGCCTTACTGTTTGATTGTTGTTATAAGCAAAGACAGAACATATAAATAAATAGGTAAGACAGAGGAGTAACAAGAGTAAGAAAGTATGGAGATTAATTTATGAAGTTGAACAAGAGGTCAGTAAGTGCTTGAATATTACCTTGGCTAGGGTAGGAGTAGATAAACATGTCCTGCTATAGTATGTACAGCGGGTGTCACTCCTTGTCTGTATGTGTGACTAACAAGTTAGTTACTTCTTCCATTAAAGGTCTGGTTGAAGAGCCAAGCTGTCACCTGCTTTCTGAAGTAAAGATAGTCTTGTGTTATGCGAAGCCTTTTGGGACATGCATTCCAAAGTGTGGGGGCTACTCCAGAGAAGGCTCACTGGTGGGTATCATAAGAATAGCCATAATGGTCCATCTAGCTCAGTATCCTGCTTCCAACAGTGGCCAATCCAGGTCCATGCGATGTCCTTTGGAGACGGTGTGGTTAGGGACCCTCCTTGAGAGGACCTTATAGGGGCATAATCGAACAGGGCGCTCAAGTTTTCCTGAGGGCATCCTTGCAGGACGTCCCCGCAAAGGGGCGGGGAAACCCGTATTATCGAAACAAGATGGGCAGCCATCTTTTGTTTCGATAATACGATCGGGGTCGCCCAAATCTCAACATTTAGGTCAACCTTAGAGATGGTCCACATAAATGTTGAGATGGTTGACCTTAGAGATGGTCATCCCTGATTTTCAGCAATAATGGAAACCGAGGACGCCCGTCTCAAAAACAACCAAATCCAACTCATTTGGTTGTGGGAGGAGCCAGCATTCGTAGCACACTGGTCCCCCTGACATGCCAGGACACCAACCGGGCACCCTAGGGGGCACTGCAGTGGACTACCTGATGTACTAACTGAAAGGAAAAAGCCCTTCCCTTACCGATCCCTTAGCGAAACGGGCATGAATGAAGAAAATCGCATGGAAATGAGCTGCTCACTGTTAGCTCATTTGCACACGATTTCCTTCCTAAGGAGGGGAAGCCAGTGCAGAGCAGCCATGCGTTATGCATGACTGCTCTGCGCATGCCAAAGACGGCTTCATACACGCAAACAAGCTGCGTGTATAATAGCCGTCTACAACCTTAAAAAAAACACAAGTCCAGGTGAAAACGTCCGTGCTCATCAGGGACGTCTTTTTTTGAGTATGGGTGAAGGACGTCCAGGTGTTAGGCGCCTTCGCTATGCCTCCGTCCCTGCGACGGGCAGTTGAGGACGTCCAAAATGTGGGTGTTTCTGCGAGAAGGACATCATGCCTTTGCTATGCCTCTGACACCCCCTTTATTTATTTATTTGGATTTTGGATCACAAGTAGCAGCAGTGGGATTTGAACCGGCCACCTCTGGATTGCAAGACCAGTGCTCTAACCACTAGGCCACGCCTCCACTCCACTCCCTTGAAATTTGGCCGTGCGTGGGGGGGGGGGGGGAGGAGGCAGTCAGGACATCCAAAATGTTTGAAAGAAAGACGTCCACACCTTTGCTATGCCTCCGCTGACACACACACTTCCCCCCCCCCCCCCCCCCCCCCCCCCCCCCCAGGACCTGCATACTGCTGCGATGGACCTGATTATGATATTTGAGGCTGGCAAAAAAAAGGTTTTAAAGTTGTTTTTTTTTCAGGGTGGGATGGGATTAGTCACCACTAGGGGAGTCACAGGTGGTCATCTGGTCAGTTCGGGCACCTTTTTGAGGCTTGGTCGTAAGAAAAAATAGACCAAGTAAAGTCGCCCAAGTGCTCGTCAGGGATGCCCTTCTTTTTTCCATTATCGCTCGAGGATGCCCATCTGTTAGGCACGCCCCAGTCCCACCTTTGCTACGCCTCCAACACGCCCCCCAGGAACTTTGGTCGTCCCCACAACGGGAAGCAGTTGGGGACGCCCAAAATCGGCTTTTGATTATGCCGATTTGGGGGACCCTGAGAGAAGGACACCCATCTCTCGAGTTGTGTCAAAAGATGGGCGCCCTTCTCTTTCGAAAATAAGCCTGATAGTGCCCTTTAGGGTGACCCTGTTCTTCAAGTACACTGGTCCATGTCCTTTAAGGGCCTTGAAGATGAGACAGTTTTAAATTTAGCCCTGTAGTGATAGCCAATGAAGTTTTTGCAAAAATGGTGTGATATGGTCACACTGCTTAAACCTTCTATTAGTCTTGCTGCAACATTCTAAAGCAATTGTAGCTGGTGCAGACCCTTTGTACTCAGACCAGTGTAGAATGCATTTATAGTAATCCAGTCTTGATGGTATCATGGCTTGCACAACTGAGACAAGATTTGCTTTATACATATAAGGAGAGAGGAGCATAGTTGTTACAAATGAGCTCTTGAAGGTTTCTTGCATTTTTTTTTTGGGGGGGGGGGGGGGGGGGTCAAAGTAAGTGTTGAATCAAACTGTATTCCAAGGTTCCTGACTTGTGAGTTGAGGGGGGACTTCATATTTCCCAAAAGAGATTTTGATGTCAGATATGTGCCCACTTGTAGCAGAGACTCATAGAAGATCGATTTTACTTGGGTTCAGGCAAAGGTTTTGTTTTTTTTTTTGTTTTTTTTTATATCCCAGTCTTGAAGTTAGACAGGTAGGCAGTTGATTCAGGGCTGTAGGTAAGGCAGAATCAATGGATACTTTCCTTTACAGAATAGGCTCCAATCATGCACCCTCTAAGAACCTAAATATAGGCACACACAGCAAATTTATTTAATAAATAAACTCAGTTCCACCAAGACAAGAGAGTGGAGGTCATTTTATAAAGTAGTTTGCCCATGTAAAACATGTTGACTTATCCTTTATAAAACTGATACAATTAACAAAAACCAGGGAATATACAAAACAAATCAGAGCAAATCCTGTGACTACTTGAAAATAAGTACACTAACCTTTTCCCAGAAATATAATAAAGATTTATTCTCAAAAAACATATACAAAACTGTGCAACATAACTTTGTTACAAAATTTTGTATATGTTTTTAAAAAAATAAATATTAATATATTTCTTGGAAAAGATTAGAGCACTTATTTTTAAGTAGTCCCTATACATGGCGGTGAGCATATGGACTATGTGTAGGCATTCCCAGGAGTAGAGCTAGACAGAGCTGGGGTAGAATTAGAATTTACATGCCATTCAATACATTTACACCAACTTTGAAGCAGGTGTAAATTTGTGCCAAATGATGTATGTAGGGCCTTAGGCATAAATACACAGGGGTCAATTATACTTTCATCAAAAATATGACTTCAGATCTAGCAGACCTAACCTTATGGATACATGCAGAGTAAATAAGCACAGAACCAACTCGAGTTTGGCAGGGTAAGAAAAATGCTATTATTATTCCAAAACACAGGGTACTCCTACACTTTAGACTTTGATTTATACAACAGTATAGATGCACAGTGGACTTAACATCACCATGTCATCACTGCAAGCTCCATATCATAACTCTACTTCACCTATTAAATATGCTACCAATGCAGTCAACTACTTTCCAAATTATAGGTCCTGCCACACTGCAATTTTAACAGACAGCTAAAGTACTAAAGAGGTCTTTAAGCTAAATTTGCTGGGGATGGGTGAGAAAAGCCCCAAAGTAGTTAACACCTAGGGAGGTAAGATATCAAATACCATTATAGAAAAGGGGTAATAAAAAAAAAAGTAAAATCTGGAAATCCTTTATACCAATGGTTGTAGTATGGGAAACAAATTTCTAGATCTAGAGGCTGCAATGATAGAAGTAGACTTGGATATAGTGGCAGTCATGGAGATGTGGTTAACAAAGCATCACGACTGTGATGTAGTTATACCTGGCTATAATCTATTCAGGAAGGACAGGGTAGGAAAAAAGGGTGGAGAAGTGGCATTATATGTTAAGAATAATATTAAAATGACAGAACTGCAGGATGTATGGGATAAGGAAGAAGCACAGTGGGTTAAACTGGTAAAAGGGAAAGGAAAATGTATTTACATTGGTGTAATATATACATCACCTTCAGTGTCAGAAGAAATACAGAGACTTAATTGAAGACATCCCAAAATAGCTTGGAAAGGGGAAGTACTACTGATAAGTGATTTCAACATTCTGGATGTTGGATGTTGATTGGGGCGGCTCTGCTGTGTGGTCGTCTAGAAGCAGAGAGAACTTAGATTCGCTACAGGAAGAACTGTTTCAGCAGTGGGTAATGGAACCGATGTGGGATGGAGCTATCCTAGACCTGGTGATCAGAAATGGGTAAAATGTTTCTGATGTTACAGTAGGAGATCATTTGACTTCTAGTGACCATCGAATGGTGTGGTCCAATATTAAGACAAAGGAGGAGAGGGCAACTAACTTTGCTGGGATGGGGAAATTTCTCAGGAAAGAGTTAGCTGGATGGGAGCAGCTGAAGGAAATAGAACAGCAGTGGGCAAAACTGAAAGATGCAATTTTAAAGGTGCAGTAGGAATCAAACTCAGTCCCCCAGGATCAAAGTCCACTGCACTAACCACTAGACTACTCCTCCACTCCAAGGTTAGCCTTCATACAATACAAGAAGACTCAGAAAGAGGAGGACAGGCAAAAATACCTGAAAAACCTAAGAGAAGCTGAAAAAGCTGTCAGAAATGCGAAGAGCCAAATGAAAAAAGAACAGCCAATACGGTAAAATTGGGGAACAAGACTTTTTCAGATATATAAATGACAGGAGGAAGTGCCATAATAGCATTGTGAGACTCAAAGTTGAGGGGAAGAAATATGTAGAAGATGATAAGGATAAAGCTGAACTGCTTCAGTGGCATACCAAGGACGGGGCGGTGGGGGAAGTCTGCTGTGGGTGCATGCTGCAAGGGGGTGCAGGGAGCAGCCACGCGGCTGCCAGATCCACTGGTTCCCTGCTCCCTCCGACATTACTTCCTGTTCTGTGGCAGGAAACCGGCAGAGCTAACAGCTACACAACTGTTCCCTGCACCCCCAGGGAGTAAGAGTGATGCAATGAAGGAGTGGAGTTGATGTGCTGGGGGTGCGCAGTGGTGATCTGCCACAGGTGGCAGCTGACCTACGAATGCCACTGAACTGCTTAACAATTATTTCTGTTCTGTGTTCATGGACGAAAGGCCGGGGGTTGAACCACAGAAAACAAATGCTAAACAGGATGGATGTATAGTAGGCCGGGACCGATTTTCAGAAGACTCTATTCGGGAGGAGCTGGCTAAACTAAAAGTAGACAAAACGATGGGGTCTGATAGGATACATCCAAGAGTGCTCAGGGAACTCAGAGATGTTCTGGCGGCACCACTATATGACCTCTTCAATGCTTCCTTAGAGTTTGGAGTGGTCCCAGAGGACTGAAGGGCGGATGTGGTCCCTCTGCCCAAAGCGGAAGCAAGGAGGCAGTTGGAAATTACAGACCTGTCAGTCTGACCTCGGTGGTGAGTAAATAAATAGAAACTTCTAAAGCGGAGGATCATGAGGTTTCTTGAATCGAATGGACTGCAGGACCTGAGGCAGCATGGCTTCACTAGAGGCAGGTCGTGTCAGACAAATCTGATTGATTTCTTTGACTGGGTGATGAAAGTTAGATGTGGGAGGGGTGCTAGATGTGATGTACTTGGATTTTAGCAAAGCTTTTGACATGGTCCTACACAGGCGGCTGATAAATAAACTGAGTGCCCTTGGAATGGGACCTAAAGTGACTGACTGGGTTAAAAACTGATTAAGTGAAAGGAGAAAGAGAGTAGTGGTAAATGGAGCTTGCTCTGAGGAAAAGGCTGTTATCAGTGGTGTATCACAGGGTTCGGTCCTCGGGCCGGCTCTTTTTAACATCTCTGTGGTGATATTGCGGAAGGAATGTCTGGTAAAGTTTGTCTCTTTGCAGAAGATACCAAACTCTGTAACAGGATGGACACCCCGGAGAGTGTGGATGGTATGAAGAAGGATCTAGCAAAGATTTAATGCTAAGAAATGAAGGGTTATACACTTGGGGTACAAGAATCCAAGGGAATGGTACATTATAGGGGGTGAAGTGTTTCTGTGTACGAATGAAGAGCAGGACTTGGGGGTGAATGTGTCTGATGACCTTAAGGTGGCCAAACAGGTAGAAAAGATGACGGCCAAAGCCAGAAAGATGCTTCGGTGCATAAGGAGAGAGACGACCAGCAGGAAAAAGGAGGTGATAGTACCCTTGTATAAGTCTCTGGTGAGACTCCATTTAGAGTACTGCATGCAATTCTGGAGACCGCACCTACGGAAAGATATAAACAGGATGGAGTCGGTCCAGAGGGTGGCTACAAAATTAGTAAGCAGCTTCTGTCGTAAAACATATGGACAGGCTTAGGAACCTTAATATGTATATGTTGAGAGAGAGGGGATATGATAGAGATGTTAAATGCCTCAATGGCAAGCTTTTTCAAATGAAGAAAAACTCTGGAATGAGGCGGTACATAATGAAGTTACGAGGAAACAGACTTAGGAGGAATCTAAGAAAATACTCTTTCTCCAAAATGGTGGTGGATGAGTGGAATGGCCCCCTGGTGGAGGCTGTGGAGACAATGACTGTGCCAGAATTTAAGAAAGAATGGGACAGGCATGTAGGATCCCTTAGGAAAGGATGAGTTAGTGGTTACTGAGGATGGGAAGACTGGACGGGCCATTTGGCCCTTATCTGCCATCATGTTTCTAGGTATCTGTATTATGTGCCCAAAACTCAATTGTGAATCAGCCAATGCAAGCTGCATTTTGCTTAATCTCAGCAGTTACTAAGAGGGCAGTTCCTAGATACCATACACAGAAAGTGCTCCCTGCCCTCTAGATACACATGCTAGATAAACAGAATGACAATTCACTCATGTGAAAGTTTAAAGTTCACAAGCCCAACCTACGATTGTTATGTAGTCTTCCACTGTATCTAGCACGGCCACTGAGAGGCTAAAGGTGCTGTACACCAAAAAGAAAGTGGCCAAATTTATCACTAAGTTCTTGACTGCAGCTGTCCAAAGTCATGTCCATTCACTTGATCACTTGATTAGACTCCTTTCAGAACCTCTACTATTGTAAAAACTAGATCTAACTGAATAAGAAATGCTGGAGGATACGAAAATCTCTATTTAAGCCATACATGAAGGAATTAATGCAGACTGTAGAACACGATTCCTATGGGTGTCTCTAGTGTTAGCTCGGCTACAGCGCAGCTTCATAAACAGGGCCCTAGGTGGATACTACATATTACGGATGGTAGATACCATGTGCTGTCAAATATGCAATTAATGTGGGTTCATCTAACAGGTGGCACTAAGCACATCCGTACTCACAGCACCTGAAAATAAAGCATGTTACGGAACATTTGTTTATAGTTACGTCTATTAAAATCCTTAATATACCACTGAAGCCGACATGCAGATCACAGCGGTTAACAATATGAAAAAGACTAAACACAATTTTAAAAAAATTAGGAACTACAATTGGAATAGGATACTGACATGCAAACCACAAAGAGAGCAAACACATATCTCTGTGCCCTGAATTCCAGTGAAATCCCAACATGTCAAGAGAGAAACAAACCATCAAAAGCTAGGGAAAAATGTGTTTTTAATAATAAGTGGACCTACAAAATAAAAGCTCACAGTGTATAGAAGGCGGAACATCATTCCATGATAGTGGCATAAAAAAGGAAAAAGCAGAATGATAAGTACTTTCATTATAGGCCTGTTTGGATTAGGAAGAACTAAACAGTGTGAGTCAACAGATCTAAACCCGAGTAGGCATGTATGGGATTGTCAGATTGGCCAAAAAGGTTGGTGCACTACAATTTTTGTTTTTGTTGTTACATTTGTACCCCGCACTTTCCCACTCATGGCAGGCTCAATGCGGCTTACATGGGGCAATGGAGGGTTAAATACGCTTTGGGGCTCATTTTCAAAGCATTTAGACTTACAAAAATTCCACAGGTTACTATTTAACCCCCCCCCCCCCCCCATTTACAAAACCATGCTAGTAGCTGCTGCATGGCTCTGTTGACACAGCTCATTCAAAGTGAATGGACTGCGTCGGCGCTAGCGCGGCTTTGTAAAGAGGGGGTAAATTTGCAAGTGTAATGCTTTGAAAATACGCCTCTTTGTGAGAAAGTATTTTAAATGAGATCCTAAATGAAATCGGAAGCCACTGCAACTGTGCTAAAAGTGGTCTGGCTTAGTCTGATTTGTGCGCTTTAAGGAGAACGCGAGTTGCAGTGTTTTGTAATGTCTGTAATCTCTTCAATTTTGGTAATCCTCAATTCTAGAGAACAGCAATGCACGAGTGTGTGTAACGAAGAAAAATCTTAACACATCATATAAGTAATGTAACTGGTGTAAATTGTTTGTGGAAACTGTAGGGGGAATGCTGGACATGCCCCAACAGTTACCATAGGGCCTTAGCACTTAAGGCATGTTGCTTTTGGCTAACACATGTTACATGAAAGAATCTAACACGTTAGTAAATATGCCCCTAAATTTTGGGCCTCAGCCTTTTGTGAATAATGGGCTCTTAGCCTTTATTTTTGTGTAAAATATTTTGTGTGTAGCTGTACACATGGTTTGTCAATTTTCACTGCTTACCAAAATTGCCTTTCACATTTGTAAGCCACTCATGTACATCCAAACTTGTAATACCGCTTTCCTTTATTTTATTTCTCTTAAATAATTCACTTCTTCTAAAATTTCACAGTCCTGTTTATTTATTTTATTTATTGCATTTGTATCCCACATTATCCCACCTATTTGCAGGCTCAATGTGGCTTATAGAGACTTGTTATGGTATAGCCATTTCAGGTTAATAGATACATTTGGTGATGTGGAGAGATGAAGTGTGAGAGAAAAAGGTATAGGCCGATAGTTCATTTTAAAAATATGGATTTTGATTCATACCTTTTGCAGTTGATGTTCAAAGTGAGTTACATTCAGCTACAGTAGGTAGTTCCAGATTCTTGGAGGGCTTACAATCTAAGGCATCCTTTTACTAAGGTGCACTAACGGAATAAAATGGGCTTCTTAGGATTTGGCACATACTAACGATTAACGTGCGCTAAACCCTTTAGTGCACCTTAGTAAAAGAAACCCTAAGTTTGTACCTGAGGCAATGGAGGGTTAAGTGACTCACCCAAAGTCACAAGGAGCTGCAGTGGGATTTCAACTGAGGTTCTCAGCCCACTGCTCTAACTAGAAGGTTAGTCCTCAACAATGATACTTCACTGCATTTATTTTAAAACGTTGGGCACTATAAAGATACATTTAGGCTATTTAAAATGTATCTATATAAGTTGGGATGATATTAGGAGCAGTCCAGGGACCAGAAATTATATGGACAGCAGAAACATTCAGTCCCTATCTGTATAATTTCTTCATTCAAGTATGAATGTAGAACCAGCAGATCATACTTTATTGATAAGTTATGCTGCTGGGGGGATGTTCAGTCTCAGACAGGTGTGGAGGCTTATTTTTAAAGCATTTTGTAAGTCTAAGTGCTTTGAAAATAAGCCCATAGTGTAGCTGAAAACATGCATAAACCTACAGATAAATTATCCATATATATTTAAGCAACTGCTATCCTACCAACAGTTTACTTCACCATGATTAACAGTAATTGCAACATCAAAAACTAATTAAAAAAATGTCTTACAGTTCTAACCTAAAGCAGTGAAAGCCAGTCACAACTTTTCTGCACCCCAATGCCATGCACCGAGCACCAATTCTAAAATAGCAGCTGGGCACCAAAATATCATCATTATAGAATACCAGATTAAGTAGCAGACTTGGTGGAGCTGAAGGAGACAGAGAGGTACATAGAGGAGACCCACCTCCAGTCTGGTAGCCCCTGTGCTACCTTGGAGGAGGGAGGTCTCCTAGAAGGAGAGCATCACCCTGGTGAAGTAGAAAGTACTCCTGTAGCCAGGACCTGCCCACCAGGGGATGTACTATCCTCTCACAACCAAGGATATGTCTCCAAGTGCTGCCCAGGAGGGAAAGGTTAGGACAGCTGTTGTTGGTGGTGATTCGATTATTAGGCATATAGATAACTGGGTGGCTGGTGGACGTGAGGATCGCCTGGTGACTTGCCTGCCTGGTGCGAAAGAGGTGGACCTCACGCGTCACCTAGATACAATTTTAGATAGTGTTGGGGAGGAGCCATCTGTCTTGGTACATGTGGGTACCAATAACATAGGAAAATGTGGGAGAGAGGTTCTGGAAGCCAAATTTAGGCTCTTAAGTAGAAAGCTCAAATCCAGATCCTCTAGGGTAGCATTTTCTGAAGTGCTACCCGTTCCACAGGCAGGGCCCAAGAGAGGGGCAGAGCTCCGGAGTCTCAATGCACGGATGAGACGATGGTGCAGGGAGGAGGGTTTTAGATTTGTTAGGAACTGGGCAACATTCTGGAGAAGGGGGAGCCTATTCCGAAAGGATGGGCTCCATCTTAACCAGGGTGGGACCAGGCTGCTGCCATCGGCATTTAAAAAGGAGATAGTGCAGTTTAAACTAGAAATGGGGGGGAAGGCCAACAGTTGCTCAAAAGCACATGGTTCGGGATAAGGTATCTTTCAAAGATATCACCAAAACAGGGAAGATAGGGTATCCTGATAGTGAGGTTGCAAAAGAGACCATAGTAGATCAGGTGGCCTTAAATAGAAATCAGACAAAAATTGCAAATTAATACTGTCAAGTACTGATGTAAATAGGAACAACATAGTTTGAAATGTCTATATGGAATGCCAGGAACCTAAGAAACAAGATGGGAGAGTTAGAATATATTGCACTAAATGAAAAATTAGATATAATAGGCATCTCTGAGACTGGTGGAAGGAGAATAACCAGTGGGACACTGTCATACCGGGGTACAAATTATATCGTAGTGATAAGGTTGATCAAATTGGTGGAGGGGTAGCATTGTATATTAACGACAGCCTTGAATCAAATAGACTGAAAATTCTGCAGGAAACAAAGCACTTCTTGGAATCACTGTGCATTGAAAATCCATGTGTAAAGGGGAAAAGGATAGTGATAGGAGTGTACTACCGTCCGCCTGGCCAGGATGAACAGGCAGATGCAGACATGTTAAAAGAAATTAGGGACGCAAACAAACCGGGCAACACAATAATAATGGGTGATTTCAATTACCCCAATATTGACTGGGTAAATGTAACATCGGGACACACTAGGGAGGTAAAATTCCTTGATGAAATCAAGGACAGCTGTATGGAGCAGCTGGTACAGCAGCAGACGAGAGAAGGAAAAATTCTAGACCTAGTCCTTAGTGGAGCGCATGACCTGGTGCGGGAGGTAATGGTGCTGGGGCTGCTTGATAACAGTGATCATAATATGATCGGATTTGATATTAGCTCTGAAGTATACATAGGAAATCAAATACGTTAGCATTTAACTTTAAAAAAGGAGACTATGATAAAATGAGAAGAACGGTGAAAAAAAAACAAAACTTAGAGGAGCGGCTGTGAGGGTGCTGTTCAAAAATACCATCCTGGAAGCCCAGGCCAAATATATTCCGCGTATCAAAAAAGGAGGACGGAAGACCAAACGACAGCTGGTGTGGTTAAAAAGTGAAGTGAAGGAAGCTATTAGAGCTAAAAGAAAATCCTTCAGAAAATGGAAGAAGGAACCAACTGAAAAAAATAAGAAACAGCATAAGGAATGTAAAGTCAATTGCAAAGTGCTGATAAGGAAGGCTAAGAGGGATTGCGTTGGAGGCAAAAACACATAGCAAATTTTTTTTTTCGGTATATTAAAAGCAGGAAGCCGGCAAAAGAATCGGCTGGACCGCTAGATGACCGAGGAGTAAGAGGGGCGATCAGGGAAAACAAATCCGTAGCAGAGAGATTAAATGAATTCTTTGCTTCGGTCTTCACCGAGGAAGATTTGGGTGGGATATCGGTGCCAGAAATGGTATTCAAAGCTGACGAGTCGGAGAAACTTAATGAATTCTCTGTATACCTGGAGGATGTAATGGGGCAGTTCTACAAACTGAAGAGTAGCAAATCTCTTGGACCGGATGGTATTCATGCCAGAGTACTGCTAAACTGAAAAATTAGCCTGCAGAGCTATTGTTAGTAATATGTAATTTATCTTTAAAATCGAGCATAGTACCGGAAGATTGGAGGGTGGCCAATGTAATGCTGATTTAAAAAAAAAAAGGTTCCAGAGGTGATCCGGGAAATTATAGACCAGTGAGCCTGACGTCGGTGCCGGTCAAAGTGGTAGAGACTATTATTAAGAACAAATTTACAGAGCATATTCAAAAGCATGGATTAATGAGACAAAGTCAACATGGATTTAATGAAGGGAAATCTTGTCTCACTAATCTACTTCATTTCTTTTAAGGGGTGAACAAATATGTGGATAAAGGTGGGCCGGTTGATATTGTGTATCTGGATTTTTAGAAGGCGGTTGACAAATTACCTCACGAAAGACTCCAGAGGAAATTGGAGAGTCATGGGATAGGAGGTAGTGTCCTATTGTGAATTTAAAACTGGTTAAAATATGAAAAACAGAGAGTAGGGTTAAATGGTCAGTATTCTCAATGGAGAAGGGTAGTTAGTGGGGTTCCCCAGGGGTCTGTGCTGGGACCGCTGCTTTTTAACATATTTATAAATGACCTAAAGATGGGGGTAACTAGTGAGGTAATTAAATTTGCTGATGACACAAAGTTATTCAAAGTCGTTAAATCGCGGGAGGATTGTGAAAAATTACAAGAGAACCTTACGAGACTGGGCGTCTAAATGGCAGATGACGTTTAATGTGAGCAAGTGCAAAGTGATGCATGTGGGAAAGAGGAACCCAAATTATAGCTACGTCATGCAAGGTTCCATGTTAGGAGTCACAGACCAAGAAAGGGATCTAGATGTCGTCGTCGATGATACATTGAAACATTCTGCTCAGTGTGCTGCTGCGACTAAGAAAGCAAATAGAATGTTAGGTATTATTAGGAAAGGAATGAAAAACAAAAATGAGGATGTTATAATGCCTTTGTATCACTCTATGGTGCGACCGCACCTCAAATATTGTGTTCAATTCTGGTCGCCACATCTCAAAAAAGATATAGTGGAATTAGAAAAGGTGCAGAAGGGCGATGAAAATGATAAAGGGGATGGGACGACTTCCCTATGAGGAAAGGCTAAAGTGGCTAGGGCTCTTCAACTTGGAGAAAAGGCGGCTGAGGGGGAGATATGATAGAAGTCTATACATTAATGAGTGGAGTTGAATGGGTAGATGTGAAGCGTCTGTTTATGCTTTCCAAAAATACTAGGACTAGGGGGCATGCAATGAAGCTACAATGTAGGAAATTTAAAACGAATCAGAGAAAATGTTTCTTCACTCAACGTGTAATTCAACTCTGGAATTCGTTGCCAGAGAATGTGATAAGGGCAGTTAGCTTAGCAGAGTTAAGGAAAAGTCCATAGACCATTATTAAATGGACTTGGGGAAAATCCACTATTTCTGGGATAAGCAGTATAAAATGTTTTGTACTTTTTTGGGATCTTGCCAGGTATTTGTGACCTGGATTGGCCACTGTTGGAAACAGGATGCTGGGCTTGATGGACCTTTGGTCTTTCCCAGTATGGCAATACTTATGTACTTATGTATTGGTTCATCTAAATGTTGGAAACAATAGTAACACCATGTACGGCAGGCATTACTGTGAATGCCTAAGTGTGGCAAGTGATGAATGTAATTTACTGAATTCTGTAAGTTATACATGTAACTGGGAAGCCTGCCCATGTTCCACCTATGTGCACACCGCCTTCACCTTTACAGGCCAAGTGATTTGTGCATGTAAGTTATAGAATAGCACATATCACTTACACATGATAGTATTCTATAACTTATACATGCAATTGGGACTAGATTCTATAATATATGGTGCCAGCATGGGAAACCCCCCCCCCCCCCCATATTTAGCACTATTCTATAACCTGTGCCTAACGTTAGGCAGAGTTTATAGAATACATTTAGTTGCTGGACCCGTGACTGAATTTAGGCATGATCATTTACGCCAACTAAAACCTGGTGTAAATGCCTGAGCCTAACTTAGGTGCAGATCAAGTGTATTCTATAACAGTGTGCATAGTTTCTAGGAATGCCACGACCCGCCCATGCCCACACCCCCTTTTGAGATTGCACACACACCACTTTACAGAATATGCTTAGAACGTTTTGTGCGTAAATTCTAATTAGTGCCAATTAGTGCTGATAATTGCTCAAAGTTGGCCAATCATCAGTGCCGATTGGCTTGTTAAACAATTAAATTGCATGTGCAATTTGGCTGCACTGTTTCACACTAGCATGCGGAAAACACTTCTGGGGAAGTAGCTCCTGATCCTCCTCAGTTTCCACATCACTTGGAACATTTTGGATACTACTTTTGTGGCTTGGGGTTCAAAGGTAAGTTTCTGATTGATGACTACCCCCATGATCTTCATCTGAGATGGGGTAAGTCTGACCCTCTAGAGTGATGCTGGGGGTAAGTGTTGCGATTGTGTAGAGAATTACAACTAGGAATTGTGTCTTCTCTCTATTAATTTGAGCTTGAATGCTGAAGCTCACGCGTCTATGGTGTTTATCCCTAATGTGATCTTGTCTATTATGTTGCTCAATTTGTTATCAAAGGGTGTATTATATATATATATATATATATATATATATATATATATATATATATATATATATATATATAATAGATATATACACACGTCATCGGCGTAAATGAAGGAGTTTACAGCATGTTTGGCTACTAGCCTAGATAATGGTACCATCATGACATTAAATAGCATTGGAGAAATGGAAGATCCTTGCGGTACTCCACGGTGGATTTCCATGTGTAGGAAAACATGTTTTCCATTTTTACTTGATACGATCTAGAGGTCAGGAAGCTCTCAAAACAATCCGAGGACTACTACTCCTCCTAGTAACATCTCATCCAGAAGTCGTAGTAGAATGGTTTACCATGGCAAAGACCAAAAATTGCAGGAGCAGGATCTTTTTCTCTATACTAATTTCTTTCCTGAAGTTGGCAACCAGTGTGGTTAAGACTGTTTTGGTATTGTAGTGTGGTCTAAAACCTGATTGGGAGTCATGGAGTATTGAGAACTTGGACAGATGTTTCATGAGTTGTTTGGCGACTATACCTTCCAGGAGTTTTGCTATGAGGTGGGTAGACACTATTGGTCTGTGGTTTCTGATATCACTTTTACTTCATTTCACATTTTTTGGTATTGGAATAAGGATGATATTTTTCTGTTTGGGGAAGATACCCATCGATAGCATCATTTGTATATGTGCTGTGAGTTGTTCATTAAATTTGGTGGGTGTTTCTTTCAGCAGATAGTTAGGGCATGTGGCCAGCAAACAATAACATCTGGCAAATTTTTTCAGAGTATTTTTCACGAGGTTTGGATTAGTAGTGCGAACGAGGTCCGTATTCTGTCTACAGCTCTTACTTCATCATGTCTGTTTGATATGTCTATGTAGGATTCCAGGTATTTGCCTCCATCCTGGGAACTTCTTTTCAGGGCTGTTATCTTTGAAGTAGTGAACTAGTTCGTCTCCTCTGGATGGTTGCTCATTTTTCATTGTCAACATTGTGGCATTCAGAAGGTTGTTCACTAAGCTGTAGAGTTTTCTGGTGTTTTATACTCTGTTCACCATAGGAATGTTTGATCTTTCTTAGCATGGCTTTGTCTTGTTTTGTCACCAGCTTCCATTTAGATTGCCTTCTGATTTATGCTTTTGTCATTATCTTTCCAGTTTTCTGCAGGCTCTTTTCAGTTCTCTTACTTCACCGTTGAACCATGGTGCAATCTTACTTCTGGTTGACCTTTTAGCCTTTGTTGGGGTGATTTCATTTAGGATTATCAGGCATCTTTCTTCCCATGCTGTCATGAAGTTGGTAGTTTCTTCTAGTGAAGGCGATCAGTCGTCGTACATTCTTGACCAGAATTTCTCGTTGTCTATCATGTGTTTCACAGATGTTGGCTTTTGTTTCTGTTTGGAAAGACATCTCATAAGAACATAAGAGTAGCCCTACTGGGTCAGACCAATGGTCCATCTAGCCCAGTATCCTGTTTCCAACAGTGGCCAAGCCAGGTCACAGGTATCTGGCAGAAATTTCTTCTCTAAACTACTAATGGGGCAAAACAAGGGACATGGATGTCTTTCCAGTTGAGGGTCATGGTTAGCCTGTAATGGTCAGACCATGGCATTTTTTCCCATGCGATGGCTTCTGGATTTATGAGATGTGCCTCTGTGAATCTGCAAGCTGACAGGTCCAGGGCATGTCCTTTGATGTGTGTTGCTATTGTGGGCAGGTACTGTAAATCCTATTGTTGTAAAAAAAACACATTGTGGCAATCTTTGGTGATCTTGTCGTTTTGATCTTATTGTGGCAATATTCGATGATCTTGTTTTGATCTTCGAGGTATAGGTTAAAATCATCAATTAATAACACATTTGGTTCGGTCAGTGAACGTGTTGGAGATGAATTCAGTGAAGTCCTGTTGCACTGCTGACCATTTTGCAGGGGGCCTGTACAATAATATGCAGCACAATTGGCCTCCCAGGGTGTTGCCTTGTATGTTGCAGGCTAATATCTCTAGGTGGGGAGAGTTAAGAAAAGATACTTGTTCTGTTTTGAAGAAGGATTTGTATATTATGGCTACACCACCTCCTTTTTTTCTGTCATATGCAGGATTTTGTTGAATCAGCTCAGCTGGTAGGCTGCTTTTTAACTTATTACTAACCCTGTTAACAACAATTTTTGGAACCAGAGTCAACGTGGATTTGCTATGACAAAGTGGGGATACTAACCCCCCCCCCCAAATCTTGATTATATAGTCTTAATTACTTTTTGAAAATAACCAATTGTTCGTTCATACTGAGTTGGAGTAGGTTGTGTAGATTAGTGAAACGAATGCCTACTTAATGCATATTGAATAGTAATTTTTAGACATCAGAATGTGAAAAATATATGCGTGTGATGACTTTTACAAAGCACTACAGGAAGGGTAACAGTAGCCCCATCATTTACTGCTGAAGACTTTCAGAAAGAATTCTACCAACTGTCACCAACACATCTGAATACTCATTTATGGTAAACTTAAATAAACGACAAACATGCCAAATCTTGCCTCTAATAATTCAAGAAACTGAGACACAATTAGAAACATGTTAAGATTATTACCCAACCATCATCTGACACCTTCCAATATAGCAGGCAACTGAAAGTTATTACTCTTTGATTTGTGTGTGTGTGGTTTTTTTTTTAAATAAAAAGTCACCTAGAAAAAGATCTGTTTGCAGTTTCACATTTCACTACAGCAGATATTACCAACCAGCACCTTGGTGAGGACACTCAAGCTACTCACAAAGTAGAAATACCAGACACTAATGTTCAGTACTATAAATCTTAAAGAATCATTAGTAGTTACCCCTACAGGGTACAAATTTAAGAAATTTTCTACATTTCTTTGTTGCTGACAGTGATGCTCTGACAAACCTCATTAACAGATGATGTCTAATGTTGTTCTGTAACCTTTTTGGAATTAGGAAGAAATGACAAATTCCTTCAGTGTGAAAGGCATGTCAGACAATTACTACAGCTTCTACATTTACAGGAGAAACAGGTTTTCTAAGCTTGAAAAATTGTATAATTTAAGGCAAACTTATTTATACTTATTATTTAGAAAATCATTTTTATAATTTTTTTTTTAATTTTGAGAAGACTTTATAGAAATTCCAAAAGACACAACGATACAACAATGCACGAAAAACAAGCAAGCAAGCAAACAGAATCTATTGCGGAATAACAGCATATCAGCATACTATATGTTAATTCAAAAAAGTTTAAAGAAAATTTAAACTAACAAAAGTTCCCCCTCCCCCTTCAAAGAACTAGGTCCATCCAAGGAAAAGAGCAAACATCCAGAAGGTAATTAGAAGCACCTCTCAACTGTAAATGCAACCCATCATCACTTTACTTTAAATGCTGAACTGTTTCTTCCTATATCTCTTTAATTAATTCTATTATGTCATCCATGATCTCTATGAAACACCAATTGTTATCTTCTACTCTGGAATGGCGAAAGCCATAACGGAGCATTGTAAGCCACATTGAGCCTGCAAATAGATGGGAAAATGTGGGATACAAATGCAATAAATAAATAAATAAACAGAACGATCAGCCCTGGATCTGCACAATTTGTGCGCTAGAGTATGGCCTGGTTTATTAGTCCACTCATAATAATGCTGTTTCTGCCTAAGAGTCAAAAATTGAAGTTGATCAGTGTAAATATCATCTAACTGCAATCTGGCAGCCTGTAGTTCCCGTAAAACAGACACTTCCTGAGTCATTTTGTGACCGGCTTTCAAAGTACAAATCTGAGAAAGAGAGCGTGCTATTTGAGCACAAGCCTCTCGAGCCAGATGACCAGCTTTTTGAACAAAATACCTTCAAAGCATCCCAGACAATGTCAAGAGGAGGTCCCGAATGCAAATTTGTCTCTAAATAATCCTTGCATAGAATTTACACGTCTGCTATCTCAGAAAGCCACTATTTACATATGTCGACACTGCTACATACAAAGCTATTGCTCCTGTAGGAGGCCATGGATTAGCATAGCTACAGTTGCCCAAAGACATCTGAACAGGGTTCCACTTCCAGCTGTAGCGGGAAGGCAATTTCTTGACATGCGCTCTCAAATAAGAGATGTCATCAGAAGGAGATTCACAGCAGGAAGAAGGAGGAGATAAATAAGATAATTCCTGTACAGCACTCCTCTTCTTCTAAGGAGGATTCCAGAGGAAAAAAAGGTGCAGAGAATGGCCCCCTTGGGGACTGGAGTCTGAAGCAGACAAAGATCAACTAATTTGAAGTGAACATCTCTCTCTCTCTCTCTCTCTGCAGGAATAACAGCTATGGACTAAGATAAGTACATAAGTACATAAGTAGTGCCATACTGGGAAAGACCATAGGTCCATCTAGCCCAGCATCCTGTCACCGACAGTGGCCAATCCAGGTCAAGGGCACCTGGCACGCTCCCCAAACGTAAAAACATTCCAGACAAGTTATACCTAAAAATGCGGAATTTTTCCAAGTCCATTTAATAGTGGTCTATGGACTTGTCCTTTAGGAATCTATCTAACCCCTTTTTAAACTCCGTCAAGCTAACCGCCCGTACCACGTTCTCCGGTTTAAACTCTAACCCCTTTTTAAACAAGATGATGGTATAGTGGCTGTTATAGTAGCCCTTGACACATTCGTCGGGTATCTTTTATAGGAACTTAAGAATAGCCATACAGGGTCAAACCAATGGTCCATGTAGCCCAGTATCCTGCTTCTAACATTGGCCAATCCAGTTTACAAGTACCTGGCAGTACTTCTCAATAACAGAATATGGACTTTTCCTCTAGGAACTTGTCCAAACCTTTTTTGAAACCAAGATACGCTAACTGCCGTTACCAGATCCTCTAGCAGAGAGTTCCAAAGCTTAACTATTCTTTGATTGAAAAAATTTCCTCCTGTTTTAAAAGTATTTCCATGTAATTTCATTGAGTGGTCCCTGGTCTTTGTATTTTTTTTGAAAGAGTGAAAAATTGATTCACTTCTGCCCATTCTACACCACTCAGGATTTCACAGATCTCAATCATATCCCCCCCCCCCCCCCCCCCCCCCCCCCAGCTGTATTTTCCAAGCTGAAGAGCCCTAACCTTTTTAGCCTTTCCTCATATGGGAGGAGTTCCATAACCTCATTTTGGTCGCTCTGCTTTGAACCTTTTCTAATTCCTCTATATCCTTTAGGTGAGGTCACACCATGGAGCGATACAGAGGCATTATAATATTTTTGGTTTTATTTTGCATCCTTTTCCTGGTAAAGGAAGACTGCTCAGGCAAAGGTAGCAAAGTAGATAGAAAAGACTCACTGACCACTGCGACTAGACCTTATGGTCAATTGTTGATTAGCCTGTTTGTACTTCAGTTGGGGAGTGAAAAGATGTTTGTGCTGGGCCCATGCGGTTAGTACAAAATGAACTTTGCATTGGCAAAGAGGATGGTCAGCACTACTGTCCATCTGAAATCCGACTGCCCATGTCTGTAATTAGGGAAAGCTAAGGTATGTTTGAGCTGCAGTTTGTGCTTCTCTAGAACTTTGAGGATGCTTTTACTTCAGGCCTGTACAAGCATGCAGGAGATGACTGTGCTTTAGGCCTGGAAACCTCTAAGGAGGTTTGTGTCAATTTGAAGGATCCTTGGTGTTTCTCCTTTGTGTACAGGGAGGAAGAGGCAGCTTCCATTGAGAGTGAGCAGAGGCAGATGATGTCCTTTCCTAGTCAAGTAGGAGTCTTCTCCACTTCAGTGACTATGGAGTCAGTACAAATGATCCTTTCAGGCTTGCAGAAACATCCTGCCACAGTGCTTGATGTCAACTCAATTATGGTCTGAGCCCAGATAAATAAAAGACATGGGTGAAATGGGTGTCCAAGTTCTAGATCTTTCTCTCAAATTCTAGACATGCTGGAACCCTACCTAGAACATTTTCACAGAAGAAAACAAAAAATTAAAATAAGCTAATTAAAAAAACATCTTTTATTTTCCACATTCATTTGGTAGTGCAGAAAAAAAAGAGGTACTGAGGAGACTGTCACATGAGAAGTGCATGCATACTAAGCATGTATCACTTAGATTTGAGAGCCGTTCCATCCCAGTGTCATCAGATGACATCACCCACTTGTGGGTCTGACTCAGTCTCATCCTGTTGATGCAAAATGCATTGTAGTAGTCTAGACCTATATGGAAACCTTACAAATGTGCCCAAAATATCATTTAACTTTAAATAAATATAAACCAACTTTAATACCTAATATGGAGACAAAGACATGAAATAACAGATAGTTTATGAGTGTTGCAAGGGTTTTAACAGCATGCTCACTGAACTAATATGTAACACAAAGTGTAATTGCTAGCTTTCATGTGCAGGAGCATTTTGGAGAATTCTACAGAGATACTGCAAGTCCTACATGTAGGAGTCATTTGAAGAATTGCTTCATACTGGCCATCTAGATACCTATGGCCTTTCTAAGCAATTCCCCATTTATCACCACCTGCTACGTCAACCTTAGCCTGCTACATCAGTGGTCTATGATTCGTGGACCCCTGGGGGTCTGTCAGGGATAAAGAAGAGAAAATGTTTTCATGCTGTCATAAGCCATGTGAGCAGAGTACACAGGCTGCTGTAGAGACAAGATTGGCAGTGGCAACGGAGATGGCAGTAGCTGCAGGGATAGGATCAAGAGGTGTCTGCCCAAGAGAAAGACAGACAGGAGGAGACAGAAAATAAAAAGGGCTTGTACGGATAGGCTTGGTGCTGAGGGGAGGGGGATTTCCAGGAAGAGGTCCATGAACTTTTGGTTGGAAACCTCTGTGCACAGACAGTATGCAATTAGATTTCACGTGACAGAGTGTGCTTTTTTTGTGCAGTTCTCCTGTCGTGGAACTTAACCTATTTATCTTGTACTGAACTTTTTTCCAAGATTTAAAATTGGCCCTAAAACCCCACTTATTCCAATTAGCTTTTCAACCTAATAAAACATAGGCAGTCAGCTTCTGATGGTGGTTTCACTGGGGCATGGTGGTCTGCTGGAAATTTTTTTATTTTTCTTGTTAAACCTTGTAATATGAATTTGAGTTATTTCTTCCTCTACTACTATTAAACTGGTTATGTGAATTTTTTCTACTATTTTAACTGAAATGTAAACCATCTTGCTGTGTATTCATGAAATAGCGGTATATTAAACCTCATAAATCATAATTTAGCTACATGAGCACCTGCATCTGTTATTACTGTACTTGCAACCTGCCAAAAGAGCTCAGCTGCTAATTAATCCTTCCACTGTCTCTTCAGTTTTTTGCAGCTAAGGATCAGCTGTGCCTACTACCCAGGTCTTCCTGAAAGTCTGTTACAACGTTTGTTCCCATTAGACACTTCAAGGAGTGTGTTTGACACATCCATCATCTTGTTCGATGATGAACCTGAGTCTCTTCTAAATAATTCATTTCTGTTCAAAAAGTTAGCTTTTTAAAACACTGTTATACTTTAACTATCTGAATGCCTCTGCTGTATCTCCCCTATCTCAAACCCTGCACCATTTTGTTAATCATTCGCTAAGCCACCTCCATACTGGGGGCAATATCTGCTGGAAAATCATTATGACCAATCTTGCTTAAGCAGCAGTCTCAGCATGCCTGCACTGCTATACAATGTTTTCACAGAATATACATACCACAGAGGGTGTTTGTCCAGGAACTGGAGTTGGTCCAGTAGGATAACCACCTGCATATCACAAGGAAAGAAGAAAAACAAACACATTACTTCTAAAGATATTATCCAACTTTAACATTTGCAGAATACAGTGCCTCTTACTCATTCGAATATTATGCAATACACAGAGCAATCATTCAGAACTACAAGCTGAAAAGTGTGTCCATCCACTGCTGGAGATAGAAAATATTGAGGAGCTGGACTGGATGCTAAGAGATATGTCTCAGCTCAGTTTTCAGTTCTCTACCTCCTGGTTGATGGACACAATTATCCCATAGGTTCAGGAATAGTGGGAAGCTACATAATGGAAATAAGTTTACAAGCAAAAGAAAAAAAATGCAGTCATATTTGGAGTGGATAAAAACAGCAAAACATAATAAGGACAGTGGTACTAATGTATGAAAAGTGAAAGAAACCAAAGAGTGACTATTTATCTCAACCGAAACTGCGCTTACTAAAGTCTCCAACGACCTATTACTGGCTAAATCCAGAGGTCAATATTCCATCCTCATTCTTCTTGATCTTTCCGCTGCTTTTGACACTGTCGATCAAAGCATACTTCTCGATACCCTGTCCTCACTTGGATTCCAGGGCTCTGTCCTTTCCTGGTTCTCTTCCTACCTCTCCCTCCGCACCTTTAGTGTTCACTCTGGTGGATCCTCTTCTACTTCTATCCCTCTGCCTTTCGGCGTACCTCAGGGTTCTGTTCTTGGTCCCCTCCTCTTTTCTATCTACACTTCTTCCCTTGGTTCATTAATCTCATCCCATGGCTTTTCCTACCATCTCTATGCTGATGACTCCCAAATCTACCTTTCTACCCCTGATATCTCACCTTGCATCCAAACCAAAGTTTCAGCGTGCTTGTCTGACATTGCTGCCTGGATGTCTCAACGCCACTTGAAATTAAATATGACCAAAACCGAGCTTCTCATTTTCCCCCCCAAACCCACCTCCCCGCTCCCCCCGTTTTCTATTTCTGTTGATGGCTCTCTCATTCTCCCTGACTCCTCAGCTCGAAACCTTGGGGTCATCTTTGACTCTTCTCTCTCCTTCTCTGCTCATATCCAGCAGACCGCCAAGACCTGTCGTTTCTTTCTTTACAACATCCGTAAAATCCGCCCCTTTCTTTCTGAGCATTCTACCAAAACACTCATCCACACCCTTATCACCTCTCGTTTAGACTACTGCAATCTGCTTCTTGCTGGCCTCCCACTTAGTCACCTCTCCCCTCTCCAGTCGGTTCAAAACTCTGCTGCCCGTCTCATCTTCCGCCAGAGTCGCTTTACTCATACTACCCCTCTCCTCAAGACCCTTCACTGGCTCCCTATCCGTTTTCGCATCCTGTTCAAACTTCTTCTACTAACCTATAAATGTATTCACTCTGCTGCTCCCCAGTATCTCTCCACACTCGTCCTTCCCTACACCCCTTCCCGTGCACTCCGCTCCATGGATAAATCCTTCTTATCTGTTCCCTTCTCCACTACTGCCAACTCCAGACTTCGCGCCTTCTGTCTCGCTGCACCCTACGCCTGGAATAAACTTCCTGAGCCCCTACGTCTTGCCCCATCCTTGGCCACCTTTAAATCTAGACTGAAAGCCCACCTCTTTAACATTGCTTTTGACTCGTAACCACTTGTAACCACTCGCCTCCACCTACCCTCCTCTCTTCCTTCCCGTTCACATTAATTGATTTGATTTGCTTACTTTATTTATTTTTTGTCTATTAGATTGTAAGCTCTTTGAGCAGGGACTGTCTTTCTTCTATGTTTGTGCAGCGCTGCATATGCCTTGTAGCGCTATAGAAATGCTAAATAGTAGTAGTAGTATGATATCAAGGTAGTGAATTGTGTTACAAAGTAGTGGCCAGAAGCAGAAAAATGATAGCACACATAGGAAATGGCATAAATCAATAGAAAGAGGAAAGAATGCCTTTGTACAGGTCATTGGCACACTTTCACTAAGAAGTGTGTCTAATTCTTGAGATTGCTATCACTGAAAGTAGAAGATTTTCAGAGTATCAACCTATGCTGCACCACATCTCAAGTGCTATATGTTGTTCTGGTTACCCATCTCAAACAAAAGAAGAGCAAATGAAATAATTTTTTTAAATTTATGTACATACTTACAGGCTCTTTATATACTGCACATTGCACCAATGGTGCCACTGGGCAGTTCAAAAAAATTAAATTAAATTTGGGGGGAAAACAAGGGAAAAACAAAAAAAGAAAAGAAGAACTCATAGCACAGGGAGGTTAGAACTATAGAGGTGGAGCCAAATGCTGCTTGAAACAGCCAGGGCTTGAGCTTCATTTTGAGTTTTGAAAGCGATGATTCAGTTCTTATGGTCAATGGGAGTTAGTTCCATAAAAAGGACCAGCATAAGAAAAAGCAGAGTAATGGGCGGCATCAAAGCGTAGACATTTATAAGTGGTAAGATGCAGCAAGACCTGTTGAAAAGAGCGAAAAGGGCAGCTAACAGAGTATGGAATTAGAAGTTTCAAAAGATAATCCGGTGCCAAGGGAAAGAGTTTGGAAACAAGAATCTGAATCTTGAACTTGATCCTGGCTGACAGATGTAACCAGTGCTCAGTGCAGAGAAGAGGAGTAACATGAATGAAACGTGAAGTGTTGTGTAGGAGTTTAACTGCTGTTGACTGAAGAAGTTGTAGGCGTTTGAAGGAGGAAAAGGGGAAAACTGGCATAGATGGAATTACAGTAATCCAGGTGAGAAATTACGAGAGCTACGACCAGTGTACGGATTCAGTTGATAGGAAGATAAACTGCATGAACCAGAAAAAGTGCATAGAAGGATGCCCAGATGAATGAGATAAAGGGGGTGGAAATGATTTCCCTATGAGGAAAGGCTAAAGAGATTAGGGCTGTTCAACTTGGAGAAGAGATGATTCAGGGAAGATGCAACAGACTGGATAATCATGAGTAGTACACATTCTTTAACTTTTCAAATGTTACTAAAACTAGGAGACAATCCATGAAAGGAACAGGTGGAACATTTAACACCTATCAAAATAAAACATTTTTGTTCTCCATTATCTAATATAATTAATTCGCACCTCCAACGTTCTGAAGCTGACTCCGTGGCAGTGAAGCCCTGAAGTGTTCGTAGGCTTCGAAATCGCTCTGTCCTCTGAGGGCAGGGAAGGCTGCATGCTAACGCGACGTCAGAAAGAGAAGGGACCAACCACAGGCAATCGCACGCGCTCACAGTGCTCTGCCCTCGGAGCCAGTGGTGTGCTGGAGCCGGCTCGCAAGAGCCGGTTGTTAAATTTTGTACCGACTTGCGAGCCGGTTGTTTCCTAGTGCAAGCCGGCTCTCCTCCCTCCCGCCCGCCCGATCGATCGCCCGCCCAATCCCTCACTGTCACTGACCTGACTCTTCTAATTCTTAAGGGCAGGCAGTCTTGCCTGCCCGCTACCAGCGCTGACTCTCCCCTGCCGGTTTGCGCTTTAAAAATGGCTGCCGAGACTTCCAGAGGCGGCCTCGTGAGACTTCTGCTGAAGTCTCGGCCGCCATTTTGAAGTGCGAACCGGCAGGGGAGAGTCAGCGCTGGTAGCGGGCAGGCAAGACTGCCTGCCCCGAAGAATTAGAAGAGTCAGGTCGGTGAGGGACGGATCCGGAGGGAGGGAGGAGAAGTCGCTGGTGAACAACTCGGGAGGGGTGGCAGGGGAGAGAAGGGAGTCGCTGGGCATGGGTGGATGGAGGGGAGAGAACTAAGGGTAGCGCTGGGTATGGGTGCATGCAGGGCAGGGGAGAGGAGAGGAGGGTCACTGCTGGACATGGGTAGATGGAGGACAGGGGAGAGGAGGGTCACTGCTGGACATGGGTGGATGGAGGGCAGGGGAGAGGAGGGGAGAGAGAAGAAATGCTGGACATGGATGGAGGGGAGGGAAGAGTGAGGAAGGAGATGAGATGAGGGAAAAGGAAGAGAGGAGAAAAACTGCATACGGATGAAGAAAATAGGCAGAAGCTGAGGACAAGAAATGAAGAAGAAAGGAGGAAAGGAAAGAAATAAATGGAAAGGAAGCCCTGGAAATGGAGTTAAGAGGACAGATAGCAGCAGAATCGGATACTGGGCCAGCATGATCAGAAAAACAGTCACCAGACAACAAAGGTAGAAAAAAAATCATTTTATTTTCATTATAGTGTTTGGAATATGTTCACTTTGAGAATCAGGTGCTCAACATTAAAAGTTTATATTTATTTATTTATGGCATTTTATCGCACATTAAACATGAATTAGATTGGAACCTGGGATCATTTAATTTTTCTTTCCTGGAGTAATGCATTGCCACCCCCCCCCCCCCCCCAGGCTCTCTCCCTGGCTATAGCCAGCTCTGCAATTTTGGGGGGGGGGGGGGGGGGGGCGCAGAGGGAGACCGGGGAGAGAGCCTGTTGTTAAACATTTACCAGCACACCACTGCTCAGAGCCCTCCATGTTCTGATCTGATCACTCAACGTGTCCCGCCCCGCGCCGTGTCCCGTCCTCACACCCTCCTGAACAGAAGAGCCACCTGACTCAGTTCCACGCACTGTAATCCTGACCTGAACAAACAGACGCTTCACTCACTTCCTCGCGCTGAAATCCTATCTGGACCAACTGCTCTGACAGGACTCGAGCTGCAAAGAGACTGGCCGTTGCTACATCAGCACAGCTGCTGACTGAAGAAAACCTGCTGTGTGGTCCAGGCATTGATAGTGCCTGCTCTGCCTCGCCTGTATTCAACTTGGACCTCCTCCACTACTCCAGGCTCCATCACTGTGCTTACCTGCTGTCGAGTTAAAAAAAAAAACTACAAGAACAACTTTGGGACCAGGAGGTGATAAGGTGCTGGGCTGGGCAGTCAGTCAGACAGGAACTAACTCCCTAACTCTCCGCAAATTCTTTGTTTAAAATAAATTTTATGGTTCTCAGTTTTTTGTTTTTTTAAAGTGAGGAAAGAATGAGACAGCCGAGCAGAAAGCACAGATTGAGAGTACAGGGTGAGGAAAGGACCTTGCAGTAAGCTATGTCCCCAAAGATGACTGAGGGAGGGAGGGGGGAGGCCGACCCTGGGAGGTAGGGAGGCCCTGGAACTGGGTGGAGGGGGGCGACCCTGGGAGGGGGGGGAGAAAAACCCTGGAAGAGGGAGGCACGGGGGGGGGGGGGGGGGGGGGGGGGACCCTGGAACTGGGAGGGAGGGGGGGCCCCTGGCACACACTCATTCTCACACACACACTCTCTCTCTCTCACAGACACACTCGCACCCAGTCTCACTCTCTCTCTCTCTGTCACACACACACACATTCACTCTCTCTCAAACATACACACTCCGAGGAAAACCTTGCTAGCGCCCGTTTCATTTGTGTCAGAAACGGACCTTTTTTCCTAGTTCTCCCAATAATTCCTAACATTCTGTTTGATTTCTTGACAGCAACCACTTACTAAGTTTCTGATTCCAAGATCCTTCTCCTGGATAAAGACTTCAAATGTGGAACACCGCATCATTTATCTAGAACTAAGATCACTCTGCCATTTAGATGCCCTGTTCCCTAGCAACTCCTCACAAATTTACTTGTGATTTAACAATTTTGAATTGTGTCATCAGCATGGTTAAAAAGGTGACGTGAAAGGCTATTAGAAATGAAAGAAAATCCTTTAAAGAATGAAATAGGACTTGAATGAAGAAAATTAAAAGCAACAAAACACAAGCAAATTCGATGTAAAGCATTGATAAAGGCAGCTAAAACAAAATATGAAGACAAACTTGCTGCAGAGGCAAAAACTCACAGCAACAACTTTTTCAGGTACATCAGAAGCAGAAAGCCTGTGAGGGAATCTGTGGGACCGTTAGATTATGAAGGAGTAAAACGGGAACTCAGGGAGAACAAGGCCATGCGGAGATACTGATGTATTCTTTGTTTCGGTCTTTACGGAAGAAGATGTAAGAGATCTATCTGTACTAGAAATGGTTTTCAAGGGTGACGATGTGGAGGAACAGAAAAATCTTTGTGAACCTGGAAGACATACTGAGCCAAATCGACAAATTAAACAGTAGCAAATCACCTGGACCAGATGGCATGCACCCTAAAGATACTAAAAGAACTCAAACACAAAATTGCTGATCTGCTGTTAGTAGTCTATAACCTATCATTAAAATTGTCTGTAGTACCTGAAGATTGGATGGTGATCAATGTAATGCCAATTTTTAAAAATGGTTCCAGGGGTGATCTGGGAAATTACAGACCAGTAAGCCAGACTTCAGTGTCCGGGAAAATAGTTGAAACTATTATAAAGAATAAAATTACAGAACTCATAGAAAACACGATTTAATGGGATAGAGTCAGCATGGATTCAGTCAACTGAAGTCTTAACTCATCAATTTGCTTTATTTCTTTGAAGGAGTGAATAAACGTGAGTCAGCCGATGCAGTATATCTAGATTTTAAGAAAGCTTTTGACAAAGTTCCTCATGAGAGATTCCTGAGAAAATTAAAGAGTCATGGAATAGGAGGCAAACATTCTGTTGTGGATTAGGAATTGGTTATAGGAAGGAAAACAGAGGGTAGGGTTAAATGGCCATGCTTCTCAACGGAGGAGGGTGAATAGTGTCCTGCCACAGAGATCTGTACTAGGACTGGCGCTATTTAATATATTTATAAATGATCTGAAAATTAGAACAAGTGTTGTAATTAAATTTGCAGATGACATGACACTATTCAAAATTGTTAAAGCAGATGTGGACTGTGAAAAATTGCAGGAAGATCTTAGGAAACGAGGACTGGGCATCCAAATGAAAGACGAAATTTAATGTGGACAAATGCAAAGTGATGCATATTGGGAAGAATAATCCAAATCATAGTTACCTGATGCTAGGGTCTACCTTGGGAGTCAGCACCCAAGGAAAAGATCTAGGTGTCACTGCGGCAGTGGCCAAAAAAGCAAACAGGATGGTAAGAATTATTAGGAAAGGGATGGTAAATAAGACCAAGAATACTATAATGCCTCTGTATCGCTACATGGTGCGAGTTCACCTTGAGTATTGTGTTCAATTCTGGTCACCATCTCTCAAAAAATAAGTAGCTGAATTAGAAAACTTTCAAAGAAGAGCGACCAAAATGATAAAGGGGATGAACTATCGTATGAGGGAAGGCTAAAGGGTTAGGGCCAGTGGTGTGCTGGAGCCGGCTCGCAAGAGCCTGTTGTTAAATTTTACTGATTTTTGCGAGCCGGTTGTTGGAGTCAGGCAGCCAGCACACAAGCATCTGTTTTTTTTTCTCCTCCTCTCTCTCTCCTCCCACAGCCAGGGACGAAGTCACAGGGGCCCCCCCATTCTTGGCTCAGGCCCCCCAGCAGTGTCCGTGCCTATGATTATCTGGCATCCCCCCACCTCACATCCTGTGTGGTCTGGTGTCTTGCAAATTGTACCCTTCTCTCCTCCCTGCGGTTTGACGTCTATTTCACTTCCCTCTCCACCTTGCACTGTGCCACCACTATAGTCCTCCGAACTTCCGGCAGCCTCACCTTCGCCTCTTGCTTGCTCTGGAAGCTTTCCGCAGCATCCCGCCTCCGCGGGAACAGGAAGTTGTACTGTACAGTGAGAAAGCTTTTGGGGCCGGCAAAGAGCGAGGCTGCCTTGAGAGGAGAGTTAATGCTGGTAGAAGATCTAAGAACTGCAGCAGAAGGAGGGGGCAGGGAGCGAAGTGAAAAAGCAAGGAAAATGACATCGGACTGTGAGGAGAAGGGAAGGGAGAGAGAAACTGGACTGAGGAGGTGAAGGTGGGAAAAAAAATGCTAGATTGCAGCAGTGGAGATGAGAAATGCCAGATTGCCAGTTCTTGTGGACTGTGTTTTACGAGCATGGATTTACGACACTCTTCTAATGCATGACCGCCCAGCTGTAAATTGACTACAGCAAACCCTAGACACTATTTTGGAAACTTGTCCTCCGTACTGAAGATTTAGCACTCGATTCCTGGAATACAGATAAGTCTTTTTCTAGGATTTGTTTTTCAACGTTATTAAGTGGACTTGTTTCACTAGGGTTTGGTGTACTGATTGAATCTGGCGTTTACCATTTTTTGATGTTGTGATATTTTGATTTTTTTTTGTTTTAGTTTTTTGAATCTACTATCATTATACTTATTTTAAGTTTAAAACTGCTTCATTGTATTTTAGTACTTATTTGACTTTTGGGGAGGTTTTTTTGATACTTGATTCCCACTGCTTGTAATTTTTGACAAACATGATAAGAAAGAAACAAAACAACCTGACAACAAAGGTAGAAAAGAATTTTATTTTGAATTTAGTGAATGGAAAATGTCAGCGTTAAAAGAAATTTACACTGATTTCTTAATATTTTATAGAATGTAGGGTGCCGTTTGCTTTTCTCTAGTGTTGCTCTGTGTGCAGAGTGTGGCTTCTTAGGGGTTATATTTAATTTTTGTCTACATGTCCATATTTAAACGTTGTGGTCACTTATTCTGCACTTGGAAAGGGTCTATTTGTGTTCAATATTTGTGACCGAGGCCAG
The DNA here is from genome assembly GCF_901765095.1 of Microcaecilia unicolor. Taxonomy (NCBI): domain Eukaryota; kingdom Metazoa; phylum Chordata; class Amphibia; order Gymnophiona; family Siphonopidae; genus Microcaecilia; species Microcaecilia unicolor. The sequence continues at coordinate 156,117,618 of NC_044035.1, forward strand.
GTACTGCATGGAGTTTCTATTTAAGCATCCGTAATATTTCAGCTTGTTCAGTTCCACAATAGGCATATTGATGTTCTAGGTTCCACTGCAATATTTACTATGTTGAGCGTTCCTAGGTAGAGTCTTTGTGCTACTTCTGTTAATTAGTGGTGTTATCCTAAAATAAATTAGCTCTATAGGTCCTGGGTAATTTTTGTAGGTTTTATATTACAGGTACTTCACAATAACCTTGGAACTGGAGAGGGTTTATGGTTTACTGAGAAGACACCAAAATCAAAATTTTTGTTTTTTTTGTATGGTGAGTTCCTGGCGAAATGCTCTTTTTCTGCTTTACATAAGAAAAGCCATACTGGGGCAGACAGTCCATCTAGCCCAGTATCCTGTCTCCAACATGGGCCAATTCTGGTCACGAGTACCTAGAAGAATCCCAACTAGTAACAAGATTCCGTCTTGCCAACCCCAGGGATAAGTAATGGCTTTAATGTTTAATGTGGAACCACAGTTTCTGTTTTTGGTTATAAGTAGTGTCCAGCTTACTAGTAGTTTATGGACTTTTCCTCCAGGAATTTGTCGAAATATTTTTTAAACCCAGGTATTCTAACTGCTGTTACCACATTCTCCGGCAACAACTTCCAGAGCTTAAGTTAACAGCACAATGGTCCACAGTGTGCAGTGTCAGGGCTAGGTATTTTTTTCATATTAAATTTCTGAGCTACATAATTAGAAAGCTATTAACCTATTGTATTAATACAGCTTTATAAGAATTTTATATTTGTTATAATGCAAAGTTGAAGGATATGTGCCATTTTGGTAATTATTTTACAGGATACTGTGATATTGTTGAGATGTTGACCAGACACAAGTCTACTATAATGGCAAAGTTTAAATTATGGGATAATGCTACTATATTTAAAAATGTCAGTGTTTCCAAAGTTTCCATAAGTATGTATGGAGTTTATGTTGATGCAGCACAGACTGTTTACTTAGAAGTTTGTCATCAAGTGCACGCTACAGCATTATTTAGGAGTATATCAAGAACTACAGCTTTATGCCTAGTGCCCCCCAATGTTAACTTTGGGCCCCCCCAAAATGTCAGGTCTGGCTACTCCCCTGCCCCCAGGATACCTCATCATGTCATCCCTTAGGTTCATCATCCCCCCCTCAGCACTGCCTGACCAATCCTGGAGCCTTTTCTCTGCCAGATCCCACCCACAGGAAGTTGCATCAGCGGGGCTGTACACTACTCGGCAGAGACAAGGCTCCGGGTGGACCAGGCAGCGTCACGTGCTACCACTACAGCTGCTGGAAGAGTAAGGTTTGAAGAATGGCCAGAGAGGGAATGGAAGCTGAGAAAGGTAGGACTCACAGAGGAGCAGGAGGGAGATGATGCTGGGTTTGGATGAGGAGGGAGACAGCATGAAATAAAGAAATTGAAGCTATTTAGGTTAGTCTGTTTCCCCTTCCTGTGCTGCCGTTAAACCCAAAACAAAATCAAGCAAACTTATGAGCTGCTGCATCTACGTTGTCGTTCCTTATTGTTGGTAGCATTTTAATTTCATCTCACTTATATTTTCAAACATGCCAGCTTGTGCAGCATACAGATGAACATAGAGGTAGTAGTAATTTGTTATAAATCATACTCGGTGTATCATTTGGAGGGGCTGGTTATAGGGACACCCTCTTGCATGTATTATATAAACAGATATGTTATAAGAATCAGGTGCTGCATCCACGTTGTCGTTTGTTATTGTTAGTATTTTAATTCAATCTCACTTATATTTTCAGGCATGCCAGTTTTTGCAGCATATAGATGTACACAGAGGTCAGAGGAAGTGTAGTAATGGAATAACTTTTCACAGATAGAGTAGTAATTTGTTATAAATCATAATCAGTGTGTCATTTAGAGGGGCTGGTTATAGGGACACCCTAGCATGTATTATATTTGTGCAGAGATCTTTTTTCTCCTGGTAAAGGGCCATTAAAACAGATGTCATATTATAAGGATCAGGTGCTCAACATTCAGAGTTTCTATCTATTTATTTATTTAGTTAGTTACTTATTTATGACATTTAACCCTGTTATTGGTGCAGAGATTTTTTTTCTCCTGGTAATTGGCTTCTAAAACAGACATCATGTTATGGGGATCAGGTTCTCAATGTTCAGAGTTTCTATCTATTTATTTACTTATTTTTGGCATTTTATCCCACATTAAACTTGAATTAGATTGGAACCTGGAAGCATTAAAAAAAATTAATTCCCGGAGAGAGTAATGCATGACCCCCCCCCCCCCCCCGGCTCTCTCCCTGGGTATAGCCAGCTCTGGAATTTGGGGGGGGGGGGCGCAGAGTTGGACCGGGGAGAGAGCCTGTTAAAAATTTACCAGCACACCACTGGTTAAGGCTCTTCAGCTCGGAAAAGAGACAGCTGAAAGGATATATGATTGAGGTCTACAAAATCCTACGTGGTGTGAATCCATTTTTTGCTCTTTCAAATATTACAAAGACTAGGGAACACTCAAGTTATATGAAAATAAAATAGGAGGAAATATTTTTCCACTCAACAAACAGTTAAGCTCTGAACTTGTTTAAAGAGGATGTGGTAACAGCTGTTAGCATATCTGGGTTTAAAAAAAAAAAAAGGTTTGGACAAGTTCCTGGAGGAAATGTTTATAATCTGCTATTGAGAGGAAGCCACTGCTTGCCCTGGGTTTGGTAGCATGGAATGATGCCACTATTTGAAAACAAGATACTGGGCTAGATGGACCATTGGTCTGACCAAGTATGACTACTCTTATGTTCTTATTTTCTTTTAGTGCTTCCCTAGCTCTTTTTTTGGCCACAAGTGGGGCTTAAAATTGCAACACAATGCGTGATACGGCTTTGTCAACAGAGCCAAATATAATCTTCATTTCAGAACAGCCTGGCCAGTTGTGGCCATGACCCACCATGTTTTGTTTTTCTTTTTTCAGTCAAGGTAATACATGTTCAGTTGGTAATCCCCAATCATTTTGAAAACTGACTCCAACTAAGAACCTAAATACATATACCAAATAGGAAAAGAGATTCAAATACTTTAGAGCTACTGATAATGATCAAGACCCAAACTTTAAGTGAAAGGACACTTTAAAGCAAGAGATCATTATATCAGACTCAGAAGGAGGAAAGTCAGGAGTACCAATAAAAAATACTGCTTTATAAAAAGGGGTGCACAGCACAGCCTTCTAGAAAGGTGATGGAGCCAAAACAGTAACAGAATACTGGAAGACATGAGATGAGCAGAGGATCCTTAATAGTGAAGGGAAAGAAAAAAACAAAACAAAAAGTCAGCTGGGGCCTTTGGTAATAACTGAACAGACTAGACAGGCCTTAAGGTCTAAATCTGCTGATTTATATTTAGGTCTTGCTGAACCTATGCCAATTCATCTCCAACACTACACACTGAATACAACCTAAGGGATCAAAGCATATGCACAGAGAACATACTGTCCATACAGTGGTTTCATCAATCTGGAAAATACATATACCTGGGGCTGGAGATGGTCCTCCACCTCCATAGGTTTGGGATGGAGGTTGAGGATATCCACCAGGGGTTCCACCAAAACCTGGTGCGCCATAGCCGCCTCCTCCTCCTCCTCCAAGGGCCCCACCAAAGCCAGCTCCTCCAGGAGGCCCACCAAAGCCAGCTCCTCCAGGAGGCCCACCAAAGCCAGCTCCGCCAGGAGGCCCACCAAAGCCTGGAACTGTGTGAATATAAACAGGTGAAATCGTTCAGGATTTTGGAATAAGTTCATTTCTCTTTGCTGATTTCTTGTCAGTTTCTTATAGACCACCAGGAAACAACACACACAGGTCGATATTCAAAGCGATTTAGCTGGCCAGAAATAGCTGCTGGCCAGTTAAAGCACTTGTTCAGGGCTAACCGGTCATTTTCAGATACACTTAACTGGTTAATGCCGCTGAAAATGTCCACTTAGTGTCTATCTCAAAACCAGCCATTTTGGGGGTGTTCTGGGGGTGGAGTCAGCACTTGGCCAGTTAACTGCCAATATTCAGCACTTAACTAGGCAAGGTAACCACACAAATAGGGCCGCATAAAATTCTGTCCTATCTTTACTTGGTGCTCCATAGTCAGTTAAGTGCTGAATATTGCGTTTAACCAGCTACGCTTTAGCCAGTTCTGCAAACCTGAAAATTCAATGCCAAATTTCTAGGCATAAACTCAGTGGTGGTCAGCAAACATTGAGTGTCGTTGACTGAATATTGATCCCACAGTTTAATGCTTAGCGCAGTAACTGTTGCCTAGTTATTGACCACAACTTAAACAGAATCCCCCTCAAGGTGGGCTTTTTTTTTTTTTTTTTTACACACACACAAGGTGTGGTCTAAGTAAGGGAGCATCTCTGGGAGCACTGTAAAGACCCCTATGTTTAGAAAGAGAGGGAATGTGTGTAACTCACAGGAAAGGAGGAGTGTTAACTAATTAATCTGTTGTGTTCAGGTAATACTTGCTACAGGTCAGCAACTTTGCTTACTTGTATCTGGTGAGGCAAATGTGAGATATGGCCTATAGACTCATCTGTAGCAGTAGTCCAGGCCATTTTGGCCTATAAAGACTACTGTAATATTTTTTATTTGGTGCTAAGAGGTTTTGGCCCTTTGCAATTACCATAGAATTTAGCAGACAAGATTCTGTTGAGAGAACACAAGTCCGGCAAAGCTACCTAATATCTGAACAATTACATTGATTGCCTACTGCTTTAAAGAACTGAATTAAGAGTTAAACTCTGGAATTCGTTGCCAGAGAATGTGGTAAAGGCTTCCTAAAGGAAAAGTCCATAGACCATTATTAAATGGATTTGGGGAAAATCCACTATTTCTGGGATAAGCAGTATAGAATGTTTTGTACTTTTTTGGGATCTTGCCAGGTATTTGTGACCTGCATTGGCCACTGTTGGAAACAGGATGCTGGGCCTGATGGACCTTTGGTCTTTCCCAGTATGGCAATACTTATGTACTATATTTGGTCTTTATTCTTTTATGGATCTGGCTCAGAGTACTTCTCCTCCCAGATTCAGGTATGGGTATCTAAGAATTTTACGCACTGAGTACAATTTTGTCAAACATCCCAAAAATGGCTGAATATAGATTACAGAACATGCACAACAAGACTAATGGGAAGGGGGGGGGGGGGGGGGGGGGGGGGGGGGGGGGGGGGCTACTGTGAGTTAATAGAATAAGCTGCCAGAACAGATATGGGTTGAGGAATACTACCTTTGATATAGGAAATGGTTGAAAACTTGGCCATTTACTGACACTTTTTGGGAGGACTAAAACCTATTTGTTCACATACAATATAATACTTACATTCTGCTGTAAATCAATGGGCTCAGCAGAGATAACAAAATATAATCCATAGCTTTAACAATTATGTAATGCACTAGTTAAAATAAAAAAAAACATATTAAAAACTTTTTAAATTAATAGTTTTTTAAATTTCAGACAGCAGGTCTTTGATCTGATATTTAGAAATAGATCATTCCAACACTTTGCTGCTTGGTAGGAGAATGTAGCAGTATAAATCCTTTTAAATTTCAATGATTTTGCTGATGGAAAAAAGCATTGAAAAATTCTTTGAATGCAAGATCTCTTTAGTGAAGATAATTCAACAAACTAAGTCAAATAGCTCATTGCTTGACCAAGTATAACTCTAAAGATTATCAGATAAATTTTGAAATAGCAGCAAGCTTGAACAGGAAGCCAATGCAATCTAACAAACGGGTAACTTTATCAAATCTACAAGCATCACAAATCAGCCTAGCTGCTGTTATTTTGCTGTGTTTGTAGTCATCTCACTGAAGCATCTGAACAACCAAGACAGATTATTGTAATTTACTCTGTGACAATATTGTGGCTTAAATAATTTGAAAATGATCCAGCAAACAATCTCATTTTACATGTGGAAGTTGTTGCAATTTAACAAATATCTGAAGTGTTTAACCTGGTACACTAGCTTTTGTCAAGCCTGATTTCCACAACTGATTTGGACAAGTGCCATGCCCACTTCCAGGTAGTAAATCAGAATTGAGGATGTGCCCAAGTCAGGCCCCACCCCCTTTTTGATGACATTACCAGAAACTTGTACCATTGTTAGAAAGTCCTGCTATGATGCATGAGAAGGTTTGACCAGGAGTGCGTCAAGCTCCTCAGTATCCACAGTGAAGCATGTGGACATGAAAAGAGGATATGTTATTTTATTATGTGTACAGAGATGACCCTAAAAAGGCAGTGCCCAGTTTCGAAAGGGACGCACCCAGATTTTAAAACCACTCTCCAGCTCACACAGATGGGTTAAAGTTCAAGAAGCACCTTTCTGAACAAGCCCATTGCTAAACTTCATTTTGTACTGTATAGGTGTTTCAGTATCAGCTTTAAATTGTTTCTGAAAAGAAGAATGTGTAAGAACATTAAAAAAACAAAATGTACATAGCATGTTTTTGATGACCCCCCCCCCCCCAAACCCCCCCCCCCCAAAAAACAAAAACAAACCAGTTCTATTTCAGATTTCAAATCACTATCCAAAAAAGGCAAAAGGAAAGGGAATGGGGCTTGATATACCGTCTTGGTGTTTTTTGCAGCTACATTCAATGCAGTTTACATAGTATATACAGGTATTTATTTGTACCTGGGACAATGGAGGGTTAAGTGACTTGCTCAGAATCACAAGGAACTGCAGTGGGAATTGAACCCAGTTCCCCAGGATCAAAGACCGCTGCACTAACCACTAGGCTACTCCTTCAATAAAATGCCCTAATGAACAATCAAGGGGCTTAAGCTGAGAGAGGGGAGGGAATGGGTTTCCCTGGCACATGATGGTCGTTTTAGAAAGGGACTAGCAATACAATAGGACTGAGGAGTTCATGCTGTTTATATGTACAATTCCGCAGCGGATTTGCATATTCTATCATTTAAATCAACTGCAGTTTTTGCCACCTCTAATGCAGGCGGCTTGGTCGCCGAAACATGGCCTGTGTCGGGTCTTCTCAATAAAGATCTGCCTGTTCCCAGAGGTCCACTTGTGCTTTTTTTCTGCTTTGATCGTCTGGTATGCTTGGAACCTTCTCTTTCACTGGCTTAACATTTAGGCATGGGCATTTACACCAGTTACAGGACTACTGTAAGCAATTTTTTTTTCTGTCACTTGGCACTAGCATTCTATAAAGAAAAGTGGACATCTACTTTTCTTTATAGAATAAGCTTGAATTAGGCACTTTTATAGAATTATCTTCTTTTGAGGGCAATGTCTCTAAATGAGTTTGCTTTGTGTATACCACGACAGTGATGAACCTCAATCTCAATCTCTCAAATTTACTGTTCTCAGTGTAGTACTTGCATTGTGCCAAAGAGAGCTTCCTTCTGGAGTTCATAAGCTTTAACATGCATAGGGCTACTTATCCTGGTGTGCTTGAAAATTCTTTTTAATCAAGCCTGCGGCATCCAAAATGATGGGAAATATTTTTGCATCTTTCTGACACATTCTCTTGGTCTTGGACTGCTTTTCTCGATACTTAAGGACCTCTTTCTCCACATAATTCACAGAGTAATTGCTTGGGACTAACACCTCTATGATCAATGCCGTTCCGGTGTTTCTCTTTTACCACTATGTCCAGTTTTCTTGCATCCAGTTATTTTTTCTTTTTTTGTAGTTTTCATTTACAATTCACAAAGAATAAAGTAAAGGAAAAACAAATTTCAAACAGATATCAAAGAAACAATGCACCTAGCGTTTGCGGATGTCCCAGGTGATCATAACCTCTTCATTCTCCCTAATTCTCTTTCAGGTTATGACCCAAATGTCTTTCCAGTACAGCAGGATTGTAATGTTTACAAAGTTTCCAAAGAATGAGACATGCCACTTTGTTGAGCCTCTGTGTATAGGAATGTTCTGTTATTCTGTTTCCTGCACTATGCTGGCTGCATAAATATTGACAGTCTCCTCATAAATTGTTAGTACTCAGTCTTCTGTTGTGAGGAGCTGTTGTGGTAGTTGACCATCATATACATAGCTCCTTTTTACAAGCTTGTTGCTTGTAACAGTGTATGTGACTCCTGAGGCAGGTGGCCTTCTGCCAAAACATAGCCCTGTGTCAGGTCTTGTTTTGTGAGGTGCTCTGTTAATAAATATTTCTACATTCAAATTTGGGTTCTGGAAGTCTTTTGGTCCACCCCTACTCCCTTGTGCCCTGTAGGAATTTTTTGCCAACAGAACTCTGCAGCCAGCTATGAGATGAGTAACTATTTACAGTTCTTTCTTACAGAATCTACTGATGTCTGCTGTACCGGTGTTTTGTATGCTGGCTGGCGGTCCGTAATTCGCTGTCCTGGGCTGCATCGATCTCTATCCTTGGGTTTCAGTTCATCTCTTATCTATTGGTTTTGATCAATGAATGGTTCCTGGAGTAAAACTTTGCATAAGTACAGTGGGAAATACATTTGTTTTTCCTAATTGGCTCTAAATTCCTTGAAGAGTTTTTTTTCTCTTCCTTTGCAAATTCTGTTTCTTTTTTCCCTATAAGCACTGGTGGAGTCTCACTCATTCCTTCTACTCGTCAGAACGCTTGTCCAAGTTTAATTACTTTCACATTTCAACATCTTTTGCAGATTTGGATCTGAAGACGCTGTTTAAGTAAAGCTTGGAGGCCTATGATAATAGTTCAGTAGGTATAAAGGTCATTCCTCCTTCAGCTCAGGGAATATACACAACACAGTCTTGGCATACATGGATTCTTATAAAATACCTCATGGGCATGCAGTAATTTTCTTGTTCATACATCCAACTTTTCAAGATCTTTAAGAGGTTAGTCTACAATTTCAACAATGTATGAGTGTGCAGGAATTGCCAGATGATTAATGACTTGTATTTTATGCCATGATATTAATGAACTCTTCAATATCCATTTTGGTCTCCAGTAATGAATGTTCTTTACTGACCTTGTCTCAGCAATTTATACCTTCCTTCATTCCTAGATATTTATATACACCGTCCTGTTCAAGATCCTTTATTTTAGTCTTCAGTCAGAAAGATGTTTTCAGTTTTGCTTCGTTTCTCTCCAAAGAAAGTTACCATAGCATATTTGCCCAGATCAAGAGAGACATCTGGATGTCATCTGAGAAGCTTTTCATTAAATAGAGTTGTTCAATTAATTGTTGGTCATTGGATCCATAGAACTTCAGGTCGTATTCAGAGTATTTAGGCTACAGTTGTGGCTGTGATTAAAGGATGGCCTAGTCATCTATCTATCGCTGGTCATAAGCAATGGCGAACACTACTAGAATAAAAGACCTCAGGTTATTGAATTTTCCAAAGATCCTCTTTGGAACTATTTAGGATGTACATGTGGGATATTTTGATGTTACCCTAATTATGATTAGAATTAATTATCTGAACTGTATGACCTTAAACAAGTTCCAGATTTGAGAATACCAATGAGCATGGCATAGATATCGTTCCTACTGACAGCTTTGAGCTATCAACTCTTGGAAACTTCACTTAGTATTACATTTCCAGCAGAGACATCCTCATTGGTTTCTTTTACCTAGAAGTGGATAAGAACGTAATCCTCTTAAAGGACAGAACAAGTTTAACTACATTTTGTGAGCATAGGACTATTCACAGGCCTGGATAAATTCTTTTTGGATTTAGGAGCCAGGATTTAGGGTGGAATGTTGGACTTCAATCCATTTACTGAAGTTAAATACTCAAAAACGAAAGTTATTTGGTTTAATAGCTCTCACGATACTTTACCAATTTCAAATGATCTGGATGTAATTTAGGATGCCTGTTCATCTATGGATCCCAGATAAATAATTTAATTTAGAAAACTGTTTCAGCATGAAGAAGACATAAGGTTTATTCACTCTTATTTCCATGAAGACCTTTTTGACTTATTAGTGCAGATGTTGATACTTTCACAGCTAGATTACTGTAATGTGTTATATTCCAGACTTAACAAATCTCCCGCATTCAGCGGGTCATCTCCCGCACTCCTTCCAAAGCGGGAAAGTCTCCCCCTGAAACACTTCCTGCCACTTTTCCCCGATGAGCAGAAGTGGCTGCGACAAAACAACAAAAAATGGAAGCACGGGGCCACAGCAGCAGCCTTCAAACACACACTGCGCTGTCGACTCTGCCGGTCCTCTGACCCCGCCGGAATGAGAAGTTGACGTCATGTTTAAAGGCTGCTGCCACGGCCTCATGCTTTTGCTGCAGCCGCTGCTTCTCATGGGGAGAAGCAGCAGTGGCCAGGAAACAGATATTGGGGGGAAAGGGAAGAGGGAAAGGATGCGGAGATGGAGGCAGGAGGTGCTAAAAGAGAGCAAAGGGGAGAAAATGATAGAAGAGTAGGGAGCTGGATGGAAGAGAGGTACAGAGAGATAAGTAGAAAGAAGGGACATGAAGCCAGGAGGGCAGGAGAGAGAGAAGCTGCTGGGGACAAAGGGGGAGACCCTGGCTAGATGGATAGAGAGAGAAAGACAGGAGATACACTGGAAGAAGGGAGAGAGGGGGAACATGATGAATGGGGAGAGAGAGGGGGCACGCTGAATGGAAAAGGATAGAGAAAGAAGAGGCACTAGATGGAAGGATTGGGTGAGAGGGTAGACGTTGAATGGAAGGCTGGGGAGAGAAAGAGGGAAGACACTGGATGGAAGGATGGGGCAAGAGGGAAGGCGCTGGATGCAAGGGTAGGGAGAGGGGAGACGCTGGATAGAAGAATGCAGAGAGACACTGGAAAGGATGGGGAGAGGAAGAGGGGAGATGGATGGAAGGGTAGGGAGGGAAAGAGGGGAGCTGTTACATGGAAAGGGGGAGAGGATAATTAGTGAAAGACTGGAGAATAAGAGGAAGGGGTATGGGGAGTACAAGGGTGAGAAGACAAAGGAAAGCAGAATCAAGACACTGGGACCAACACAATTAGAAAAAGAAAACGGACAGACAACAAAGGTACAGAAAATAATTTTTATTTTGAATTTAGAATAAAGAATTATGGTAGCTGTGTTAATAAAAGTTAATAAATGCAAATAAAACATAGAAAATAAGGTGATACATTTATATTGGACTGGTTTAATACATTTTTGATTAGCCTTCACAGACTAACACTTCCTTCCCCAGGTCAAAAGAGGATACCATAACAGCAGTATACTGTCCTGACCTGAGGCAGGTGGTTTTTGCCTCTGAAATCTAATTGAAAAAGGTATTAGGCTAGTACAATAAAAAGGTATCATCTTATTTTCCATTTTCAAGTGCCTGAACTGAGCATATGCGGGAGGGGGAACAGATGTTGGATAGGGGGGTTTAATAGAGTGAACAGAAACACTCCTTCTTACCTATCCCTGCTGTCACTGGTGTCAATAAAATATTTTCTGGAATGGCCGTGGGATTGAGGTATGCCATGGAGCGGAGCCATGAGGTAGAGTGGGTGGGGCTGGGGGCATGTACTAAAATCTCCCTCTCAAACATCAGGACCCCTTGGTACTAGTAGCTGTGTTTATTCTATTAAGTTGCTGAGAGAGCTTCAAATCCTATAGAACACCACTGCCAGGATGTGGGCTAAGACAGCATAATAGGGTTACCCCTCTTGATATGGCGGAGGTGGTCCCTCTTCACAAGAGTGGTGATAGGGAACAAGCTGGAAACTACAGGCCGGTAAGCCTCACTTCGATTATTGGACAAGTAATGGAAGCGATGCTGAAGGAAAGGATAGTGAATTTCCTGGAAGCCAATAAGTTGCAAGATCCAAGACAACATGGTTTTACCAAAGGGAAATCGTGCCAAACGAATCTCATTGAATTCTTTGATTGGGTGACAGGAGAATTGAATCAGGGACGAGCTATAGACGTAATCTACTTAGATTTCAGCAAAGCTTTTGACACGGTTCCCCACAGGAGGCTCTTAAATAAACTGGATGGGCTGAAGATAGGACCCGAAGTGGTGAACTGGATTAGGAACTGGTTGATGGACAGAAGCCAGAGGGTGGTGGTGAATGGAATTCGATCGGAGGAGGGGAAGGTGAGTAGTGGAGTGCCTCAAGGATCGGTGCTGGGACCAATTCTGTTCAATATATTTGTGAGTGACATTGCCGAAGGATTAGAAGGTAAAGTTTGCCTATTTGTGGATGACACTAAGATCTGTAACAGAGTGGACACCCGGGAGGGAGTGGAAAACATGAAAGGATCTGAGGAAGCTAGAAGAATGGTCTAAGGGTTGGCAATTAAAATTCAATGCGAAAAAATGCAAAGTGATGCACTTAGGGAATAGAAATCCTCGGGAAACGTATGTGTTAGGCGGGGAGAATCTGATAGGTACGGACGGGGAGAGGGATCTTGGGGTGATAGTATCTGAGGATCTGAAGGCAATGAAACAGTGTGACAAGGCGGTGGCCGTAGCTAGAAGGTTGTTAGGCTGTATAGAGAGGTGTGACCAGCAGAAGAAAGGGGGTGTTGATGCCCCTGTATAAGTCGTTGGTGAGGCCCCACCTAGAGTATTGTGTTCAGTTTTGGAGGCCGTACCTTGCAAAGGATGTAAAAAGAATTGAAGCGGTGCAAAGAAAAGCTACGAGAATGGTAAGAGATTTGTGTTACAAGACGTATGAGGAGAGACTTGATGACCTGAACATGTATACTCTGGAAGAAAGGCGAAACAGGGGTGATATGATAAAGACGTTCAAATATTTGAAAAGTATTAATCCGCAAACGAACCTTTTCCGGAGGTGCGAAGGAGGTAGAACGAGAGGACATGAAATGAGATTGAAGGGGGGCAGACAAGAAAAATGTCAGGAAGTATTTTTTCACGGAGAGAGTAGTGGATGCTTGGAATGCCCTCCCGCGGGAGGTGGTGGAAATGAAAACAGTAACAGAATTCAAACACGCGTGGGACAAACATAAAGGAATCCTGTTCAGAAGGAATGGATCCTAAGGAGCTTAGCCGAGATTGGGTGGTAGAGCCGGTGGCGGGAGGCGGGGATAGTGCTGGGCAGACTTATACAGTCTGTGCCAGAGCCGGTGGTGGGAGGAGGGGCTGGTGGTTGGGAGGCGGGGATAGTGCTGGGCAGACTTATACGGTCTGTGCCAGAGCCGGTGGTGGGAGGAGGGGCTGGTAGTTGGGAGGCGGGGATAGTGCTGGGCAGACTTACACGGTCTGTGCCCTGAAAAGGACAGGTACAAATCAAGGTAAGGTATACACAAAAAGTAGCACATATGAGTTTATCTTGTTGGGCAGACTGGATGGACCATGCAGGTCTTTTTCTGCCGTCATCTACTATGTTACTACAGTGGGGGAAATAAGTATTTGATCCCTTGCTGATTTTGTAAGTTTGCCCACTGACAAAGACATGAGCAGCCCATAATTGAAGGGTAGGTTATTGGTAACAGTGAGAGATAGCACATCACAAATTAAATCCGGAAAATCACATTGTGGAAAGTATATGAATTTATTTGCATTCTGCAGAGGGAAATAAGTATTTGATCCCCCACCAACCAGTAAGAGATCTGGCCCCTACAGACCAGGTAGATGCTCCAAATCAACTCGTTACCTGCATGACAGACAGCTGTCGGCAATGGTCACCTGTATGAAAGACACCTGTCCACAGACTCAGTGAATCAGTCAGACTCTAACCTCTACAAAATGGCCAAGAGCAAGGAGCTGTCTAAGGATGTCAGGGACAAGATCATACACCTGCACAAGGCTGGAATGGGCTACAAAACCATCAGTAAGACGCTGGGCGAGAAGGAGACAACTGTTGGTGCCATAGTAAGAAAATGGAAGAAGTACAAAATGACTGTCAATCGACAAAGATCTGGGGCTCCACGCAAAATCTCACCTCGTGGGGTATCCTTGATCATGAGGAAGGTTAGAAATCAGCCTACAACTACAAGGGGGGAACTTGTCAATGATCTCAAGGCAGCTGGGACCACTGTCACCACAAAAACCATTGGTAACACATTACGACATAACGGATTGCAATCCTGCAGTGCCCGCAAGGTCCCCCTGCTCCGGAAGGCACATGTGACGGCCCGTCTGAAGTTTGCCAGTGAACACCTGGATGATGCCGAGAGTGATTGGGAGAAGGTGCTGTGGTCAGATGAGACAAAAATTGAGCTCTTTGGCATGAACTCAACTCGCCGTGTTTGGAGGAAGAGAAATGCTGCCTATGACCCAAAGAACACCGTCCCCACTGTCAAGCATGGAGGTGGAAATGTTATGTTTTGGGGGTGTTTCTCTGCTAAGGGCACAGGACTACTTCACCGCATCAATGGGAGAATGGATGGGGCCATGTACCGTACAATTCTGAGTGACAACCTCCTTCCCTCCGCCAGGGCCTTAAAAATGGGTCGTGGCTGGGTCTTCCAGCACGACAATGACCCAAAACATACAGCCAAGGCAACAAAGGAGTGGCTCAGGAAGAAGCACATTAGGGTCATGGAGTGGCCTAGCCAGTCACCAGACCTTAATCCCATTGAAAACTTATGGAGGGAGCTGAAGCTGCGAGTTGCCAAGTGACAGCCCAGAACTCTTAATGATTTAGAGATGATCTGCAAAGAGGAGTGGACCAAAATTCCTCCTGACATGTGTGCAAACCTCATCATCAACTACAGAAGACGTCTGACCGCTGTGCTTGCCAACAAGGGTTTTGCCACCAAGTATTAGGTCTTGTTTGCCAGAGGGATTAAATACTTATTTCCCTCTGCAGAATGCAAATAAATTCATATACTTTCCACAATGTGATTTTCCGGATTTAATTTGTGATGTGCTATCTCTCACTGTTACCAATAACCTACCCTTCAATTATGGGCTGCTCATGTCTTTGTCAGTGGGCAAACTTACAAAATCAGCAAGGGATCAAATACTTATTTCCCCCACTGTATATGATACAACTTCACTGGCTGACAGTGCAGGCATATATTACATTTAAGGTGGCTTGCATGGTTTTTAAAGCTTTACATGGTCAAGTACCGAAATACTTGATTCATTTAATACTCCTGTTGTTAATGGACAACACATCTTGTTTGATTGACCCTCACCTACTAGGTTTTCCTTCAGTAAAGAGAGTACACTTTAAGCATATATTGGATAGTTCATTTCCTTATTGGGCTGTGAATATTTGGAATAGTTTGCCTTTATATATTAGGCTGCAGTATTATTTTCCTTTTGTAGGCAGCTGAAAACATTTCTACAAATATTTAGTTCAGAAATACATTTAATCTATGTTTAAATTATTATTTTTTATATTTTAAATTTCATGTAAAATTTCAAGTACATTTCCTGGTTCCTTTTGCATTACCCACTAGGAAGCTATTTTTGGTAGAAGGCAGGCTAAAATGCCGAGATTAGATTAGACCTTTCCCAAACATCCTCCTCTGTCACTACTGTCTTCACTGATGTAGGGGGAATCTCTAGAGGCCTGATTTACTAAGATTGTTTTCCCATTCCTTGCCCAAGAGAAAAGAAAGCTTAATAAAATCAGGTCCTTAGGTGACTTCCGGTGGAGCCGCTGGCCAAGATAGCTGCTAAGAGATGAACTCCTGTAACCCCCGGCTGTAAGACCTTGAATTCGGCTCCCAGACAGCTCACCCATAGCCCTGCCCTGGGGTTTCGCTCCCCAACTTTACCTGGTGGTGCTGTGAACGTTTCGGTTGCAGCTTTGGGATGCTGGGTAAGGCCAGCCATGACGTGCTCGTGACCCCCCCCCCAACACACACACACACTAGCGTTGCCGCAGTGGTCCAGACGTGGTGCTCAGTGGGATACAGCAGTGGAGTGAAGTAGCCGGCCCGAGGAGTGTCCCTGAGGGACGGAAGAGGAGAGGAGGTGCTGGCTAGCAGTGGCAGGCGCTGAAAGGAGGACCAGAGCAGCAGCATCAGAGTGGCAGCTGGACCCTGGGACACGCGGCTGGGTAGTGAGAGAGAGTTGGTGGCGAAATTTGGCCTGAAAACCTCCAAGGTGTGGATCTCTCTGTGTGGACTGCAAACACCTCTTGGGCCCTCACAGCGGAGGACTGCAGTAGACCTTTTCATAGGCTGATTCCTGCATGGCTTGTGAATAGTGCTGTGAGAGGGTTTTTTTTCCCCAATTTTATTTTTTTATTCCCAGCCTCCAGATGGTACTAGCTTTGATAATCTGACTGCAGAGGGGCACTGGTTTACTGGAGCTACCTAGGAGTGGTAGAATTCCCGCATGGCTGCCTATGGTTCCCGGAAAGATGTGGAGAAGAACCGTGGAGGGGGCTTAAGGATGTCGGGGAAAAAAAAAGTGCCCCTCCCTCGCCTACAGTGGGATCAGCCTGGGCGTAAGAAGTAGTTTCAGAGGTTCGCCAGGCTGTGGAACTGGCCATGGGTACACATTACAACAAATGATTGACAAATTGGATGGCATGGAACACCAAATCGCTACATTCACCAAAGATCTTTGGGAGGTTCAGCAGAGAGTCAATGAGGTGGAAACCTCATGAATCTTCATTGGAAATCAAGAGTCTTCAAGATAAGGTTGCTGCCTTGGAAGAGAAGGTGGATGACCTGAAAAATCGCTCTCGTCAGAACAATCTGGAGACTGGTTGGACTGCCAGAATCGATACATGATGCTGAATTACGTGGCTTTCTGGAAGCTTGGTTCCTTAGATTTTTACACCATCAAAGTACAGTGGGCCCTATGCACATAGAGCGTGCACACCGACTGGGTCCCAAGAGATCTATGGATTATCACAGGACAGTTATTTTTAAACTGCTTTAATTATCATTATAAAATGGAAACTTTGTCCGCTCTCCAAAGTGGTAAAACATTGGAATATGAGGGACATAGGATCTTGTGTTTTCAAGACTACTCCACCAAAGTCTCTCTTCAGCATAAGCGGTTTTCTCCGCTTTGTGGATGATTACATAAGTTGCAAGTACGTTTTAGTTTGTTGTACCCGCTAAGCTGCATATTCATCACAATGGAACATTCCAATACTATGATACAGTTGAGGTGGCCCAAATCTATGTGGATCAGTTGGAACGAGAAAGGCCGAGTACATCCAAAAGACCTTCAAGACTCTCAATATTGCACCTGGGACTTTATTGGCTGTGGCTATGAGGCTGGGGGAAGTATAATTCTTGTTTCTTTGTTTTTTAAGTTTTACAGGCTGACTCTCTGTTTTACATGCTGTTATACCTGTTTGGGGAAGGGATTGGGAACCAACTGATTTTTTCAATCTTATTTTAAAAGAAGGGTTTTGCAGCCAGGGTGCAGAAGTTGTGCACATTATGGTGCCCTTTAGGAGAGGGAAGAGCCTGAGGAAAGGGAAGAGGGGAAGGGAGGGAGGAGGAGCTGGGGTTGCTGGGGCTAGGATTATGAGGGATAGGTGGTTGGATGTAAGCAAGGAACTCTGGATTGTAAAATCATTTCCTTAATGCATCCATGAATCCCACTGGCAGAAGTTCACAGCCAGCAGTCCTGTTATCCAGGCCAGTTCTCTCTCTCCCTTTCCCCCAGCCCTGTTGTCACCATCTTTTTTTTTTCTCTCTCCATACCCTATTGTCACCTAGTTTCTCTTTTAGCCCATTCTTCCAACAATCACCCCAACCACCTCCAGCTTGCAAGCTAGGCAGTCTCCCTCCTACCCATGAAGAAAACCTTCCTGCTCCGTGCACTGCGCGTCTCTTTATGAGTCTGAGCCATATGCAGAAGGAACACTCCCACTGGTTTCACGAGACTAGCACAACAGTTCCTGCACTGCAGGCTCAGATCTCACACAGAGCCATGCAGCGCATGGAGCAAGAAGTTCCTACTCTGGCAGTGGTTGCAGTGGAGGCTGCAGCCAAACAAACAAGCACAAAAATTAAGCTTTGAATATTTTATATTTGCTCATGTAGCAAGATCAACTCAATGATGGCATAAGAATTTTCTCTGTCTGATGTCTCAGATGCTTGCAATAGGAGCAACTTTTTATTTATTTTTAAAAGTTTCAATGGAAGTGTCTGGTTACACACTAGGGACATATCTATCTTCTTTGACCCAATTCACTTAGAAGATTTCTTATGTGACAAATGTGGTGGTTTATAGTAATACTAGCCGTTAAGCCCGTTAAAACGGGCGAGTTTTTTTAATTTCACCTCCATGTGTAGCAAGTCTGCTCTGTCCCCTGTCCTCCCCCCATGTCCAGCAACCCTCCTCTGTCCTCTTCCCTCACCCCATGTCAAGCCACAGTCCTCTGTTCCCTGCCCTCCCAAAGAGACAGTGAGTGTGAGAGTGAGCAGCTAGTGTGTGTGTGCTTGGGTGTCTCTGTGTGTGTGTGTGAGTGAGTGAATGAGAGAGAGTGTGTGAGTGAGTGAGAGAGAGTGCTTGTGAGCTGTTAGTACTCCCTGTCTCAGTGGAGGTTCAGTGTAGAGAGCTGCACGGCTTCCGTCCCCGCGGGAATCCCGCGGAACCCGCGGGATTCCCGCAGGGACGGAGGCAGTTCCTGCGGGGTTCCCGCGGGGATGGAAACAGTTCTGCGGGGTTCCCGCGGGGACGGAGGCAGTTCCTGCGGGGTTCCCGCGGGGATGGAACCAGTTCTGTGGGCTTCCCGTGGAAGTGTAAGCTGCACCTGCACCAGCCTCTCATCTACCGAATACCAATTTATTTGAGTGCTGTCTCCTCCTCCTCCTCCTCTTCTTCCTTGCTTTAACAGCATAAATGGAAAGTCTTCCATTAAGGAGGTGGTAGAGTCACAAATGATGACGGAATTCAAGAAGGCGTGGGATGAACACAGAGGATCTCTAATTAGAAAATGGAAGTTATATAAAAGCTAACCTTAAATGGCTGCATGTGTGTGGATGTGTCAAGTGACGCTTAGATGGCGACTCTGGCTGTGATGAACTAGAGCTGATACCTGGCAGACTTGTATGGTCTGTGTCTCATACATGGCAATCTGGTGTAGGATGGGCTGGAAAGGGCTTAGACAGCAACTTCAGTGGCTGGAACATGAGGACAGTGCTGGACAGACTTTTACGGTCTGTGTCCCACAAATGAGAACATGAATAGGCTGGAGTGGGCTTCGATGGCAACTCCAGCAGTTGGAACATAAGGATGGGGCCAGATAGACTTCTGTGGTCTTTGTTCCAGAAACACGAAAGAAAGACCATAATCAAGTATATAATATCACACTTGTTGATTTAATGATGAATTGATCATGAGTGTGACTATTGGGCAGAGTGGATGGACCGTTCAGGTCTATTTGCTGTCACTTACTATGTTACTATTAATCCTCTTTGCTCCCAGGCTGGTGCATAGACCTGAACTCTGACACAGGCATGAGAATCAGATGTCACCTGACCTACTGGCGCGTGCATGTGGCGGCCTCTCAGCACCCACTGCCAGTGGATCAGAGACAAATCTTACATGTGCACACCAGAGTGTTCCAAGTTCCAACTTCTGTTCCTTCCTTGCCTACAGTGCTGTGGCTCAAATCCAGAAAGAGACTGAGGGAGCTGACTGGAACTTTCTTTTATGTACTTTTAAATTCTTACGGGGATGGGTTAAATTCTTGCGGGGACGGGTGGGGATGGGTTGGGATGGTTTAAATTTTTGCGGGGATGGGTGGGGATGGGTAAGATTCCAGTGGGGATGGGTGGGGACGGGTAAGATTCCAGCAGGGACGGGCGGGGATGGGTAAGATTTCTGTCCCCGTGCAACTCTCTAGTTCAGTGTCTCCTTGTAGTCAGCTGTTGGAGCTGTGTGGCAGTGGAGGTTCAGTGTCTCCTTGTAGTCAGTTGTTGGAGCTGTGTGGCAGTGCAGGTTCAGTGTCTCCCTGTAGTCAGTTGTTGGAGCTGTGTGTCAGTGGAGGTTCAGTGTCTCCTTGTAGTCAGTTGTTGCAGCAGCTGTGTGAAAGTGGAGGTTCAGTGTCTCCTTGTAGGCAGTTGTTGGAGCTGTGTGGCAGTGGAGGTTCAGTGTCTCCTGTGTGGCAGTGGAGGTTCAGTGTCTCCTTGTAGTCAGTTGTTGGAGCTGTGTGGCAGTGGAGGTTCAGTGTCTCCTTGTAGTCAGTTGTTGGAGCTGTGTGGCAGTGGAGGTTCAGTGTCTCCTTGTAGTCAGTTGTTGGAGCTGTGTGGCAGTGGAGGTTCAGTGTCTCCTTGTAGTCAGTTGTTGGAGCTGTGTGACAGTGGAGGTTCAGTGTCTCCTTGTAGTCAGTTGTTGCAGCTGTGTGTCAGTGGAGGTTCAGTGTCTCCTTGTAGTCAGTTGTTGCAGCTGTGTGTCAGTGGAGGTTCAGTGTCTCCTTGTAGTCAGTTGTTGGAGCTGTGTGGCAGTGGAGGTTCAGTGTCTCCTTGTAGTCAGTTGTTGGAGCTGTGTGGCAGTGGAGGTTCAGTGTCTCCTGTGTGGCAGTGGAGGTTCAGTGTCTCCTTGTAGTCAGTTGTTGGAGCTGTGTGGCAGTGGAGGTTCAGTGTCTCCTTGTAGTCAGTTGTTGGAGCTGTGTGGCAGTGGAGGTTCAGTGTCGCCTTGTACTCAGTTGTTGGAGCAGTGTGGCAGTGGAGGTTCAGTGTCTCCTTGTAGTCAGTTGTTGGAGCTGTGTGGCAGTGGAGGTTCAGTGTCTCCTTGTGGTCAGTTGTTGGAGCTGTGTGGCAGTGGAGGTTCAGTGTCTCCTTGTAGTCAGTTGTTGGAGCTTTGTGGCAGTGGAGGTTCAGTGTCTCCTTGTAGTCAGTTGTTGGAGCTTTGTGGCAGTGGAGGTTCAGTGTCTCCTTGTAGTCAGTTGTTGGAGCTGTGTGGCAGTGGAGGTTCAGTGTCTCCTTGTGGTCAGTTGTTGGAGCTGTGTGGCAGTGGAGGTTCAGTGTCTCCTTGTAGTCAGTTGTTGGAGCTTTGTGGCAGTGGAGGTTCAGTGTCTCCTTGTAGTCAGTTGTTGGAGCTGTGTGGCAGTGGAGGTTCAGTGTCTCCTTTTAGGCAGTTGTTAGAGCAGTTTGAAACGCAGGCTCATTTTTCAGTCGTGTGCCGGTCTCCCTCTCCCCTTCCCCCCTCCCCGCATACATGTTGTTGTTCCGCCCCTTCTGCTGACTCCTGCTGTTCAGTGAGCCAAAGGGGCGGGACAGCTATGTCTTTGCTTCATGCTGCAAAGCAGGACTTGTGTGTGTGTGCTGTGAGTGAATACACCTGTTTACCTTTTTCTGTTGGCCCCAGAACGTTTTTTGATCCCTGCTTGGTTTCTGCTGTGGGTTTTTTTAGTTTCCTTGGCCACTTCGTCGTTCCTGCTGTGCCCTTGTACATGGTGGTTCTCTTCTCCATCCTCCCTCCCTCCCCCATTGATGTCCACGCCCCCTCCTTCCCTCCCTATTGGCTGCATTACGTCCTCCTCCGATTTCCACGCCCCCTCCCCTCCCTATTGGCTGCATTACATCTTCCTCCGTTTTCCACGCCCCCTCCCCTCCCTATTGGCTGCATTACGTCCTCCTCAAATTTCCACGCCCCCTCCTTCCCTCCTTATTGGCTGCATTACGTCCTCCTTCGTTTTCCACGCCCCCTCCCCTCCCTATTGGCTGCATTATGTCCTCCTCCGATTTCCACGCCCCCTCCTCCCTTTCCCTATTGGCTGCATTACGTCCTCCTCCAATTTCCACGCCCCCTCCTTCCCTCCCTATTGGCTGCATTACATCCTCCTTCATTTTCCACGCCCCCTCCCCTCCCTATTGGCTGCATTATGTCCTCCTCCGATTTCCACGCCCCCTCCTTCCCTCCCTATTGGCTGCATTACGTCCTCCTCCAATTTCCACGCCCCCTCCTTCCCTCCCTATTGGCTGCATTACGTTCGGTACAGGAGCTGCTGGTGGAGGCGGGGTTTGGAGTGTTGCTCCTTGAATGTTCGGTCTCTACTGCGCATTTGCGGTGAGTACGGTCACTCGCAATTTATATGTTTGATTCGGAGATCAGGTTCAGCAGTGACTGCGGATTCTATAAATAATTGTACTCGTATTTGATTGATCCAGTGTTCATTTAAAGATGGTCCCGAGTTATTTATCGCTTTTCCCCTGAATGAAGGCTTGAGATGTGTTTTTTTTTCCTTTTTGCAATTAAAACAATTTAAACCAAGGAAGATTAGCCAATAGCAGGACATCCCATTATCTTTTGCCTCTCAGTTGTGGTAATGAATGGAAATAATGCTCCCAAACTAAAATATTTTCACTGGGCAAGACAGTGCCATATATCTTAAAATCTAAAGGAGCCCAAGACACAGCCTTCAGTGATACTACGGAAGCATCCAATTGCTTAGTAAACATTAATGTTTCAGTGTTGCTGACAAGACTGACTACTCTGGCTGTGTACTGAGAATCCTTACAACTTACCTCCAGGGTAAGATGGCATTCCACCAGGTGGGCCAGACACAGGATAACCTGCAGGTGCAGGGAAGCCTCCGGCTGCTGGGTAGGCCCCGCCTGGAGCTGGGGGATAGGCTGAACCTCCCATAGGTGGGAATCCTCCTGCAGCAGGATACTGATACTGACCCCCAGGGGGATAAGCAGTATCTCCTCCTTGAGGCTATAAGAAAAACCCAAACATCGATATCAGTTTTATAGCAAACAATGTGCTGATCTTCAACAACTTGCAATGCAGGGCTGCTGAAATGCTAGGGGCCAGCCGGCCATGGCAACTCATTTGCCCTTTAATGACCTCCACACATACCAAGACAGTGACACAGTGAACAGCCCTTGTAGTCAACGGCTTGAGAAGCATATCCCTCACACAAATTTCCCAGGGACTTCTAAAAGAAATATCAACATTCCTAGATAATTGTCAATAAAACTTTCAACTAGCAGCAAGTACCAAACAAGTCAGGAAATGACAGCAAATCCAGATCCAAAAATATGCTCTCTCAAAGGGAGATGGAAAGCTAAGAGATTCAATATCCTGAACATAATACTACCAGCTGGTCGCATAGGCACAGACTATCTACAGCTTCCCCATTCTGTAATCTATGGCTTCAAGCTCCAGCAAAAAGAGGGGTGGTAATGGCAACCACCTTTTCTCAAGTATCACCGGGCTGCAAATCAGTCCCAGTTTGCCAGAAATGCTCATAATGCTGCCATGAAGAAGCAAAGGTTCAATACTGGAAGGGGCCTCCATTTCAGCAAGAGGCCTGGTGTAAAACAGTCCAGGCAAAGTAATGCAGCTATGCAAGCATCCTACCAGTAACTAGGTGCTGACTAGTTCACCGTCTCATCCTTCCAAGAAACCTCTGCCACCTTCTCCACACCTGTTATTTTTAGGGAAGAGTGCATAATACCTGCCAAGACCAATTGAAAATAGAAAGGAAGCAGCTACTCTGGATACTGTTTTGTCTGTCTGTATTATTTAGATTGTAAGCTCTTTGAGCAGGGACTGTCTCTTTGTGTCAGGTGTTCAGCGCTGCGTGCGTCTGGTAGCGCTATACAAATGCTAAAAATAATAATAATACTGAGAAGAGGACAGCAGCCAAAATATAGCAAACAAAATAAAAATGCAGAAGGTTTCTGCTTGTTCTGATCTGCACTGCAAAAGCCAATGATCCTGATAGCTGAATGGAGATCATAATACTATACCTTTAAGGCTCTTTGGGCGAGTCTTAGAAACACCTTATTAAGCTCTTTCATTCAGTTATACAGATCCTTAAGCAATCAGTGACTCAGCTGTTTGGGGAGGGAACTGAGTCCTTAATTGTCTGACAACATGTAAAAAGAAACATCAGCAAAATAGTTGCAGATAATACAAATCTTAATATCTAAATTTAATAATGGTATCAAATGTCAAATAATAAAGTGACATGGAGGCATACTTTCAAAGCATAGTCTTACAAAGTTCCATAGTAACCTATGGAACTTTGTAAGTCTAAGGAGTCCTTTTACCGCAGAAAGGTAAAAAGTCCCCAAAACAAAATGGCCATGTGGTAAGAAAACTCTTACCGTGTGGCCATGCAGCAGGGAGCCCTTACTGCCATACACTGAGGTGGCAGTAAGGACTCCCGCAGTAACCCGGTGGTAACCAGGCAGTGTGCAGCGATGCCCAATTTCAGCTGGGTTACCACAGCGCTAACCATTTCCAGGGTTTTTTCCTCCACAGAATGGTGCGCGCTCAACCTGGAACTACTGCCGGCAGCCGCATTGAGCTAGCAGTAGTCTTGGAATAGTGCGTGGTAAGCCTGCGTTGGGCTTACCGCTGCTCTGTAAAAGGGCCCCTAATTGTTTGAAAATGAGTCTCAAAGGAAACTCAACAGTGCAAGCTTCAGTAAATATATATATATATGTATATGTCTCTTAGGGGTGTATAACTTCTTCAGGCAGCACTCTGCCAAAAGAAAACTATCAGTAGATTCCCCCAGATGTCTTTTTTTTTTAAGACCATTGCTCTAACCTGTGTTTGTTGACCAATACTTCAGTTGAATCAATGGATAACTTCATACCAGATACAGTTCTCAGACTCCTGAGGCAGGCCTTATTGCCAAAACACGGTGCTGTGTTGAGTCCACTTTTTATCAATAAATTCTCTATTCGTACATTTTGGAGTTCTCGTCATTTGTCCTGTGGAAGCCAAAGTCCAACTCCCACTATTTTGATCTCTTTCATATTACCTATGGGACTCCTGTGTTCTTCCGCTACAGCGGATTGTTTTCACTCATTTCTAAAAGCTGATATATTCCAATTAATAAATTCAGAATTAAAAACTTTTTTCTATCTTTGTCATCCGAGCATTTTATTTTTCTATTCTCTTTGGTCCCATCTCTCCTCCTTTTTTTCCTGTCTTTGCTGGGTCTCCTGTTCATTTGGCTTTTCTTCTCTCTCCATATCCACCATTTATCTTCCCATCTGTCCTGTCCGGCATTTCCCCTCTGTATCCCTGTCCCTATCCTTATCCCTCCCTCCATGTTCAGCATCTGCCCTCTTGGTGACCTTATCCTGCTCTATTTTCAGCATGGTTTATTTGAATTTACTTTACTGCCATGACTAACTGGTAGCTCTCGATGGTTTACAATAAAATCAAAACATGTTTGAGAAAAGAACAAAATTTTACAGGAAATAAGAAAGAACAGAGAGATAGAGATACAGAGGGAAGGGGACAGAGAGCAACATCAATTTGCTGTAACAATTTACTCTGTGGAAAAGGCGTTAGCAAAAAGCCAGGTCATTAGTTTTGTTTTGAAAGTTTTCAGAGATTTTTTGGCATGAATGCCAATGAAAAGGTGCAGCAAAGAAACAAAAAGCACAAAGATTTTGAGTACATTTTGGAACAGGCAAGATTAGACATTGATCATTTATTGAGCATAAAAGGTGAGCTTGGGAATACGGAATAGTGAAAGAGGAGAGATAAAGAGTGAGGCCAAGTTGGTGAGACTGAAGTGTGAGAAACTATAGTTTGAAGATCAGTAACCAATAGTACTTTTGAAGCAATGGAGAGGCATGGTCTTAACGATGTGTGTGACAAAGCAGATGGATGGCTGTATTCTGTATGGACTGAAGCCTTTTAGTAGACGTCTGGGTACAACCTAAGTAAATGATGTTGTGGTAATCTAGTCTTATAGTAAGCATCTATCCTTTGCGTCCCTATCTTGACCTGTCCTGCATTTCCACATTCCTTCCCCTGTGATCAGCATTGTCCCTATTACCCCTCTGTCCAGCATTGCTCTTCTGTGTCCCTGTCCCTATAATCCCTCCAATGCCAATATTTATTCCATCTCCCTGTCCCTCCTTCCTCTTTTCCCTTCCTCCCACACCCTACATCCCATACCCTGAGGCCAGTATCTCTCTCCTTCTCTCATCCTCCCAACCCACTAACTGTATCTCCCTCTTGGGTCCACTGTCTTTCTCCTTCTATCCCTCCTGGGTCCAGTGTCTTGCCTCCTCTCTTCCTCTCCTCTAGTCTCAGCCTCTCTCTCTCTCTCTCTCCCTCCCTTTTACTCCCCTCACTGGTCCAGCATCTCTCCCTCTCACTCCTGGGTCTACTACCTTTTCCTGTCTGTCCTTACCCCCCCCCCCCCCCCCCAAAGTCAAGTTGAGCAGCACCACCATCTCTCTATTCCGGGGTCTAGCACCTCTTACCACCCTGATTCAGCATCTGTCCCCTTTCCTTTCTTGCTTCCCTTCCTGGTTCTAGCGTCTATCTCCCTCCTCCTTCCATCCTCTCCCTCTTTCTCCTGGCCATCAGTACCAGTACTGCTTTAAATAAAATCAGCCTACTTCAGGGCTTCGGACCTTCCCTGTAATGCAATCCCCCTCATGGAAACAGGAAGTTGCATCAGTGAGAGCGGGATGCGTCATAGGGAAGGCCTGAAGCCCCGAGGCAGGCTGATTTACTTAAAGCAGTGCCGCTTCCGGTGGTGAGGGGAAAGAGGGAGAGGGTGGAACGGAAAGACGTTGGAACCGGGATGGAGGAGGAAAAAGAGGCGCTGGACCCAGGGAGAGTGATGAAGGCAACAGGAGTGGCCTAGTGAGTGTTGGGGATTTGCAGCTGAAGAGGTTTAGCCTTCCCAGGTCTCTAATACAGGGTGCTTATGACTAGAGTATATAGCTTTAGGGGTTTGCTGCTCTGTATTTTAAGCTAATATTAGCAGTAGGGCATGTTATGCTGCAGGAGGAGCGAATTTCCAACCACCTCCTATATCCTAACCACCCTTCTACTCGGTGTACGTTTCAGTTTAAGCCATTCAGTGTTTCTTGATTTCTTTCAGCTACCCACATTGCCTTATATCTTTCAGCAGTCCATGTTAGCTGTCCACAGTCTCCTTTGTATTCCTCAATTCCCTGCTACCAACTCTGGGTATTGACTTAGAATGTGTGCTCTCTGAGGTCCTCCCTAGCCTGCTCTGGTCGTGCATTCCACCCCATGTTAGTGCTGAGCAAGTGGAGTGGAGGAGTAGCCTAATGATTAGTGTTGTATGCTTTGATCCTGGCAACCTGGGTTTGATTCCCACTGCAGATTCTTGTGACCTTGGGCAAGTCACTTAACCCATCATCATTGCACCAGGTACAAAAACTTAGATTGTGAGCCATTTAGAGACAAAGAAAGTACCTACATATAATGTGTACAACACTGCAAACATTTAGTAGCACTATAGAAATGATTAGCAGTAGTATAGGACTATTTTTATATAGCAACACACCAAGTCAGTCGAGTCTTCAAGATATTCACAATTAATATGCATAAGATAAATTACCCCGGGATAGTCGTAAGAGCATGAATTGCTGTATTGGGTCAGACCAAGGATCCATCTAGCCCAATATCCCGTTTCCAAGAAGGACTAGTCCAGGTCACAAGTACCTGGCAGAGTCCTACAAAGTGGCAAGATTCCATACTACTTTACCTCAGGGATAAGCAGTGGCTTTACCCAGGTCTACCTTAACAGTATATGAATATTTCCTCCAGGAATTTGTTCAAACATTTTTAAAACCAGTTGCATTAACCACTTGTTCTGGTAATGAGTGCCAGAGCTTAACTATATGAGTGAAAAAAACACTTCATTCTATTCATTTTAAATGTATGTGTCCCCCCCCCCCCCCCCCCAGTCTTTGTGCTTTCTGATAGAGTAAATATTGATTTGCATTTAGCAGTTCCACTCCATTCAGTATTTTACAGGCCTCAATCATATCTCCCCTCAGCCGTCTCTTATCCAAGATGAAGAATTTTAATCTCTTAGGCCTTTCCTTATATGAGAGTTGTTCCATCCCCTCAATCATTTTGGTTGCCTATTTTCTGCCTTTTCCAGTTCCACTACATTCAGATAAAGTGTACAAATCCCACAAAACAAAACTGCTGAATGAAGCGGAGGGGAGGCAAGGGAGGAGGACAATCGCGGGACACGGATGGGTGGGCAGGGTAGTGGAGAATCGCGGGACACGGATGGGTGGGCAGGGTAGTGGAGAATCGCGGGACACGGATGGGTGGGCAGGGTAGTGGAGAATCGCGGGACACGGATGGGTGGGCAGGGTAGTGGAGAATCGCGGGACACGGATGGGTGGGCAGGGTAGTGGAGAATCGCGGGACACGGATGGGTGGGCAGGGTAGTGGAGAATCGCGGGACACGGATGGGTGGGCAGGGTAGTGGAGAATCGCGGGACACGGATGGGTGGGCAGGGTAGTGGAGAATCGCGGGACACGAATGGGTGGCCAGGGCAGTGGAGAATCGCGGGACACGGTTGGGAGGGCAGGGCAGTGGAGAATAGCGGGACACGGTTGGGAGGGCAGGGCAGAGGACAATCGCTGGACATGGAGGGGAGGGCAGGGCAGAGGACAATCGCTGGACATGGAGGGGACGCCAGAATCACGGGACACCGAGGGGAGGGCAGGGCAGAGGAGAATTGCTGGACATGGAGGGGACGCCAGAATCATAGGATACAGAGGGAGGGGATGGGAGGGAAGGGAAGAATTGCTGGAGATGGAGGGGAGGGCAGGGGAGAGAGGAGAAATTGCTTCGACAAGAGCCTTAAAAACATAAATCACCATTACAAGATAGCCTCACTAGCGCCTGTTTCACTTTTTTGAGAAACGGGCCTTTTTTACTAGTATATATATATATATATATATATATATATATATATATATATATAAATAAATCAAGTACATGGGATATTTGAAAATTGCCCCCTGTAAGTACAGCACAGCACTTTCTGCAGCAGCAGCAAACCGGAGTCCCTCTATTTCCCCGACACAAATGCTCAGCATCTTCAGGATTAGGGAGTAACAGCTCTCTCATGTCAAGTGAACTGACATGAACAGGATTTCAGAAGTTCAGACACGCTTATACCAGAAGCACATGTTTCAGGAGTTTCAAGCATCATGTGATCTACACTTACCGGGTAACCAGGGTATGCAGGGTAGCCTGAAGGAGGATAGCCTGGGTAAGACATTCTGCAAAAGAAAACAAATGTATTCAACCACCTCTTACTTAATTCCATCCACAAACTTCAAAATTAAAGAAAAACAACAGTAACTCTAAGGCTTGGCTCAATGCCCACAAACATGAGAAGGTGCCCCAGCCTAATAAACTGGAAGTGCTTTGGAGTAAAACACTGCTCAGCAAACAGGTCAGAACAGTGGTAAAAATTTAACTTGTCTTACTGTGAAAGGACACAAATTCAGGGTTGAAACACTGCCTCCATCCTATTGCTGGTAAAGATTGTAAAAAGAGCCCATAGTAAAGCGGCGCTACCAATTAGCGGCACGATGAATGCGAAGCCCATTCAATTCCCATGGGCTTCATCCATTCAGCAAACACTAATCGGTAGCGTCACTTTGTAAAAGGAGTCCTATGTTATGTGACCCCTAAAAATGTCTGTATTACATACAAGCGTGTTTCAGATATAAGGTGGGAATATATTACACAGGTGAACTTCGGCATTGTTACATATGTGGACAAGAAGGAAGCTAACACCTAAGTCATACAAGTACACAAAGAACTAGTGCTATAGTATGGAGCCAAGATGGTATATTAAAGGTTACACAGACATATAGTTACTATAGGTGTCAGCTCTCTGGGTGCATATGCTGCGTTCGGCACCTAACCCTTACCGTTCAGTGAATCCAGACTGCCCCAATTTGACTGCCCCTATCGGACCGACCGTTCACTTGTCTATTAGATTGTAAGCTCTTTGAGCAGGGACTGTCTCTCTTTGTTAAATTGTACAGCGCTGCGTAACCCTAGTAGCGCTCTAGAAATGTTAAGTAGTAGTAGTAGTACACAAAGAACTAGTGCTATAGTATGGAGCCAAGATGGTATATTAAAGGTTACACAGACATATAGTTACTATAGGTGTCAGCTCTCTGGGTGCCAGTGGGTACTGAGCAAGTGCTTTCAGTGTCCAGCGAGGGGTAAATTTGTATGGTGTCTGGGACCCCCAAATCATTCCACAATGTTAGCATTTATGCAGCTACTTCTTATGTTTGAGGATAAGGTTGATAGGCGAATAGAACTCAGGAGGCTAAAGGCACACAGGGATGTTTAGTGTTATAATAACAGGTGAGCAGAACATAGAGGAGTGCTGCTAGTGTTTCTTACAAGAACCTGTCTCCTATGGCAGCTCGGTGGAATCCAGGTCATAAGTACCTGGCAAAATACCAAAAGAAATTTTATGCTGTTTATCCTAGAAATAAGCAGTGACTTTTCCCAAGTCCATCATAATAATGGCTTATGGACTTTTAGGAAAATAGCCAAACCTTTTTTTAAACCCTGCTAAGCTAACTACTTTTACCACATTCTCTGGCAATGAATGTCAGAGTTTAAATTACATGTTGAGTGAAGAAATATTTTCTCCAGTTTGATTTAAATTTACTACTTAGCAGCTTCATTGTGTGCCCCCTAGTCCTAGTACTTTTGGAAAAAGTAAACAAGAGATTCATGTCTACCCATTCCACTCTATTCAGAATTTTATAGTCCTCTATCATATCTCCCCTCAGCTGTCTCTTCTCCAAGCTGAAGAGCCCTAACCACTTTAGCCTTTCTTTATAGGGAAGTCATCCCAACCCCTTTATCATTTTTGTTGCCCTTCTCTGTACCTTTTCTAATTCTGCTATATCTATTTTGAGATGCGGTGACCAGAACAGCACACAGTATTCGAGATGCGGTCGCACCATGGAGTGATACATCTATTTGAAAACCCTGATGGGGACTTTACATGTTAAGGGGAATGGATATCAATGTCCACAACTTCAAATCATTCCTGAAGGTCTGCAATCTAACAATGTTTTCTGAAGGTGCAACTCATGAACAAGGCCATACACTGGACTTCTTGACTTCCTAGCCTACTAGACTGGTCAGCTCATTCAAATGGAAGCCAGTACCATGGTTAGATCACTTCCAACTTGACTTTACTACTGATATCTGTATGTCAAGCTCATCCAAACACAAGCCTCCCAAGATCATATCCACAAGGGGCAAAATCAGAGTCCAGCTTTTGGTCTGAACTAAAAGATTCCCTTACCCCATGGACTCCAACACAAGAATCAGTTAAATCCCTCTAGGTCACTAAGGTGAAGGCCACACTGGACAAAATTGTTCCTGTTGTCACCAAGAAGGTCAAGTCAACCTGCAAACCTCCATGCTCTCAGAGGAACTAGCCAACTTGAAATGAGAGTGTTGACACCTCGAAAACCAATGGAGAAAGAAAGATAATACAGAGAAATCCAATGGAAGTCTGCTTTCCACCAAATAAAAAGGTTACCGACACACACAAAAAAAAAAATCAATACTACAGCAGCATAATAGGTCAGGATGTTCTTTACAATAAAAACAAAAAACTTTTCTCCTTAATCAGAAGCCTAACATCTAATGTAACCGAAGACTACATGCATCAAGCTCAACCACCCACCCAAGATCTGGCCAATCACTTCACCAACAAAATCAATCAAATCAGTTTGGATCTATCCAAAGCCGATCCATCTGTAGAAAGTGACCCAAACAGCAATTTAGTGTCTAATACTGATTCTAATCTAAACCAGGGTCTCAGATCAGATCAGTGCTGGACATAATTTCAACCACTGACACCTGAAGATGTAAGATCACTGCTGATGAAATGTTCACAAGCCCACTGTTCCCTGGACTAATGCTCAGCTTTCTTATGCCATACCATCTCCACACTGAGGTCATTAACTGGTTACTAAATAGCCTTAGGCTGTTAAAATCTGGCACTATTCCTTTGGATATGTGCAAAATTCTTCTCACCCCATTACTGAAGGGATCAGGCCCAGACATAACATTGTCTGCAAATTATCGTCCAGTGGCTAGTATACCCCTCTTCACTAAAATGTTGGAAACCCACATCAACAAACAAATTTTCCTCATACCTGGATAGATTCTCTCTTACATAGTCTCAATTTGGCTTCAGACCAGCCCACAGTACTGAAACCCTGTTGCTAGTACTAACCAAGTACGTCAAACAATACCTATGCAAAGGAGATCAAGTAATTCTACTCCAATTTGATATCTCAGTGGTGTTTGATGGATCAAATAGGAATAACAGGTCCTATCCTCAAATTGTTTGGCGAATTCCTGTCAAACCAAAGTTATTCCGTTAAGCAAAACAATCAACTCTCCAACTATTGGTCCCTGGACTGTGGGATACCTCAGGGATCATCGCTCGCTCCTATACTATTCAACTTCTTCAAGTCATCCCTTGGCTCAGTACACCTGGGCCTAAGTGAGCTACTAATTTCCTAAGCAGATGACATCCTGCTTGTCATACCAATAAACTCTACTACCAAAGATCCTATTCAAGAAGTAACGACTGGCATGAATGCTATTAGCTCCTGGGCCCTGTCCAATAAATTGAAATTGAACGCTCAAAAAACCAAGATCCTGTGGTTCTGAAATCAGAGAATCATGGCCCCAACTTCAATATCATTGGTTAACAGTCAAAACCTCTCAGTTGCGTCTGAAACAAGAGTACTGGGGGTCTTGCTCGACTCCTCCCTAACCTTTTCCTCCCATATTAATCAAGTATGGAAGATAACTCTGTTCAGAATGAGACAGCTTCACCTAATCAGATCATTCTTTGACCAAAAAGCCTTTTTAAACTGTTAGTTCAAATGACAGTCCTACCACACCTCAATTATAGCATTATCTTATTGCTGGGTATTAAGTGTCAATATCAGAAAAATAAATTGCAAATCATACAGAACACAGCTGTTAGACTAATCTTCAATCTGAATAGATATACTTAGCATCCGTAAAATCCGCCCCTTTCTTTCCGAGCACTCTACCAAAACCCTAGTCCACACGCTTGTCACCTCTCATTTAGACTACTGCAATCTGCTTCTTGCTGGCCTCCCACTTAGTCACCTCTTCCCTCTCCAATCGGTTCAAAACTCTGCTGCCCATCTCGTCTTCCGCCAGGGTCGCTTTACTCATACTAACCCTCTCCTCAAGTCGCTTCACTGGCTCCCTATCCGTTTTCGCATCCTTCGCAAACTTCTTCTACTAACCTATAAATGTACTCACTCTGCTGCTCCACAGTATCTCTCCACACTCGTCCTTCCCTACACCCCATCCCGTGCACTCCGCTCCATGGATAAATCCTTCTTATCTGTCCCCTTCTCCACTACTGCCAACTCCAGACTTCGCGTCTTCTGTCTTGCTGCACCCTACGCCTGGAATAAACTTCCTGAGCCCCTACGTCTTGCCCCATCCTTGGCCACCTTTAAATCTAGACTGAAAGCCCACCTCTTTAACATTGCTTTTGACTTGTAACCACTTGCCTCCACCTACCCTCCTCTCCTCCTTCCTGTACACATTAATTGATTTGATTACTTTATTTTTTTTTCTATTAGATTGTAAGCTCTTTGAGCAGGTACTGTCTTTCTTCTATGTTTGTGCAGCGCTGCGTACGCCTTGTAGCGCTATAGAAATGCTAAATAGTAGTAGTAGTAGCATATCATCACACCTCATCAAACTGCACTGGCTTCCCATTACTGAAAGACTTAGGTTTAAAGGTGCCTGCTTAATCTTCACGGCAAACTACCAACGAGGGTTACATCACTAAGTCTGGTACAGTCAAACAGACTGAAAATTCAACTGATGCTATCTTCACCATCTCATAAAGGAATTCGATACCAGAAGATCTTTGGTGCATTATTCCCGGTACCAGGGTCACTTTATGGAATTCGAGGAGGTTTTAATGCCCCTGTATAAGACGTTGGTGAGGCCCCACCTGGAGTATTGTGTTCAGTTTTGGAGGCCGTATCTTGCGAAGGATGTTAAAAAAATGGAAGCGGTGCAAAGAAAAGCTACGAGGATGGTATGGGATTTACGTTCCAAGATGTATGAAGAGAGGCTTGCTGACCTGAACATGTACACCCTGGAGGAAAGGAGGAACAGGGGTGATATGATACAGACGTTCAAATATTTGAAAGGTATTAATCCGCAAACGAATCTTTTCCGGAGATGGGAAGGCGGTAGAACGAGAGGACATGAAATGAGACTGAAGGGGGGCAGACTCAGGAAAGATGTCAGGAAGTATTTCTTTACGGAGAGGGTGGTGGACGCTTGGAATGCCCTCCCGCGGGAGGTGGTGGAGATGAAAACGGTAACGGAGTTCAAACATGCGTGGGATATGCATAGAGGAATCCTGTGCAGAAGGAATGGATCCTCAGAAGCTTAGCTGAAATTGGGTGGCGGAGCAGTTGGGGGGAAGAGGGGGTGGTGGTTGGGAGGCGAGGATAGGGGAGGGCAGACTTATACGGTCTGTAACAGAGCCGGTGATGGGAGGCGGGACTGGTGGTTGGGAGGCGGGAAATACTGCTGGGCAGACTTATATGGTCTGTGCCCTGAAAAGGACAGGTACAAATTCAAGGTAAGGTATACACATATGAGATTGTCATGGGCAGACTGGATGGACCATGCAGGTCTTTTTCTGCCGTCATCTACTATGTTACTATGTTACTATGATACCTACTTCCGTTAGAATAGACAATAGCTACATTAAGCTTCCGGAAGAGAATCAAAACCTTTCCCTTCCCAAATACCATATCATAATGATCCATTACTTCTATTGTTGCCCTCGAATCATCCATAAGGCTTTCCTATAATGACCTTTATCATGCCTACACTCTGAAGTTTCTATTTCTACCTCAACAAATTGGTAACCCACACTGAACCTTGAAAATGGGATATTAGTGGTATATAAAAATTGATTTGAATAGTTTTCAAACCACCCCATCATATCTGAGAGGAATTTATTCTTGAATCTAGATATATATGATGTATCATCATCTGTAATTACCAGTTCTCTCTATAAGAAGTGTTGCAGTACGATTAAGCATAAAACAGGAGTGCTGATCCCCAAGCATGTCTTTAGACAGTTTGCAAGGCTTCAGCATGCTGGCTATTTTGGTCAGCTTCTCCCAATCTCCATCTATTAATGGTGAAATTTTTAATTTTGAAGCACAAAGTGTAGCAATGACAGCTTCCTTAGGTTCAATGAACCTTTCAGTCAATACACAGTCATAGTAACATAGTAAATGATGGTAAATACGGTCCATCCAGTCTGCCTAAGAAGATAAACTCATTTTACATGGTATGTGATACCCGAGTTTGATTTTTTTTCTTGCCTTTCACAGGGCACAGACCATAAAAGTCTGCCCAGCACTGTTCTTGAACTTTCCATACCTATTCAGTTACGATCAGGGCATAGACCGCAGAAGTCTGCCCAGCACCAGTTTTGCTTCCCAATTACTGGCGTTGCCACCCAATCTCCGCTAAGATTCCATAGATCCATTCTTTCTAAACAGGATTCCTTTGTGTTTATCCCACATATGTTTGAATTCCATTACCGTTTTCATCTCCACCACCTCTCACGGGAGGGCATTCCACGTATCTACCACCCTTTCTGTGAAAAAATACTTCCTGACATTACTTTTGAGTCTACCCCCTTCAACCTCAATTCATGTCCTCTAGTTCTACCACCTTCCAGTCTCCGGAAAAGGTTTGTTTGCGGATTAATACCTTTCAAATATTTGAACGTCTGTATCATGTCACCCCCGTGTTTCCTTTCCTCCAAGGTATACATATGTTCAGGTCAGCAAGTCTCTCCTCGTATGGTTTGCAATGCAAATCCCATACCATTTTTGTAGTTTTTTTTTGCACCGCTTCCAGTCTTTTTACATCTTTCGCAAGATACGGTCTTCCACAACTGAACACAATACTCCAAGTCAAATTCCAGTGGGTGTAAACATCCTGGCAAAGACTCTGAACTTGAAAATACAATCTGGGCTGTTCTTTAAGTTCTACAAGATTTTCAGGGCTGTGCTTAAAGCGTCCTGCAATATTTCTGCATTTTGCACAAGCACGCCATCGACTCCTGCAATTTCCATTGCCAAGTTCATGCAAAGCTGTAAAGTATGGGTTGCAAGCTTCACACCTTGGGGGGTCAGCATCCAAGAAAAAGATCTAGGTGTCATCATAGATAATATGCTGCTCAGTGTGTGGTGGCAGCCAAAAAAGCAAACAGGATGCTAGGAATTATTAAGAAAGGGATGGTAAATAAGACCGAAAATACTATAATGCCTTTGTTTCACTTCCTGGTGCGACCTCAGCTTCTGTAGTGCATTCAGTTCTGGTTGCCGTATCTCAAAAAAAGATATAGTGAAATAGGAAGAGGTTCAAAGAAGAATGGCCAAAAATGATAAAGGGCAAGGAACTCCTCTCATATGAGGAAAGGCTAAAGAGGTTACGGCTCTTCAGCTTGGAAAAGAGACAGATGAGGGGAGATAAAATTGAGGTCTACAAAATCCTGAGAGGTGTAGAACCAGTAGAAGGGAACTGATATTTTTCTCTTTCAAAAAGTACAAAGACTAGGGGACACTCAAGGAAGTTACAAAACAAATAGGAGGAAATATTTTTTCACTCAACAAATAGTTAAGCTCTTGAACCCTTTGCCGAAGGATGTAGGAATAGTGGTTAGCGTAACTGGGTTTAAAAAAGGTTTGAACAAATTCCTGGAGGAAAGTCCATAGTCTGCTATTGAGACAGACATGGGGAAACCACTGCTTGCCCCGAGATTGGTAGCATGGAATGTTGCCATTATTTAGGTTTCTGCTAGGTACTT
Source organism: Microcaecilia unicolor (assembly GCF_901765095.1). NCBI lineage: Eukaryota > Metazoa > Chordata > Amphibia > Gymnophiona > Siphonopidae > Microcaecilia > Microcaecilia unicolor. The sequence continues at coordinate 156,154,166 of NC_044035.1, forward strand.
GTGACCTGGCTTGGCCACTGCTGGAAACAGGATACTGGGCTAGATGGACCATTGGTCTGACCCAGAATGGCTATTCTTATCCTATATAATAAAAAGCACCTCCAACGTTCTGAAGCTGACTGCGTGGCACAAAACCTTGAGGCGTTCGTCCTCTCTGTAACGCCAACTCCGGAAATGACGTCAGGCACTTCCGGGTGCATCACCAGCAGCAGTGCCCAATCACAACTCAAACGGACAAAAAAAACCCAGCATAACACGCGTGCCCGAACTTCAATCAATGAACGAAAGAAAGAAGACAAGTGGCATCAGCCACACACGCAACACCATCCCCTCTCCGGGCTTCTCTCACTAGCCCATCCCAAGTCGCCACTGGACCCCGTCACCCGCACACAGCCCCCATCACCCACCCTCCTCCCCAAAGCACACTCCTGCCTACCTCCCTCTCCTCTCCGAATTCAGACAACCATAGCTTTAAAAACATTTTACTAACCTGACTGAAGCACAGTACAGCCTGCTCGCATTTACCTTTCCCCTTCTCTATCAGCGTCCCGCCCTTGCATAAACAGGAAATGAGGGCAGGACCACAGCTGAGAAAGAAGGGGAAAGGTAAATGCAAGCCAGCTGTACTGTGCTTCAGTCAATGAACAGCAACAAAGGAAAAAAAAAAAACGAAGCCCTTCAACGCTGCCACAACAACTTTTGCACAAGGTACAATTTACTCAAACAAAAACTGTGACTTACTCTGACACTCCACCTCTCTCACATACACAGTCAGTCACTATCACACACACAAAATCTCTCTCATACACTCTGTGACACACACTCTGACACAGTCACACACTCTGACTCTCTCACACACACATACCAGCGACAGGGAAAACAAAAAACAGTTCTGCAAGCACCTGTGCCACAATAAAGACAAACTCCCCTATAAAGAAACAAGGTACAGCTTAATTTAACTAAAAAAAAAAAAAAAAAAAAAGATGCCCTCACTCTCAATGTCTGTATCACTAACACCCCAGACAATAAACCATTCACTCTATTTGTCAGACACAGAGTCTAACACTCATACACACTGTCTCTCTTTCTCTGACACACAAGCCCAACACTACCCCCTCCAATTTCACCATCCATGCCTCCAACCCCCCCCCCTCCCCCGGGAGTTCCCAAAAAACACCTCTATCATTAACACACACATACACTCATTCAAACGACCCTCCCAACCTCCACCCTCCCGCCACACACACACACAAAAAACTCTGTCACACACACACACACACTCGCACATTCACGCTCTCTCTCTCACAGAGTCACTCTCACACACACTCTCCCAAACATACACACTCCGAGGAAAACCTTGCTAGCGCCCGTTTCATTTATGTCAGAAACGGGCCTTTTTTACTAGTGTAACAATATTCCTGGCATTAAGTTCCATTCTACAGCAACAATTTTGAAATTTGGCATTCTCCAATGTATGTTTACCAGTGAAATTGTAAACTACCAAAGATACAGAATGCAGTTTCAAGTTCTTATCAATTAGACGGACCACCATGCCAAGGTAGCTAGTATTTGCAAAAGATGACCAATAGTCTCCCATTAAAGCAATGCTTTGGGCCAAATCAATTAAACATTGGACCTTTATCCTCTCACTTTCATACAGGTCGCATATGTGGTGATTAAGAAGCATACGAGATGGAAGTTCCTATAAATCGTTAGCCGACGCAGCACACAATACTTCATGCAGGCCCACATCATTAACGATGTTTACTGGTCGACAGTCACTCGCTATCCACTTAACAACTGCGTTTGTAATTTCATCACAACGATTCCGGTGCATTGGCCTCATGTTCTTTGCTTCAGTCAGTCATAAGTGAATAAGTGATTTTTTTTGTTCAATTCTTCACTGCACATATTGATCTGAGATGATTTCTGTTGTCCTTCTTGAGTTTCGTCTTCTTCCAGAACAAAACAGTGCTTTGCCTGCAAGTAGTATATTAACGCTGAGATGCTGTGGTGGTACTTAAATTCCTTTAGGCAGTGGATGCACATGATTGATATTTTATCAACCAAAGAATCTGGTGGCACTGCAAAAAAGAATGTAGTAGTTCACGCCTAATGCTTACTGCACCATCAGACGCTGTGAAAATAAGAAGGTTGGGAATTACAGACAGATCAGTCTGACCTCGGTGGTGAGTAAACTAATGGAAACGCTTTTAAAAAGGAGGATTGTGAGGTCTCGAATTGAATGGAATGCAGGACCCAAGACAGCATGGCTTCATTAGAGGCAGGTCGTATCAGACGAATCTGATTGATTTCTTTGACTGGGTGACCAAAATAGTTGGACGTGGGAGGGGCGCTAAGTGTGGGTACTTAGATTTCAGCAAAGCTTTTGACACAGTGCTGCACAGGCGACACATAAATAAACCCTTGGTATGGGACTCAGAGTAACTGACTGGGTTAAAAATTGGTTGAATGGAAGGAGACAGAGGGTAGTGTTAAATGGAGCTTGCTCTGAAGATTTGAGTACCGTAGGGATTGGTCCTAGGGCTGGCTCTTTTTAACATCTTTGTGAGTGATATTGCGAAAGGGCTGTCTGATAGGTTTGTCTCTTTGCAGATGATACCAAACTCTGCAACAGGGTGGACACCCTAGAATGTGTGGATGACATATGGATTGGCCTAGTGAAGATTGAGGAATAGTCCAATATTTGGCAACTAAGGTTTAATGCTAACAAAAAGCAGGGTCATGCACTTGCATCATAAGAATCTAAGGGAATGGTATAATATAGGGGGTGAAGTGCTTCTGTGTACAAAGGAAGAGCGGGACTTGGGGGTTATTGTGTCTGATAACCTTAAAGTTTCCAAGCAGGTAGAAAAAGCAACTGTCATAGCCAGAAGGATGCTTGGGTGCATGAGAGGGATGACCAGCAGGGGGAAAAAAAAAAAGAGGCAATAGTGCCCTTGTATAAGTCTCTGCTGAGGCCCCATTTAGAGCACTATGTGCAATTTGGGAGACCACTCCTACAGAAGGACATAAACAGGATGAAGTTGGTCCAGAGTGCGGCTACAAAATTGGTACGTGGTCTTGAACATAAAAAAAACCCCCAAACATATAGGGTCAGGCTTATGAACGAGGATTGTGTCAGAATTTAAGAAAGTGTGGGACATAAGTACATAAGTAGTGCCATACTGGGAAAGACCAAAGGTCCATCTAGCCCAGCATCCTGTCACCGACAGTGGCCAATCCAGGTCAAGGGCACCTGGCACGCTCCCCAAACGTAAAAACATTCCAGACAAGTTATACCTAAAAATGCGGAATTTTTCCAAGTCCATTTAATAGCGGTCTATGGACTTGTCCTTTAGGAATCTATCTAACCCCTTTTTAAACTCCGTCAAGCTAACCGCCCGTACCACGTTCTCCGGCAACGAATTCCAGAGTCTAATTACACGTTGGGTGAAGAAAACTTTTCTCCGATTTGTTTTAAATTTACCACACTGTAGCTTCAACTCATGCCCCCTAGTCCTAGTATTTTTGGATAGCGTGAACAGTCGCTTCACATCCACCCGATCCATTCCACTCATTATTTTATACACTTCTATCATATCTCCCCTCAGCCGTCTCTTCTCCAAGCTGAAAAGCCCTAGCCTTCTCAGCCTCTCTTCATAGGAAAGTCGTCCCATCCCCACTATCATTTTCGTCGCCCTTCGCTGTACCTTTTCCAATTCTACTATATCTTTTTTGAGATACGGAGACCAGTACTGAACACAGTACTCCAGGTGCGGTCGCACCATGGAGCGATACAACGGCATTATAACATCCGCACACCTGGACTCCATACCCTTCCTAATAACACCCAACATTCTATTCGCTTTCCTAGCCGCAGCAGCACACTGAGCAGAAGGTTTCAGCGTATCATCGACGACGACACCCAGATCCCTTCTTGATCCGTAACTCCTAACGCGGAACCTTGCAAGACGTAGCTGTAATTCGGGTTCCTCTTACCCACATGCATCACTTTGCACTTGTCAACATTGAACTTCATCTGCCACTTGCACGCCCATTCTCCCAGTCTCGCAAGGTCCTCCTGTAATTGTTCACATTCCTCCTGCGACTTGACGACCCTGAATAATTTTGTGTCATCGGCGAATTTAATTACCTCACTAGTTATTCCCATATCTAGGTCATTTATAAATACATTAAAAAGCAACGGACCCAGCACAGACCCCTGCGGGACCCCACTAACTACCCTCCTCCACTGAGAATACTGGCCACGCAATCCTACTCTCTGCTTCCTATCTTTCAACCAGTTCTTAATCCATAATAATACCCTACCTCCGATTCCATGACTCTGCAATTTCTTCAGGAGTCTTTCGTGCGGCACTTTGTCAAACGCCTTCTGAAAATCCAGATATACAATATCAACCGGCTCCCCATTGTCCACATGTTTGCTTACCCCCTCAAAAAAATGCATTAGATTGGTGAGGCAAGACTTCCCTTCACTAAATCCGTGCTGACCTTGTCTCATCAGTCCATGTTTTTGTATATGCTCTGCAATTTTATTCTTAATAATAGCCTCCACCATCTTGCCCGGCACCGACGTCAGACTCACCGGTCTATAATTTCCCGGATCTCCTCTGGAACCCTTCTTAAAAATTGGAGTAACATTGGCTACCCTCCAGTCTTCCGGTACTACACTCGATTTTAGGGACAGATTGCATATTTCTAACAGTAGCTCCGCAAGTTCATTTTTTAGTTCTATTAATACTCTGGGATGAATACCATCAGGTCCCGGTGATTTACTACTCTTCAGCTTGCTGAACTGACCCATTACATCCTCCAAGGTTACAGAGAATTTGTTTAGTTTCTCCGACTCCCCCGCTTCAAATATTCTTTCCGGCACCGGTGTCCCCCCCCAAATCCTCCTCGGTGAAGACCGAAGCAAAGAATTCATTTAATTTCTCCGCTACGGCTTTGTCCTCCTTGATCGCCCCTTTAACACCATTTTCGTCCAGCGGCCCAACCGACTCTTTGGCCGGTTTCCTGCTTTTAATGTATCTAAAAAATTTTTACTATGTATTTTTGCTTCCAACGCTAATTTCTTCTCAAAGTCCTTTTTTGCCCTCCTTATCTCCGCTTTGCATTTGGCTTGGCATTCCTTATGATCTATCCTGTTACTTTCAGTTGGTTCTCTTCTCCACTTTCTGAAGGATTGTTTTTTGGCTCTAATGATTTCCTTTATCTTACTGTTTAGCCACGCCGGCTGACGTTTAGTCTTTTTTCCCTTTTTTCTAATACGTGGAATATATTTGTCCTGAACCTCCAGGATGGTGTTTTTAAACAGCATCCACGCCTAATGCAAGTTTTTTTACTCTGCGAGCTGCTCCTTTCAGTCTTTTTTTCACCATTTTTCTCATTTTGTCGTAATCACCTTTTCTATAGTTAAACGCTAGCGTACTTGATTTCCTAGTTTCACTTCCTTCAATGCCAATATCAAAACCGATCATATTATGATCACTGTTATCAAGCGGCCCTCGTATCGTTACCCCCTGCACTAGATCATGAGCACCACTAAGGACTAAGTCTAGTATTTTTCCTTCTCTTGTCGGCTCCTGAACTAGCTGTTCCATGAAGCTGTCCTTGATTTCATCAAGAAATCCTATGTCCCTTGCGTGTACAGATGTTACATTAACCCAGTCTATATGCGGGTAATTGAAATCCCCCATTATTATTGTGTTGCCCAGTTTGTTTGCGTCCCTGATTTCCTTTAATATTTCCGCATCCGTCTGTTCGTCCTGGCCAGGCGGACGGTAGTACACTCCTATCACTATCCTTTTCCCCTTTGCACATGGAATTTCAATCCACAGTGATTCCAAGGAGTGTTTTGTTTCCTGCAGAATTTTCAATCTATTTGATTCAAGGCTCTCGTTAATATACAATGCTACCCCTCCACCAATCCGATTCACCCTATCACTACGATATAATTTGTACCCCGGTATGACAGTGTCCCACTGGTTATCCTCCTTCCACCAGGTCTCAGAGATGCCTATTATATCTAATTTTTCATTTAGTGCAATATATTCCAACTCCCCCATCTTATTTCTTAGGCTCCTGGCATTCGCATATAGACATTTCAAACTATGTTTGTTGTTCCTAAGTACATCATGCTTAGTACTTGACAGTATTAATTGGCAATCTTTTGTCTGATTTTTATTGTTATTTAAAGATACCCGATCTACTACAATCTCTTTTGCAACCTCACTATCAGGATACTCTATCTTCCCTGTTATGGTGATATCTTTGAAAGATACCTTATCCCGAACCATGCTCTTTTGAGCGACTGTCGGCCTTCCCCCCATTTCTAGTTTAAAAGCTGCTCTATCTCCTTCTTAAACGTCGATGCCAGCAGCCTGGTCCCACTCTGGTTAAGATGGAGCCCATCCTTTCGGAATAGGCTCCCCCTTCCCCAGAATGTTGCCCAGTTCCTAACAAATCTAAAGCCCTCCTCCCTGCACCATCGTCTCATCCACGCATTGAGACTCTGGAGCTCTGCCTGTCTCTTGGGCCCTGCGCGTGGCACAGGTAGCATTTCAGAAAATGCTACCCTGGAGGATCTGGATTTCAGCTTTCTACCTAAGAGCTTAAATTTTGCTTCCAGAACCTCTCTCCCACATTTTCCTATGTCATTAGTACCCACATGTACCAAGACAGCCGTCTCCTCCCCAGCACTATATAAAATCCTATCTAGGTGACGCGTGAGGTCCGCCACCTTCGCACCAGGCAGGCAAGTCACCAGGCGATCCTCACGTCCACCAGCCACCCAGCTATCTATATGCCTAATGATCGAATCACCAAGTACAACAGCTGTCCTAACCTTTCCCTCCCGGGCAACATTTGGAGATATATCCTCGGTGCGAAAGGATAATACATCCCCTGGTGGGCAGGTCCTGGCTACAGGAGTACTTCCTACTTCACCAGGGTGATGCTCTCCTTCTAGGAGACCTCCCTCCTCCAAGGTAGCACAGGGGCTACCTGACTGGAGGTGGGACTTCTCTACAACATCCCTGTAGGTCTCCTCTATGTACCTCTCTGTCTCCCTCAGCTCCATCAAGTCTGCTACTCTAGCCTCAAGAGAACGGACACGTTCTCTGAGAGCTAGGAGCTCTTTGCATCGGGCACACACATATGACACCTCACCAATTGGGAGATAATCATACATGTGACACTCAATGCAAAAGACTGGATAGCATCCCTCTCGCTGCTGGACTGCTGACTCCATCTTAGTGTTTTTTGAGTTTTTCCATAATTTAAAACTTGCTAAAGTATTAAGGATATCAGCCTATCACTAACTTACAGTTCCTCCTTTAAACCCCAATCTTCAAGTTCCGAAAGCACAAGCAAAATTTGTTCACTTACCAGAGAAATATCCTCTTCTCCCAGAACTTATTAGAAGGAAAGCTTTCGCGCGCCTAATGGCGCGTGGCACCTTGAGCAGAGGCCCCGAGTGGATCGGAACGGACCTGGGAGTCACTTCGGCGAAGGCTCCGAGGATATGCAGATGAGCTGCAAGTCCTCCACGGCACCTGAGAAGGCAACCGGTGGGAGAGCTGGGCACCTCTCAACCAAGAAAAGGCTTACCAGGGGTTAGGCCGAAGCCAGCATTCCTCCCCCTGAGGGTCACCTGATCCTGGCTAAGAAGTACCTGGTAGCTCTGGGTAGGTGGAGCGAAAGCCCTGGGTAACTGTGGCGAAGGCCCTGGGAAGGTCGGGGTGGATTTGGGAGTCACCCCGGATGCAGCTGTGAGGATATGCAGAATGCTGCAAGTCCTCCACAGCACCTGGTAGGAGCACTGTGCACCTTGAGCAGAGGCCCCGAGTGGATCGGAACGGACCTGGGAGTCACTTCGGCGAAGGCTCCGAGGATATGCAGATGAGCTGCAAGTCCTCCACGGCACCTGAGAAGGCAACCGGTGGGAGAGCTGGGCACCTCTCAACCAAGAAAAGGCTTACCAGGGGTTAGGCCGAAGCCAGCATTCCTCCCCCTGAGGGTCACCTGATCCTGGCTAAGAAGTACCTGGTAGCTCTGGGTAGGTGGAGCGAAAGCCCTGGGTAACTGTGGCGAAGGCCCTGGGAAGGTCGGGGTGGATTTGGGAGTCACCCCGGATGCAGCTGTGAGGATATGCAGAATGCTGCAAGTCCTCCACAGCACCTGGTAGGAGCACTGTGCACCTTGAGCAGAGGCCCCGAGTGGATCGGAACGGACCTGGGAGTCACTTCGGCGAAGGCTCCGAGGATATGCAGATGAGCTGCAAGTCCTCCACGGCACCTGAGAAGGCAACCGGTGGGAGAGCTGGGCACCTCTCAGCCAAGAAAAGGCTTACCAGGGGTTAGGCCGAAGCCAGCATTCCTCCCCCTGAGGGTCACCTGATCCTGGCTAAGAAGTACCTGGTACCTGGGACAAGCATGCGGGATCCCTTAGGAAAAGGAAGTGGTTACGAAGGATGGGCAGACTGGATGGGCCAATTGGTTAAGGATTGTATGTTTTCATAACTAGAGGGTGCCCCAATGTCTTCCCAGGTTTACTCCACTGCCTGGGCAACAATTCCCTGCACTGGAGCCAGCATTAAGCCAGAAAGGCGTTGTCTTGTGGTTTTTGCTGCCAAACGAAGCGCTCAGTTTGCACATCAGCTATGTTACTTTCAGCAGTTGGTGTCACTTTGCCGACACAGCCCATATTGTGGTTGGCTGTTTGATGATGTTGTGTTTATATCTGTTTCTAAACAATACAAGAGATTTACAAGTCCAATTGAAGTTGAGATTCCTGAAGTAGGACTGCATCGAGTCTTGATATTACATTTTTTATGGATTTTATAGATCTCTATGAACTGTATGTTTTTTAATGTGATTTTTAATAAATATCCCTTGGTTGGTACTTCTCTGGTCATTCCCCTTTTTGTTCTGTTTCCCCTTGGTTGGTTTTTGCAAAGGGGTACTTTGGCTTTTTTTTTTTTTAATGTTTAGGAATGTCACATGAATAACTGCATTAAACCTTTCCCTTAGGGCATTATTTTTCATCATTAGACACAGACTCCTTCGACTTCTCTGTATTTAGTAATAACAGAGGCACAATCCTGCTTTCCAGGAGGAACAGGAGAAACAAAGCAAACAAGGCCTGGCTGGCAGGAAGCAAGAGGGAGGAGAAAGAACATTACAAACTCGCAGATCTAATGAGGCATAAGCTTTTGAGAACAAGGGTTCATCTTAGCATTCTTGTCATTAAAACCTATGCTTCATTAAATCTGTTAGCCTACAATGTGCCACCAGGCCTCTGTGTATTTTTTTTTTTTCTTACTAGAGACTATGAAAACCCTATGTGGGAATTACATCCATTTCAGAGATTTTGAACTGGGTTCTACCATTATTTAGTTTTATTCCAAGAGCCATACTGCTACTAAATCAGAGTGGGGGAGAGCGGTCATCACTGCGCTTACCTTGCATTAGAAACAAGTGCTGTAGCTCAGTGTACAGTAGTTTCATAATGAAAATCTAAGGCAAAATTTTTCCTCTGAAATGCTATAAGAAAACAGCAAATAAACATGTGTGCCAACATGGTAGATCATATCTCTCTTCTCTTACCATACCCTATTTTTCTTTACGGTTGCTTCGCTCCATTAATGACTAATGTATGGTGCTTCCTGGCCCTAGTCTGGCTAGACATGAATGCCTTTTACTTTCTGGCACCTGCAACTTGGAATTCTCTCCCTTTTGAGATCCGTTGGGAACTGTTTCTTCCTATAATTTAAAGGTAAAATTATGTATAATCATACCTGATAATTTTCTTTCCATTAATCATAGCTGATCAATCCATAGACTGGTGGGTTGTGTCCATCTACCAGCAGGTGGAGATAGAGAGCAAACTTTTGCCTCCCTATATGTGGTCATGTGCTGCCGGAAACTCCTCAGTATGTCGATATCAAAGCTCCATCTGCAGGACTCAGCACTTAGAGAATTACACCCACAAAGGGACACTCTGCCCAGCTCACCACCGCCGAAACGGGGGAGGGGAATTAACCCAGCTCATCCCCACACAAGTGGGGGAGGGGAATTAACCCAGCTCATCCCCACACAAGTGGGGGAGGGGAATCCGTCCAGCTCATCCCCGTGGAGCGGGGGAGGGACACCACACCCGCCGATGCGGGGGGATCTGGCTTATCCTGCAACCGCAACCGCGGGAGGAGCTGACTGACCCTAGCACCGCCGAAGCGGGAGGGGTACAAAACTGCCCTACAACCGCACGAAGCGGGAGGGAGTGCCGGCAGAATTTATGTCTCAATCCAGCCCCGTAAAACGGAGGGGAGAGGAATGCAGCAGCTCACTGTAACACAAACTCGTCTCAACTCTTGAAGAATCCAAGTGAAAAAACTTGAACCCGAAGTCTTCCTGAAGTAACTGAAGACTAAACTTGAACCTGAAATGCAACCAGAATAGAAACCATACAGATATCTGGGCGGGGCTATGGATTGATCAGCTATGATTAATGGAAAGAAAATTATCAGGTATGATTATACATAATTTTACCTTCCATATCATCAAGCTGATCAATCCATAGACTGGTGGGATGTACCGAAGCAGTACTCACCCAGGGCGGGACATAGAAATCCCTGAACGCAACACTGAAGCTCCACACCGGGCCTCCGCCCGTGCCGCCACAGTCAAGCGGTAATGCTTGGAGAATGTATGGGCCGATGCCCAAGTTGCCGCCTTGCATATGTCTTCCAAGGAGACGGACCCGGCCTCTGCCATCGAGGCCGCCTGAGCTCTAGTGGAGTGAGCCTTCAGCTGGATAGGCGGCACCTTCCCCGCGGCCACATAAGCCGCGGCAATGACTTCCTTGACCCATCTTGCCACTGGAGGCTTAGCAGCCTGCAGACCCTTACGAGGACCTGCCAACAGGACAAACAGATGATCCGATTTCCGGAATCATTGGTCACTTCCAAGTATCTGATGATGACTCGTCTCACATCCAGATATTTAAGAGCAGAGTACTCCTCTGGGTAGTCCTCCCTACGAAAGGAAGGGAGACAGAGCTGCTGATTCACATGGAAGCGAGAAACAATCTTGGGCAGGAAGGAAGGCACTGTGCGAATAGTCACTCCTGCCTCAGTGAACTGCAGAAAAGACTCTCGACATGAGAGTGCCTGGAGCTCGGAAACTCTTCTGGCTGAAGGATAGCCACCAAAAAGACTGCTTTCAACGTCAGGTCTTTCAGAGATGCCCTCAACAAGGGTTCAAAAGGCGGCTTCTGTAATGCTCTGAGCACCAGGTTAAAATTCCACGCAGGCACCATTGAGTGCAGAGGAGGGCGCAGGTGCTTAACTCCCTTGAGAAAACGCACCACATCTGGCTACGAAGCCAGGGAAGCACCCTTCAGGCGGTCCCTGAAGCAAGCCAGGGCCGCTACCTGGACTTAAAGGGAACTGAGCGACAGGCCTTTCTCCAGACCTTCTTGCAGGAATGCCAACACTGAAGAAATTGGAGCAGTGAATGAAGAAAATGAGCCTGCTTCGCCACGCTGCAAAGGTACGCCAAACCCTGGCGTAAGCAGTAAAAGTAGAGCGCTTCCTCGCTCTCAGCATAGTGGCGATGACCTTGTCTGAGAAGTCCTTCTTCCTCAGACGCTGCCGCTCAATAGCCAGGCCGTAAGCCCAAAGGGGGAGGGATCCTCCATCACCACGGGACCCTGATGTAACAGACCCTGCTCCACTGGCAGCCCCACCAGGATTATCCAGCCCGGATGCTTTGCCAATCGGTCTAGCACCCTGCCCAACATGGGCCAGGGCGGGAACACATAGAGAAGCTCTTGTGTTGGCCACTGTTAGAGGAGAGCATCGACTCCCAGAGATCGAGGGTCCCGTCCTCTGCTGAAAAAACGCGGCACTTGGCAACTGGCCGATGACGCCAATAGATCTAGGCTCGGCTGGCCCCAGCGCTTCGTGATATCCAAGAACGCCTGAGCCGATAACTGCCACTCTCCGGGATCCAAGGTATGGCGACTGAGAAAATCCGCCTTGACATTCATGACTTCGGCAATGTGGGCTGCTGACAGCTGCTCCAGGCTCGCTACCGCCCACTGGCATAGATTCACGGCTGCCTTGGCTAGAGGGGCGCTCTTGGTACCTCCCTGGCGGTTGACATAGACCACAGCCGTGGCATTGTCCAACAGGACCCGTACTGGCTTCAACGCCAGTACCGGGATGAACTCCAAAAACGCCAACCGAATGGCTCTGAGTTCCAGGAGGTTGATAGACCACTTTGCCTCTGCAGGAGACCAGAGCCCCTGCGCTGTCCTTCCCAAGAAGAGGGCTCCCCAGCCCGACAAAGAGGCGTCCGACGTGACGACAATCCACTCCGGGGTCACCAGAGGCATTCCTGCAGACAACTTGTCTGTCTGCGTCCACCAGCTCAGCGCCTTGCGCACTGCTGGGTCCAAGGGAAGGCGCACAGCATAATCCTCCGACATCGGAGTCCAGCGCAGCAGCAGAGATTGTCGAAGTGGTCTCATATGAGCCCTGGCCCAGGGCACTACATCCATCGTGGCCGACATAGAGCCCAACAGCTGCACATAGTCCCAAGTCCGAATAGGAGAGGCTACTAGGAACTAGTCCACCTGAGCCTGAAGCTTGACAATCCAATTGTCTGGCAGGAACACTCTGCCCACTTGGGTGTCGAATCGAACTCCCAGATGCTCCAGGGACTGAGTCGGGCGCAGCTGGCTTTTCTCCCAGTTGATGATCCACCTCAGGGAGCTCGAAAGAGCAACCACCCGGTTCACAGCTTTGCCGCACTCTGCATAAGAGGGGCTTGGATCAACCAGTCGTCCAGATAAGAATGGACTTGAACTCCTTCCTTCCACAGGAAGGCCGCGATGACCACCATTACTTTGGAGAAGGTCCGCGGAGCAGTAGCCAACCCGAACGGGAGGGCTCTGAACTGGAAGTGTCGACCAGTACTGCAAAACGCAAAAAGCGTTGATGAGGAGGCCAGATGGGAATATGCAAGTACGCGTCCTTGGAAGTCCAAGGATGCCAGGAACTCTCCTGCCTTCACTGCCGCTATAACAGAGCGGAGGGTCTCCATGCGAAAGTGCCGAACTTTCAAGGCCCAATGGACCCCTTGAGGTCGAGGATAGGCCGTACAGAACCTCCTTTCTTTGGAATCACAAAGAAAAAGGAGTAACATCCCTTGCCAGGCTGATTCTCTGGCACCGGAACGACCGCCCCCAGGCGGAACAGATTGTCCAAGGTCTGCTGCACTGCCACAGCTTTGACCGGAGACTTGCAGGGAGAGAGTACAAACCCGTCTTTTAAGGGTCGGCAGAACTCTAGCTTGTAGCCGTCTCTGATGACTTCCAGCACTCAAGCGTCTGAAGTTATTGTGGTCCACTCGCCCATAAACGAGGACAGCCGTCCTCCAATCTGCACTGAGGCGTGGACCAAGGCCCCGTCATTGGGTACGAGACCCTGGGGGAGGACCGGAGGGAGCACCTCCGGGACGGCGGTCTCTGCGAAAGGAATGCTGCTTGGGGGAGAAGTTCCTCTTGAAGGAAGAGAGGGCAGAGGAGCCCGACCTGCCCGGGCGGTACCGACGGGCTTCCTGAGCCCGTCCTCTGGAGGTACCAGGGCGAGTACTAGCCCGAGCCCTGACCTCTGGTAACTTCTTGCCCTTAGACGTGCCGAGATCGGTCACGATTTTGTCCAGCTCGACCCCAAAGAGCAGCTTGCCTTTAAAAGGCAATCTAGCCAGGCGGGATTTAGAGGCATGGTCAGCAGACCAATGTTTCAGCCAAAGCCACCACCGCGCAGAGATTGTCTGAGCCATGCCTTTAGCTGAGGCTCTCAAGACATCATACAGCAAGTCTGCCAAATAGGCTAAGCCCGATTCCAGGGCCGGCCAAACAGCCCTCAAGGAATGATCCGAGGGGGAAGCCCGCTGCACCATAGTCAGGCACGCCCTGGCCACATAGGAGCCGCAAACTGAGGCCTGCAAACTTAAAGCAGCCGCCTCAAAGGACGACCTTAAGGCCGCCTCCAATCCTCTGTCTTGGGCGTCCTATAGGGCCGTGCCACCTTCCACTGGTAACGCCGTTTTCTTAGTCACCGCAGTGATTAAAGAATCCACGGTAGGCCACAGAAAGGCCTCACGTTCACCTTCAGGCAAAGGATAGCGGCGGGACATAGCCCTAGCCATTTAAGGCTCGCTTCCGGGACATCCCATTGAGCCGAAATTAAGGAGTGCATGGCATCATGCATGTGGAAGGTTCTAGGCGGGCGCTTCGTCCCCAGCATAATGGCAGAGCCAACAGGGGCTGAGGGAGAGACGTCCTCTGGAGAGGAAATCTTCAAAATGCCCATGGCCTGCACTAACAGGTTGGGCAAAACCTCTGAGCTAAAGAGCCGCTGCAGAGGGGTCATCCGCTCCATCCGAGCGGGGATCCGTCTCCTCCAAGGAATCCGCAAAGGACCGTTGGGAGACCTCAGACACGCTGCCCTCATCTACATCGGAGGAGACAAAGTCCTCCAAGGCCTGGGAATCAACCCAAGGGCGTTTACCTCTGGGAACCTCAACCTCTTTACCAGACGAGGGAGCAGGGGCAGCGTTTTGCATGAGGAAAGCCTGATGCAGCAGCAAAACAAACACGGGGGAGAAACCCCCCAGACTGTGCACTTCCGCAGCCTGGGCAACAGCCCTAGACGCACCCTCAACCGGCGCTCGCAAGAGCGGGGGAGAGACATGCTGCGCATCCAAAATGGCGTCCGGCGCGACACTCCGCGAAGGAGCCGCGCGGGAAGAATGGCGCTTAACTTTAGCCGCTTTTGTGCCGTCGCCCAAATTAAGGGCGTTCATGGCATTAATGTCTCCAACCTCAAGGGCGGCCCAAGAAGAAGCCGTCCGAGCCGCGTGGCCGGCCAAGATGGCGGAGGCGAGGAGCAGGGGATGGGCGTTTATGGCGGGAAAAACCGCCACGCCGGAGGAAGGACCGGGACATCATCGGTCACGAAACTGTCACCCAACAAGGGCGAATCAGGCTGTAAGACCCCCGCATCCCCTCTAGAAGCGCTCAAGCGATCCGGGGAGCGACCCTTTGCGCCCTCGCCCTCCGACGCCATATGCCACGAGGAGAAGAATCGGGGAACCCCCTGCCCGCTATAAAAAGGTAAAAATTACCTGCTGTCCGCTCCGAGCTGTAACGAACTGGTGTCCCAGTGAGTAGCTGCAATGAACGTTTAAATAAATGTCGAAATAAACGCCTTTAAGGACGTTTAAAAATTTTTTTTTTTTTTTTTTTAACGGAGCCAGCGGGAGGGGGGAGAAAAGGAGGGACCTGGCACCACCAGGTTTGCACTTGCTCAAAAGAGCCCTCAACCCCAGGCACTCAACAAAACCTAAAAATTAGGCTTGGAGGCCTAGCCAGAGCTGCTGCTGTGTGTGACCACCACCTGCTGAGATAGAGAACATACTGGGGAGTTTCCGGCAGCACATGACCACATATAGGGAGGCAAAAGTTTGCTCTCTATCTCCACCTGCTGGTAGATGGACACAACCCACCAGTCTATGGATTGATCAGCTTGATGATATGGAAATTGCTATTAAGACTTGGCTTTTCAAGCAGTCTTTTGATACCTAGAAATTGCGGTCCTACTTTCTCCTAGCCTATTTACACTGTCCCTCTTGTGCTCCTCCTGTTTCCTTTCCTTTGGTTGTTATGAGTGTCAGTCTTTTTCCACACTATCCTATCTAAAATTGTAGTTCTTTGTCTGCTTTTTTTTTCTGTCTTTAGTTTCAAACCGCTTGGTTCCATGTATTAGTCAAGCGGTATAGTAAATGCGGATAAAGGATAAAGATCATACCGGATACATAGGCCTACGTTAGTGACAGCTATGTCTTGTGCACAAACATACATCAGCACTTAGATTACATGCACAAATGTATGCACACATGATGAAATGCTACTAAGGTTTTGCAATACCAATATTTATATGTAGAATAGCATTCAATCACATGCGCAGGAGTTAAGTGCATACAATCTGAGCAGTGTTGATACCATTTGTCAACAGTCCAGCACACCTCCCCTTTGCTTGAATCCAGAAAAAAAAGCTGCAGCTCCTTATGCCAGCAGTAAAACCAAGAACAGGCAAGGAATCCTCACCAACGCTGTGGCAGAAGAGTGAGATAATATTTTACTCCTCTTCAGACCTTGCTATTAAAGCCCCAGCATTGCACTCAGCCTTCTTGTCTACTGTGCAAAACAGCTAATAGGATTTAAATATGCCCACCCAAGGCTTTGCATACAGCTTATGCACAAAACTTGTTTCTTTACATAGTAAATCTCAGCAGATAAAGACCTGTACGGTCCATCCAGTTTGCCCAACAAGATAAACTCATTACATATGGTATGTAAACCTGTTCTTGATTTATCCTTGCCATTTTTAGAGCATAGACCGTAGAAGTCTGCACGGCACTGGCCTTGTTCTAACATTTTTGAAGTTGTTGTCAAAGCCCCCCGATAAGCTCCACTCCGGCCCATCCAAATCTAATTCAGCCCCCATCAGGGCACATATGATTATAAACCTTTTTGAACTTTGGAATTGTTCTTTTGGTGTTTCCTTTGAGTTGAAGGAAAGAGAAAACCTAGAGTGGATTAGTTTAACCATTCCTTGAGATTCAAAAGAGAGCCGTGCCTAAGGCAGTTCTTAATATCACAGAATTCACTTCCCAATGGGTAAGGTCAAGGCATTAGTTTATTGCAAATTACTCAAATGTTGTGGCTCAATTCATATATGATGTACACAAAACTGTGTGAGAGCTGAACTAAACTGTGTAAAATTCCTAGCGCACTGTACTTCGCTGGACCTTATGTTACATACTTCAAATACTAAATCTGAAAATAAAAAAAGTCCAGTCAGTAGTTAAGAAAACTGCTGGCTGCTGCCATTAAAACTGGATATTTAGCGTGGACTTAAATACAAAACAACCTACGCATCCGGCTTCTCCTACGTAAGCGCACAACTATGGAATGGACTCCCTAAAGCTATGAAAACAATCCATGACCACCTGAACTTCAGGAAATCACTAAAAACCAACCTCTTCAAAAGGCCTACCCCAATGATCCAACGTAAACCCCTTCATCCAGCAACACAACATGACCAATGATCGTACTGGACAATATACAATCTTCATTCTTTCGACCCTTACAACTATCTCATTCAATCACTGTATAACCTTGTATTTGTTATCAACCGACTTGGCAAATGCCTTTGACGATACTATGTAAGCCACATTGAGCCTGCAAATAGGTGGGAAAATGTGGGGTACATATGTAACAAATAATAATAATATCTGGTTCAGCGCTAATGTGGAAGTGTTAACTGGTTAGCGGCCAGATTTAGACTGCTCCCTGGATAACAGAGTGGATAAAGTTAGACCAGCCCTTTTGCTGGATAACAAACTTTACCCAGTTTGTTATCCAATCAGTGGTCTGAACAAAGCCAAGCACTGCTCTCAGGCCGTCAGAAGAAATATTCAGCAGCACTATCCAGTTAGTGCTGTTGAATATCCCATTTGCCTGTACTTATCTGTTAGCAGCATCTGCTAACTGGTTAAGTGCCTTTGAATATCTGTTCCAAAGATTTTTTTTTTTAAATTTCATTTTATTTCTACCCCACACATCTAGTACAAGTCTATTCTATGAGGCTCAAAGTAAGACATCCATAAAGCTGACAAGCATAGATAGAAAACAAAAGCAAACTCTTCAATAATTATATATTACTTTACAAATACAAAATAAATATTCCCTACCTAAAACAAACTACAAAACTCTTAACTAAAACAACCAAAACAAAAAAGGTTTTTCATTTTATTTACTGTAATTTATATTCCACCCTTATCCAGAGTGAACATAAAAACAAAACAAAAATCATATAATAACCAACTATAAGTGCAATATAAGCCAACAAAAAAGCATACCAGTCAACATTCAATGAGAGATCCTACAGTCTTTGCAACCTATTTCACTAGATTGCCTGTGCTAACAAATTCTGATTTATGCCCCAAAATTTTTTAGTAACGCTTACTAATCGCCTCTATCACAAAATCTCAAAGTAATAAACAGAACAAACTATTAAAAATTTAATACAGACCATCCTCATCACACCATCAACCATAAGTCTGACCCCATAATCACACCTTAACCCCCTTAGGAAAATGTACATAATTTCTTTCCTCCCCAGGGAATGAGTTCCATAACTAGGGTCCTGCCACAGAAAAAGCAGCTGATCACAAACAAAAATGTTCTGCCTCAGGTGATGAAACTACTAATAAATCTGCATCCGATGACTAACTGGTGCTCTAGGCGGTACAAGTGAAATACCTTATGATGGTCCAACACCAGAATAGAAAAATGTGATCCACTGGGCTATTGGCAACCAATGACATGATTCTAATACAGAAGTAATATGAACATAAGAATCACAACCCAATATAAATTGAGCCACAGCATTTAATGCCTTGGTATTGTGATGATTAAGATGCTGTCCCAGTGTCCCTACCATACCTAAATACTACCGGGAAACCTCAAATAGGGTTAGGGTACAAAAGGAAAAGTCCCTACCCTCAGAAGGAATAGGAAAGATGCACTTTTAAAGAGTAGGGGAGGGGAGCATAACAGAGAATCCCAGCTAGTTGTGCTCCCTTACTCCACCCAGGAGGGTTAATGCTCCAATAATACAGAAAGGACATTCAAGAAGAGCCAGATAATCTCATAACCAGGCAGCAGAGGGGGAGGCTGAAGGAAGAAAGGAGGAGAGGCAGGTTCTCTCTCTGGAACAGGGCACTTGGTGTAATGAGAGGAAGACCTGTTCAGTATCTTCTGGGGAAGAGGATTTCAGGCAGGAAGGCAAGAGCATAAACACCTGGATAGAGGAGCAGTCAGGCTGTTTGCTGGGCAATAGCCAATATTCATTACAGCCTCACAGAGGAAAAAGGGAGGAGCCCTAACCCAGAGGAACAAGCCAAAGTTTTCTAGATGCTGGAACCTGATAGCATGGAAGATATCAGAAAGGAGCAGACCTCAAGAGAGATGTGGACAGTTCAACTTAAAACTGCTAGCAGTGAACCTATACAGACACATGCAGCCATGGGAGACCCAAAATTGATAGAAGCCATGGAGAGGAAGGTGGGCTCCAGGCCCACTTTTGGGTGCTGTGTCAGATGAAAAGAAAGCAAACAATAATTATGTTTTTCCAATAGTGATGTATGGACTTATGCATTACAGTATGGCTAGGAAAATTAGCCCTGCTGGCAGCCCACGGAAGCCCAGAGGTAATCCCCAGGCTAAAAAAGACAAAGCCTTCAGGGTGAGTGTGCTGAACTTTTAGTAGCCTAGTAGTTACAGCACTAGTCTTGACATCCAGAGGTGGCTGGTTCAAATCTCACTGCTGCTCCTTGTGATCTTGGGCAAGTCACTTAACCCTCCATTGCCTCTGGTACAAAATTAGATCGTGAGCTTTCCAGGGAGAGAGAAATATCCAGTGTACCTGAATGTAACTCACCTTGAGCTACTACTGAAATGATGTCAGCAAAATCCAAATAAATAAATAAATAAATAAGGGCTCCATTTACTAAGTGGCAGTAAGCCCAACGCCGGCTTACCTCTCGCTATACAGGAAGTACCGTCAGGCTACCGCAACAGCATGGCGGTACTTCCCACCCCTAGCACACCGTCATTTCTGGCACTATAAAAATTTATTTTTGTAGAGCTGGAGTGTACCCAGCAGTAATCACTGCCCATTACCGCCATTTCTTGTAGGAAAGGGAGACTTCCCTTTCACCAGCTGCGGTAAAAAGGGGCCTCAGCTTGTGTGTAAAACACACGCCAATGCCAGCACCGGCCCCCTTTTGCCGTAGCTTGGAAAAAAGGGGCCCTAAATAAATAAATAAATAAATGTTGTTCAGCGTTCACAGCAATAAAGACATTTTTATGTCTTTTGAGATTATAAACCTTTTTGAACTTTGGCATACTCTTTTAATGTTTCCTTCGAGTAGAAGGAAAGAGAAAACCTAGAGTGGATTAGTTTAACCACTCTTCAAGATCCAAAAGAGAAAGCCATGCCTAAGGCAGTTCTTAACTATCACAGAATTCACTCCTCAAGTGGTAAGACCAAGGCATTACTTTATTGCAAATTACTCAAATGTTGTGGCTCAATTCATATCATGTTGTGATTGTGTTCACATTACTTGTGTTCTGTTGGTGACCTTGAGCACTGGAAGTGAATATCAATTCTCTAACTTATTTTGATGATAAACTTAAGAAACCAATATTGCAATAGTCCACACTACCCAAATTCAGTTGTCTGGCTGGATTTTTTCTTAATCATGTTTGTCCCAATGTCCCTTTTTCTTATCCATCTCTTAACCGCCCTTTTCCAGGCTCTCCTTTCCATTTTACTTTTCTTCTCATCTTCTTTTCTTATTCCTCTCTCCGACAATCTTTCATCTCATTTTCTTCCATTCTTCTCCCCTATCTCTAAATGTCTCTCTTACATCACAATTTCGCCATTCTTTCATAAAGGATCTTACTCCTCTTCCTGTCTTTATCAATCGCCCTCCTCTTTGCCCAACACTTGTACCTTAGCTCCACATCTCTCCCTCACTGGATTGCTTCTCCATCAGTGAAAGGTGTATAGCACCTTTCTTCCCACAAAACCACCTCCTTTCTCAGTACGCCCCATGATCCCCCACACTGATACTCTCCTGCAGCCATCCCCTCTTACTCTCACCCACTCAACCATTTAATTTATATTTCAATATTTTTATTAAGGACATAATACAAAGATAATAAACCATATAAGTGTAAACTTAACATTGCGGCAATAACCTCTCATGTAACAGGGTTAAAGATAGTGCAAAACAGCCATCAGATTTGTGATTTAGTAACTTCCCCCCCCCTATTCCCCTTTACCCCCCGTCCCCCCCTTCTCAAGTTGGTATGCTTTGCTAACTACATAATGATATTAGCCCATATCATCCAGAAACTTCCTTGTAACAAAAGTTAACACCATGATACATATTGAAACTCAGTTAACATATACATTAGGAAATCCTAATTAACATGACCAAAACTGATCTTTAATCTTCTAACCCAAATCTCTTCTTCCCTATCTCCCCAAACCTCCCCCCTCCCCTCCCCTCCCATTGCTTACAGTCAAATTCTCTTTACTGGTTCCAGGGTAGTCTATTCAAGATATGACTTCTCGCCTTAGGTGATATAGTGTTTATGTATGCCCCCCATATTGCTAGGAACCTCCGCTGCCTTCCCGGCGACAGACCCGCCCCTCTAGACTCCCATGTCAACAATTCCTGCAGTCGATTCCTCCAGTGCCAAAAGGAGGGTGGGCAATCATTAGTCCAGTAAAGTAGGATGCATTTTTTCCCCAAGATGCAGGCCTTGCTAAGAAACAATTTCTCCCCCTTTGTGGTTCCCATCCAGAGTCTAGGCACACTGAATACAGCTCTTTCAAAAGTTAAAGTTATTGTGCGCCCCAGCACTTTGGTCAAGTATTTGCCAATTGCCGACCAAAATAGTGATATTGACCTACATTGCCAGATCCCATGAAAGAAGTTTGCCTCCAACCTAAAGCACTTCCTACAGTGCTGTGTAGTCGATACTCCTGCTCTAAAAGCTTGTCTCTGAGAGAAATACGCTCGATGTATAGTGCGAAAGTGACACTCCTGTAATTCTGCATTGTGTACTATGGCCACCCCACTCTGAAGAGCTGACGATATTAACTGTGTAGAGATGTTTTTGCCCGACTCTATGCTCCATCTATTTGCTACCTCTGTCAAGTCCCATTCCATTGCGAGTCTACCCAATTTACCATAAAACCAGGACACTGAGATTTGCCCCGCTGCATCTCCTTCTAATAATTCTCTTAATTGTCTCCCAAACCGTGGGTGCAGGCTATCCGGTGGGAGGGTGCTCACATAATGAGATAACTGCCTGTACGCCAACCAGGCCGCCGTCCCCTGCCCACACTTCTCCAGAAAGTCAGTATACGAGAGCAAAAATCCGTCTTCCATTACCAGCTCATCCATCGAATGGATTCCCTTATTCTCTAACAGTCGGAAAATCCTATTTTCATCTCCCGGCCTAAATGACACATTCCCCCTCAAAGGTAACCATACACTTCCTCTACTATCCTGCCCCCAATACATGAGCACTGTTTTCCACACGTCTCATTGACTTTAACAGTACACTTCCTCTTACTTTTTCTGGCAAATCTCTCCTTGGAGAATGCACTAGAGAAACCAGGTGCCAAGGCCTGAAGAGGTCTCGCTCAAGTTCCACATGTGTATAGATATCTGAATCCATCAACCACTCTCTCAAATGCCTTAACAGGCATGCCTAGTTATACTTCCGGATGTCTGGGAGCCCTAAGCCACCCATCTTTTGTGCCCCTAATAAATATTTCCACCTCACTTTAGATTTTCCACCCCCCCCCAACAGAATTTCATCACTAATTTCCTAAGGGCTTCTAAGTCTTTTTTGAGTAGCCACAGAGGAAGGGTCTGTAGAAGATAAAGCCATCTAGGGAAAACCATCATTCTAAACAAATGTAATCGTCCCAATAAAGTTAATGGCAAATTAGCCCAATTCATCAGTTGCTCCTTTGTCTCCCGGAGGAACCTTTGCACATTAATTTCATATATCTTTGTCGGGTTCATTGCCAATTGGATCCCTAGATATTTAAATGATTCGTTTGCCCACTGTAATGGGAACCCCGCTCCCCACAACCTCCGCAAATCGTCTGAACTAGCCAATGCTTCCGATTTTAAAAGATTTAATCGGAAACCAGAGAAGTCCCCATACTCCTCCAGGCTCTCCATCAGGTAAGGCAGGGAATCTCTAGGCTCAGTTATTAATACCAATAAGTCATCTGCAAAAGCAGCTGTTTTAAAGAGAAAATCCCCTACATGCACCCCTTTCACATCGGAATTAAGCTGCAGCTCCCGCAAAAGCGGGTCCAAAGTTAAAACAAACAGTAATGGGGAGAGCGGGCATCCCTGTCTAGTCCCTCTTCTAATCTTAAATCTATCTGAAATAATAGAATTTGCATACACACATGCCTCAGGGTCTTCATACAATGTACGCACAGCCTCGTTAAACCAGCCTTCTATCCCATAAGCCTTTAATATACCAAACAGGAAGCCCCAGTCCACTCTATCAAACGCTTTTTCTGCGTCGAAACTGATAAGTAGAGCTGGGTGCCCTTCCAATCTGATTGTCTCCAAAGCCGCCAGGATCCGTCTTATGTTTTTGGCTATAACCCTTCCCCGTGTAAACCCTACTTGGGGCTCAGCTACTAAGGATGGTAAAACTCTCGCCAGTCTGTTTGCCAATATCTTGGCCAAGAGCTTAACCTCGGTGTTAAGTAGGGATATGGGACGGTAAGATTCTGGTTGATCCTCAGGTTTACCAGGTTTCCTTAATACTATAATCTGTGCTGTGTTCAAGTGTATCGGGAGAGCTCTTTGTTGGACAGATTTCTGAAAGACTTGTCAGGACCGGACAAATGTCGTCCTGTAATAGTTTATAAAACTCATTGCGGAGTCCGTCGGGACCAGGCGCCTTACCAAGAGCACTTTGTTTGATTACCCATGCCACTTCCTCTGTGTCTATTGGGGCACTCAACTGGGATAATTCTTCACTCGATATTCTAGGAAGCTCTATGCTATTCAAATAAATGTCACTATCTACCAACTGAGATTGCTGTGACTCATATAGTTTAGTAAAAAAGTCCCGGAGCACTTTGTTGATTGCCTTGTCATCATTCACTCGCTTCCCTCTAGAATCCACCAATGTGGTTATCTTACTCCGACCCGTACTACCCTTCGCTAATCTAGCCAGGAGAGCGCTACCCTTATTTGCGAACTTATAGAGCTGAAATTTATAATAAGCCCATGATTTCTTTGCCTCTATGTATTAACTCATTTAATGTTTGTTGGGTTTCCAATAATTGCTTCTTAAGTCGCAATGAATGACTCACTCCATATTGCTGTCTTAAGACAGTCACTTGTTTTTCTAGGCGCAAAAGCTCTCGTCTCCTCACCCTCCTTTGGTGACTCACGTAGGAGATAATTTCTCCCCGGAGAACCACTTTTGCTGTCTCCCAAAACAATGTTACATTTGGTCTATGTTGTTCATTATCAATTTTATATTGTTGCCACTTGGAGAGTAATAATGGAGTAAAGTTACAATCTCTATATAGGTGAGAGGGGAATCTCCAACCACTCTCAGCTTGCCTAGAGCTCCTTCCTTGGAGGCTTAACTCTACCCATGCATGGTCAGATATCATTATAGGCCCTATTTTTGTGCTTTCGACCTGTGTAAAAAGTTCTCTTGATATTAGCAGATAATCTATTCGAGATAGTGTGGAGTGAGCCCTTGACATATGTGTAAAGTCCTTCTCCAAAGGATTTAGTGTTCGCCACCCATCTACCAGACCCAATGCTGACCCTAAAAGGTTCACTCCTCTCACTATCCTTGTTAATTCTCTATCTGTAGGGTGGGATCTATCTATTTGAGGATCTGCCACATCGTTAAGATCGCCTCCTAATATTATCGGAGTATCACCCAGGTCCAGTATCTGTCTGATCACCTTTGTATAAAATGCTCGATCAAAGGTATTTGGGGCATAAAGACTGCACAATAGTATAGGTTGGCGCTCAAGAATTATCGAGGCTAGAACATATCTGCCCTCTGGGTCTACAATGACCTTCTTTATCTCTAAATGCAAACCCTTCCTGAATAAGATTACCACACCTCCCTTCCTTCCCTTTGCCGGGGCTTCTACAAGGTTGCCCACCCACCATCTTTTAAGTTTGGCATGCTCTGACGCGAAAAGATGTGTCTCCTGCAGAAAGGCAACGGAGGTCCCCCTATCTCTAAGTACTTTCAAAATTTTATGCCTCTTAATTGGGGATTGAATCCCTCCAACATTCCAAGTGGTAAATGTTAAGTTAGGCACGTTATCCCACCCCTAATCTCACCTTATAGACAATACCCTCAAATGTCTTCCATCTCTGATTTGTGAGAGAGCGTCCCAGCCTCCACCCCCCCACCAGACTTGCATGTTCCCCATTCTCTAATTTCCCCCGATCCAGTGCTTCTACATATTTTGAGCAACGCCCTCCCCCCCGAGAACCCTCCCGACTCTCCAAACTCCCACCCCCCCCCCTTCCCTTCTTCCCCCAGTCCTCCCATTCGGTTCCCCGAATCCATTCCGTTCTGGACTTGGAGCTACCCACCCTTCTATTTTACAGATCACCCAATCCCTCCTCCTCTGTTCGGATCCATCCCCGCCCTCCATTCCTTTAAACATAAACATTGTCCCTCAGATATCATTCAATCATGCATCCTCTCAGCCACTCCTCAGGCTTCTCTCTTCCACTGCATAACCTAGTATATTAGCCTAAAGAATAGTAGGTATAATAGGAAATTTGCTCTCTTCCTTAAGCTAACCTGAGTAACCTCTCCAATAGCATTCAGTCATTCATTCAATGCCTTGTGATACTTTCTCCTGTGGATGTCCTGCAGTGATCCACACAAGCCCATGTTTCCTCCACGTGTACAAGAGCTATGATCTTCATCTAGATTCTCTGTTATACAGACCACTGCAGGGTATAACGTTTTTACATTTCAGATGGACTTAAACTTATCACATTGCCCCCCTCACTTCACTCATCTCTTCATTCCTCCAATCGTTCAAACGTTCAATCAACCATCCCTCCATTCATTGTCTTGCCCAACATGTTAATAATCATCATATAGTTGACCTGCTAGGTTCAGTAATAATTACATGTTTTTAAGTACTGTATTTAGTAAACTGCACTGTCCCGAACAATCAGTGTTCACTCATCTGATTCTTTTCAGTTATTGGTATCTTCCTTCATATATGTTCTCTGCTGCAGCTGCTTTCCATGGACGGGCCCATACTGCCATGCTCTACAACCTCCAGTCCATCTGCAGTGCACACAGAATTCAGCCCCTCTCATCCTATGTCTTAAAAGTTTACTGCTGCCAAACAGGTGATTTTTCACCCACTTCAAAGTTAAATCACATCAGTTTCCACTTGTTGTACCTGTCTTTCCTTATAATGCTGCTTGTGTGGGTTGCTGTCTGTCGCCCTGCAACTTATTCACATAGACCTTCGCCTCCTCCACGCGATCAAAAAAGACCACTTTACCTCCATCTTGAATTCTCAGTCTTGCCGGGTACAGGAGGCTAAAACGGCAGTTCATTTCAAACAATTTCGAACAGAGTGGTACAAAAGCCTTTCTTGCGATCGATACCTTTGCTGAATAATCTTGAAAACATAACATTTTTTGGTTCTGGTATTGCAAGTGTTTCCCGCCACGCAGTGCTTGTAAAATTTTCATTTTATGAGCATAGTTAAGCGCTTTGAAGATTACTGTTCTGGGGTGATCTCCTCCTACCGGCCGCTGTCCCAGCCGATGTGCTCGTTCCACCTTAAATTCGCCAGCCATATCCGGGAGCGCTGCTGCTTGTGGGATCCAAGTTTCCAAGAAAGTCTGCAGATCTTTGTCAGGCAAGGCCTCTGGGAGACCGACCAGGCGCAGATTGTTCCGCCTCGATCGGTTCTCCAGATCGTCGATTTTTTCTTCTAGATCCTGCACCCGTTTAGACAACTTTGGGTGTTCTGTAGATATTTTCTGTAACTCATCTTCCACCGTCCCGAGCCGCTGCTGTGCCGCTTGTATATCCGCCATCATGGACACGTGTCTCTCCTCCATGCTATCTAATTTATCGATGATTTTTTGCAGCTTGGTGTCCATAGCATGTTCCACAGCCGCTTTCACTTCTGTGATTATTTCCGCGGTCCATAGTGAACTCGGTGTGGGGGACGGCGGCGAATTTTTCTCCGCCATTTTGGGTTCCACAGCCCGCCCTTTTTCGCGGTTCTCTTTTCGTGCCGATTACATTGCCATCCACCCTCACTCAGTCTCCTCACCACTTCCTTTCGTATACAGGGACGTTTATGCTTATCGTAGTGCTATTAGGCTGGGTTTAGGTGCCGAATATTCTGCCGATTTCTTGGGTGCTCCGGAGCAGCGACACTTCCCCTCCTCACTCCTCCATAGCCCAACCGGAAGTTCCTCTCAACCATTTAATTTAAATAACCCTCATGTTTTAACATCTCTTCCAGTCCGACTCCACTCCCTCCCCAATTCTTTTGCATGTTCTCTAAGCCACCCTCTCTCTGATTCATTTCATTCTCAATCATTCCCTTGTATGGATCTCTCTTTTCCCCTCCTGAACAGATTTCTCTAGCTTGTCCATATAACTACTCCTCCATAACCCCTTTAAGATATCACACACCCATCCCAATCACCCATATGTCTGACTGTGTTGCAAATCCCCCCCCCCCCCCCCCCCCACTACCTGATCTCTCTCTCTCAAACCCTTCCTTTCCCAAATTTGCCACACTTGGTTGTCACCCTCCACCATTTTTACTATCTCTGGTTCTCTGTCACCTTTCACCATCTCTGGCCCTCATCTCCTCCCCCATCATTGGCTTTTTTTTCATATGCATCTTTCCCTTCCAGTTCTCTCACACCCTTCAATCCCATTTCCATCAGCTCTTGCATCGCTCGTGACCTGCCCTCCTCCCCCCCCCCCACACATACATTCCTTTCAGAAACAGCTCCCCTTCCTGAAAGATTTTCACAAATCCTCTATTCTGGTTCTCTCTCCTCCTTATTCCCTTCACCTTACCCAAAGTCCTTTTAAACATACTAAGCACATAGTTGTATAAAGAGTGGTAAGGAAAAATCTACCAAACAGCCCAAGATCTCTTTGCTGATTTCTGAGAGATAGGGAAGAAATAGCACAAACCAGGCATTTATTTCCTCCCCCGTCTCACTTCCCTTTCTACATTACTTCTCGCTCTCCCCCCCCCCCTGTAAATTATGTGAAAAAATCAAATACGAAGCCTGGAGTTGTCAGCTCCAGCTTCAACCCTTCCCTCCAGCCCCTAAATAAGAAGAGGAAATGCTCAGGATAAGAACAGAATGCCTCTTCTTTGCTGTGTTCTGTCCCTTCCAAGCTCAATTTGTACTCTGAATTCTCCACACAGGCAGGCCATGGCAGAGAACAGCCTTTTGCTTCCTGCTCAAAAGTCACTAGGGCTCTGCCCCAGATAACACTCTCCTTGGTATTCCACCACCGACTTTTAGGATGTCCCCAAGTTTTAATTTATACCAATCATGTGTTTAAAGATAGCTTCACATTTTCTTCTGAAACAGAACAGTGCATAAAACTGTCCTTTTTCCCCCCCCCATCTGTCCATACAAGGCAAAAAGTCAGACTCAATTTCATACATGACGTACAGACAAAAGTAGAGTTGTGAAAAATGGGCTGCAAATGGCATGGTGCATTATCACTTCCCTACTCTTTCCTCTCCTGTTCTTCATCCACCTTCCCTCCCACCTATCTTCCAGATTCCACTCCAGCTCTCGTTCACAGACTATTACCTTCATCTTCATTGTCTCTTTGTTTCTCAGGTATTTTTGCATCTCCCATCCTTCCCAAATTCATATCTACCTCTCCCTTCAACCTCCAAAGTTCTTCTCCATCTCCGCTTCTACCCTGTATTCTTCACCCTTCTCCACCCACATCTCCCTAGCCTCTTCTGCTTTAACTCCCCTGTTTCTTTGAATACAGCAAAGATAAACCAAGCAAATTCAGACTTTAAAACCATGGTTAATATTTGTGCAGAACTGTAAATTAAAAAAAAACAAAAAACACAAGCCTGTGCTCAGTTTAACAATTGTTTATTGATAAACCAATATATGAGAACATACAAGTCTTAATGGCAGACAAGGTATATTCTAAATTCTGGACAGAAGCCAGTTCCTTATATAAGGAATTTGGCATCTTGAATACAAAAGGATCAAAAGAATGCATGAAAAGATTTATTATTACAGGACCATAGGTTGGTTTATCGTCTCCTTCACCTCTTTAACATCAGATTATACATAATATATTGGAGTCATAAATTGCTCCCATGTCTCTGTTGATTATAGTTAAACAGTAAAGTAATACACATTCAGAAAATGGTCATACTTACTTAATTCCAACCTACTATTAATACTATATTAGGTATATTTCTAAGGTAGAAATTTTTTCCACACTTGCTACGACTTTTACCAAGAAATATCCTGTACACTTAAGATGACTTGACAGCCGTCCTACTGCCAAAAACACCACCTACCCATGGCCCCAACATATACCTTATCCTGTCTCAATACACTTCTTCCACCCTCAATGATTTACCTGACAGCATCAACAACCACCCACAGGGCTCCACCTTGGAACCTCTCCTGTATACACAAGTTCGGCGACTCACACTATTCAACATTATTTCATCGCTTTAGGAAAACCTCATCCAAAGCTCCATCAGAATCATTCACAATTCCTCCTAAAACCAGGACCTCGCCAATCACTTCACGCCTAACTCAAAGCAACTTTACCTGCGGCCGTTCCAAAAACTGGAGAGGACAGGAACGCTAGATCACTACCAGGAAGTAACCAGCTCCCTGACCCAAAGCATCACTTCCGCTTTACTATCCATTATTTCATTTTTCGTATTCTGCTTGTTGGGCGGGTTATAACTTATCAGCCAAATTGTGCTAGATTTTGAAGGCTGGCGGCGAGAAATATTTAGCGCTCGCGGGTTACGGTTTTTTTTTTTTGTCTACTCTGTTACAGTGTGTGCGTTTTTTTTGGGGGGGGGGGGGAGGGGGAGGGTTGGGTTCACCAAGGTCATAAAACCCAAAGAGGTTTAATGACAGGAGCCAACATGACGTCAAAGAGCTGAGGCGACCTTGGAAGCGACCCCTCCCGCACAGCCACCATATTGGTCAGAACAGAACAATTATCGCTATTGAAAACAATAGCAAACTTGTTGTGAGGTTTTATTAAACCCCCAGCGTTGGGGTTGTTGGCTTTTTTTTTTGCAGTCCCTCTGTTGGGTGGGGGGGTTGTGAAGGGGGAAGGGTTATATTCAAAATGTATGTCAGTGCTCCAATAAAGATATTTCTATATACAAAGAAGAAATAAATGCATATAGCGCAGCACTGCAAATAACAAAACAAGCTCTGGAGCACTGACAAATACATTTTAAATATAATCCTTCCCCCTTCACAGACTCCTGAAAACTATCCCTCCCTAATCCCCTCCTAACAGCGGGAATGCAAAATTTAGGAGGAGGATTAATAAAACCTCAGAAGTTGCTACTGCTTTCAATAGCGAAAAAGCAATTGTTTTGTTCTGGGCAGGCCCAATATGGCAACAAGCTCCGCCCATTGCCTTCATCCCAGATAGTGAGCAAGAGAGACTAATACTGGCTGTCATTAAAACTCCTTCATTCTGTTGCTCCAATAGTTTCTCTCTCAGTGCATGGAAGTTAGATCGAGGTACGGGAGGAGGTGTGACGTCAAAAAGCTTAAGCTATCCCAATCAAAGCAAACAAACCTATCAGCTGCTGTATCTATGCTGTTCTTTATTTTTGGTAGCATTCTTTATTTGATTTCACTTATATTTTCTAATATGCCTGCGTGTGCAGCATAAGGATGTAAACAGAGGAAGTATCGGTTTAATCGGTTAGAGTAGAAATTGGTTCTAAATTTTAATCATTGCATTATTATTATTATTATTATTATTATTTATTGCATTTGTATCCCACATTTTCCCACCTCTTTGCGGGCTCAGTGTGGCTTACAATAAGATATGAATAATGGAAATACATTTGTTACAACTTGGTTATGGGTTACATTGTACAAGTTTTGTGAAACTTGTAGATCATTTGGCGCGGCTGGTGGTGATAGGGAGGGACTCTGTGTATGCTTTTCACCTAGTAAAGGGCCACCAAAACATGTTATGAGAATCAGGTGCGCAATATTCAGAGTTTCTATTTATATGTGCAAATGCTTTTTTTTTTTTTAAACGATTAGGTTGAAACCTGGGGACATTTTACATTTATTTCCCCTATGGTACATCAAAAGCAAAAGATGGTGTGTAGGAACTTGCGCCTTTTGTTTTGTAGAATGTAGTGGTATAAAATGGACTTGACTTTTTTTTTTCATTACTACTGATGCAGGAATTACCACTATTGTTAGCAGAATCTATGGTACTTCAGGAGTCAAACACTACACACCAGAATGAGAGAGAAGTCTTCTTTATTTGCCAGCAAACAAAGTAGGACATCAGCGCTAGCCCTCTCCTTCTCTTCAGCTCTCTGTGTCTCTTCTTCTGAGCTCTCTGGGTCCTGTGTCTCCTGTCTGTCCTATAAGCTGCTTCTGTTCTCATTTATATATGGTCCTAAACCCCTCTAGCCCCCCTTTCTCACCAGAAGGTAAGGAATAGATTGATTACCCTGTCTTGAACTAATTATCTCTACACATTACTTAAAATATCAGTTACATAGGTTTCAGATATTTCCTAAACTGACCTACGACCTGGGGCCTCTCAAACTAGACAATGTGGCATCTATCTCCTGCATTTTATTATTATTAAATTCTCAGATTCTATTATTTTACATAATCAGATTCCCAGTTAACTCATAACTTAAAATGTTAGCTGGACTCTAACCCCCTCGGAGCATTCATTAAGGGGCCAGTCCTACACTTAGCTATAATCAATCAAGGAAAAGAGTTGACTTTTCCTGACCTCTTTCACCTTTAGCTTCATACACAGAACTAGCTAGGAATGTGGATAATTGAAACCAGATGACCTCTTAAACTGCAAACAAAACTGAATTAAAAAGATATTTTACAGAGAGAAATAGAACTTATTAAGTAAACAGAATAAAACATATTTTAAAATAAGCAGAAATCAGAATTCCTTATAAGACAGAATCTAAATTATCAAGAAATTATTTAAATCTAAACTATCTCCTTCTCTCTAAACAGCATTCAGCCTAATCTTTTAAAACTGCCTGCTTGCTGATCCCCTCGAGACTGTCCAGTATGCCTTGCTTAGAATGGCATCCAG
Organism: Microcaecilia unicolor; assembly: GCF_901765095.1. Lineage (NCBI taxonomy): Eukaryota > Metazoa > Chordata > Amphibia > Gymnophiona > Siphonopidae > Microcaecilia > Microcaecilia unicolor. The sequence goes on from NC_044035.1 coordinate 156,186,290, forward strand.
ATGTGGTTTATTATTATGCCTATGAACTAGCCTTAACAATCCGTCACTCAAAAAGGGACAAAAAAAGTTTTATTTCTCGCTGACCTTTCTAACCTCTAGTCTAGCAAAAGCTAGACATTTGAGTAATTAAAACCAGATGGCATTCTACCACTTACAGAACTGAACCAAAGTTAAACAGAATTAGCCAATTAATATGATTTCTCTGTCCAGGCTGCCTCACTACTGTTTCAAAGACAGGTATTGAATAATGAGGGAAAAGCATCCTTCATGCAGAAGTTCTGTGTCTAAATGTGCCAACATCATCCAGTTCTGTTGCATATATTTATTTCTTCTTCAACTCTGTTAGGTTGTAAAAAGCTTTTTTTGTTTTTGTTTTAGAATCATTGGTGGAGGGTGACAGATTTCCGTGCACAATAATGAGCTAATCAGCACTGATAATTGGATGTGAACAACCAATATTAATGATATTCCTATGGGCGCCTACACAGCACGAGCTAATTTTGTTCACGTGCTAAAAACGCTAATGCACTTTAGTACTAAGAGTACTCATGTAGACAAAAATAAACTGAAACCTGAGATGCTAGACTCTGCATGCAATGCAACACCAGAGAAATAGAAGGAAATGGATTTCCTCCTGTACAGTACTAAATAACAATAGCAGATGCAAATTCTCAAAACTGACAATTCAATCACTAACTGAAAATAAAATCATTTTTACTACCTTTTTTGTTTTCTAATCATCTTGTTCCCAGTCTCTGGTTCTGTTTCTCTACCTCTGTGCACTTAGCTTCTTCCAGGACCTCCTGTAAATGTGCTATTCATTGTCTCCCCTCCTTTCTTCTTCACTTCCTTCCCTAAGTCCATCTTTAGTACTGATCTTTCAACTTTATTCCATTTTCTGCCTTCTTAGTACATAAGTATTGCCGTACTGGGACAGACCGAAGGTCCATCAAGCCCAGCATCCTGTTTCCAACAGTGGCCAATCCAGGTCACAAATACCTGGCAAGCTCCCCAAAAAAGTACAAAACATTTTATGCTGCTTATCCCAGAAATAGTGGATTTTCCCCAAGTCCAATTTAATAATGGTCTATGGACTTTTCCTTTAGGAAGCCATCCAAACCTTTTATAAACTCTGCTAAGCTAACCGCCTTTACCACATTTTCTGGCAACGAATTCCAGAGTTGAATTACACGCTGAGTGAAAAACAATTTTCTCTGATTCATTTTAAATTTACTACATGTAGCTTCATCGCTTGCCCCCTAGTCCTAGTATTTTTGGAAAGCGTAAACAGATGCTTTACGTCTACCCGTTCCACTCCACTCATTATTTTATAGATCTCTATCATATCTCCCTTCAGCTGTCTTTTCTCCAAGCTGAAGAGCCCCTGCTGCTTTAGCCTTTCCTCATAGGGAAGTCGTCCCATCCCCTTTATCACTTTTGTCGCCCTTCTTCTGCACCTTTTCTAATTCCACTATATCTTTTTTGAGATGCGGTGACCAGAATTGAACACAATATTCTAGGTGCGGTCGCACCATGGAGCAATACAAAGGCATTATAACATCCTCATTTTTGTTTTCCATTCCTTTCCTAATAATACTTAACATTCTATTTGCTTTCTTAACTGCTGAATGAAAGGATAATTGACTTTTTAGAAGCCAGCAGGTTACAGGATCTGAGGCAACATGGATTTACCAGAGGAAAATCCTGCCAAATGAATCTGATTGACTTTTCGACTGGGTGACCAAAGAACTGGATGAAGGATGTGCGATAGATGTTATCTACTTGGATTTCAGCAAAGCCTTTGATATGGTCCCTCACAGAAGACACGTGAACAAGCTGAGAGGGCTGAACTTAGGACCCAAAGTGGTGAACTGGATTGGAAACTGGTTGACTGACAGGCGGCAGAGGGTGGTGGTAAATGGATTCGACTCAGAGGAAAGGAAGATGAGTAGTGGAGTGCCTCAGTGGTCGGTGCTGGGGCTGATTCTGTTCAATATATTTGTGAGATACATCGCTGAAGGGTTAGAAGGATGCCTTATTGCGCATGACACGATGATAGCCAATAAAGTGGATACCCTGGAGGGAGTTTAGAGGAGATTAGGTAGGAAAGCCGGTGCTCGGCAGACTTCTACAGTCTGTGCCCTGATCAAGGCTGAATAGATTTGGATGTGCTGGAGTGGAGCTATTCAGGGACTTTGACCAGTGGTATAGCCAGACCTCGATGTGGGGGGGGGGGGGCACCATTTAGGCCTGCCTCCCTGCCACTGCCCCTGCTGCCGCATCACATACCTTGGCTGGCGGGGGTCCCCAACTCCCAGCAACTGAAGTATTTGTCCAGCACTGGTCTCGCCCCATTGCCTGCCATACTCTTCCCCTCAGTCACGTCGCGTACACACTCATTTTAATGAAATTGAGAATGTGCGAAGTGTCACGCATGCTCAGATTCATTAAAATGAGCATGCACGCGACATGAAGGGAAGAGCATGGCAGGCAATGCGGCAGAGAGCTGGAGACCTGCACTGGACAAACGCTTCAGCTGGTTGGGGTTATGGACCCCTGCCAGCCAAATCAGGGGCCCAAGAGCCAATTTTGGGGGGGGGGGCAGGCCCCTGTGGCCCCCATAGCTATGCCAGTGGCGTTGACAACTTCAGAAATTTTGGAACGGTGCCAGTGCTGGGCAGACTTCTACAGTCTGTGCACTAAAAATGGCAAGGATAAATCTAGATGAGGTGTACATATGATGTATCACTTCATATCATATGTAATGAGTTTATCTTATTGAACAGACAGGATGGACCATACAGGTCTTTATCTGCCATCATCTACGATGTTACTACGTTATGTTAAGGTCTCCCTTAGTTTCTCTGTTTCTTGTCTTGTTGAATTGGTGCTTTTTTCTGTTTTCCTGAAGTTTTATTATCTGAACTGCTTTTGTTATACCTGCTCTGAAAGGCAGTATAGTACATTTTTATAAACATACACATTGTATTACTTTGCAATTATTGCAATTAAGAGAAACCAACCTGTTTTCCTTGACTCAGTTTATTTCTTAACTACCTTGATCTCTTTTTAGAAGGGCTCCAACACAGTTGTTGGGGTGTTCTATTGACTTGATCTGAGAATGTCCCATGTGAATGAATAATTATACTGTACATAATTTAAACAAAATGGATGTAAGAATGGCATTAAGTGTAAATGTAAAGCAAGAAATTGCAGTGGGATCAAGGGGCAGGGCTTTGTTTACTTGTCATTCTGCTGCCCCTGCTGTTGCCTTTTGCCTGAGAGGATCTTTTCAGATGTTCAGATTAACATCTTCCACCAGCAATACCTCCCCCTTCATTGTAATTTTATGGGTGTATGATCAAATCTCAGTCAATTTCTGGTGTAATTAGAAGTGTCAAACACTCTTCCAAGCTTGCCCACAGTGACTCTTCCCTTCCTTACATTTGGCATTTCAGTTAATTGAATATTATTTACATATATTTATTTATTTGTTGCATTTGTGTCCCACATTTTCCCACCTATTAGCAGGCTCAATGTGGCTTACATAGTACCGTGATGGCGATCGCCAATTCCGGTATGAGAAATACAGAGTGGTATTGCGTTAGAGTGACAGAGTAAATTAGGTAATCAAGGAGAAAGAGTTAAGTTTTGTCCCGTTCTGGTGTAAGTTTCGTTGTGTTGCAGGGTTCAGGTGTTTAAGTTGGATCGTTTTGGTATGCCTTTTTGAACAAGTTGGTTTTTATTGATTTCCAGAAGTTTGTTAGGTCATGCATTGTTTTCATGACGTTTGGTAGTGCATTCCATAGTTGCGTGCTTATGTAGGAGAAACTGGATGCATAGGTTGATTTGTATTTTAGTCCTTTGCAGCTTGGGTAGTGGAGATTTAGGTATGTGCGTGTTGACCTTTTTGTGTTTCTGATTGGTACGTCTATGAGGTCTGCCATGTATACTGGGGCCTCACCGTGAATAATTTTATGAACCAGGGTGCAGATTTTGAACGCAATTCGTTCTTTGATTGGGAGCCAATGCAGTTTTTCTCATAAGGGTTTGGCGCTTTCGAATCTCGTTTTTCCAAATATGAGTCTGGCTGCGGTGTTTTGGGCAGTTTGGAGTTTCTTAATGATTTGTTCTTTGCATCCGGCATAGATTGCATTGCAGTAGTCTAGGTGACTTAGTACCATTGATTGTACCAGGCTGCGGAATATTTCCCTCAGGAAGAAAGGTTTTACTTGTTTGAGTTTCCACATTGAGTGGAACATTTTCTTTGTTGTAGTTTTCGCTTGGCTTTCTAGTGTGAGGTTTCGGTCGATTGTAACTCCAAGAATTTTCAGGCTGTCTGAAACAGGAAGGGTGTAACCTGGGGTGTTTATATTGGTGGGTTTATTCGTGTTGTATTGGGATGAGAGGATGAGACAGTGTGTTTTTTCTGCGTTGAGTTTTAGTTGAAATGCATCCGCCCATGAGTTCATGATTTGCAGGCTGAGTTTGATTTCATTTGTGATTTCTGTTAGATCGTGTTTGAACGGGATGTATATCGTGACATCATCTGCGTAGATGTAAGGGTTAAGGCCTTGGCTGGATAGGGATTTGGCTAGTGGGGTCATCATTAGGTTGAAAAGGGTCGGTGATAACGGTGATCCTTGGGGTACTTCACTTTCTGGTTTCCATGGTGAGGATATATTCAAATTTGATATCACTTGGTATGTTCTTGTGGTTAGGAAACCCTTGGTCCAACTAAGTACACTTCCACCGATCCTGAAGTATTCTGGGATGTTTAGTAGTATTTTATGGTTTACCATGTCGAATGCACTAGATATGTCGAATTGTAGGAGAAGTATGCTTTTGCCAGTTGCAATTTCTTGTTTGAATTTGGTTAGGAGAGTAATTCGTACTGTTTCGGTGCTGTGGTTGGAGCGAAATCCTGATTGTGATTCGTGTAGTATTGAGAATTTGTTTAAGTAGTCGGTAAGTTGCTTGGTTACCATGCTTTCTAGCAGTTTGATTACCAGAGGGATAGATGCTACCGAGCGGTAGTTGGTGATTTCATTTGCTTTTTTCTTTGTATCTTTAGGTATTGGGGTGAGTAGTATGTTGCCTTTGTCCTTAGGAAAGAATCCATGTTGCAGCATGTAGTTTAGGTGTAATGTGAGGTCTGCTATGAAGCGTTGAGGGGCAGATTTTATTAAGTAGTTGGGGGCATGTGTCCAGTTTACAGTGAGTCTTGGCGAACCTATTAATCGCTTGGGTGACGATTTCATCAGTAAGGAGAGCGAAGTTTGTCCACATTCGGTCTGCTGGGTATTTATCAAGTTTGTCTGCAGATGGGGTGTCTGTGTTGGTTGTGGTAACCGATGTGGAATCTAGTAATTTGTTCACGAGCTGATATAGTTTGTTCGTGTCTTTGTAATCTGGCCCTATTTTGGTTTTGTAGTAAGACCTTGTGGTTTGTCTGATTGCATATTTGTATTTTCTTTGCATTTGTTTCCATGCATTGAGTGTGGGTTCGACTTTTATTTTTTTCCATGCTCGTGCAAGCCTCCTAGCTTGTGTATATAATGCCATTCATTCCTATCTTCTACCTACCCTTTCCTTTCTGAACAGGCTATATCCCAGTCATGGCAAATCAAAAGAAAAAAAGCAGATCAAAAAAGACAAAAAAATAGAACAGGAGGGTAACAGAAGAAGTGGTTTATTACAGGTTACCCGACGTGGCCACGTTTCGCCCTCAGGCTGCGTCAGGGGTAAAAAAACTACAAAATAAAAATACATAATGAGTAAAACATAAACTTCACCATTGTATATTTGATAATAAAACATATCTAAAAACACTATCACATCATATAAAATAAAAACAGATCAAACCTAAAAACATAATATCAAATCAATATCAGTTAAAAACATTCAGATTAAATATGCATGCAATAAAATAATAATTTTAATACAAGACATGATATCAACACAAAATATAATAATATCAACACTAAATGTATATCAATAGAACTGCATCGGACAAATAGGTGGAGATATACAACACTAAAATAACTAAATGACCATACATACTAAATATCACCTACCTAATAGGGGTAAAAAGCAAAGTGAACCCCTAAAAGTAGTCCTACAACCACCTAAAAATACAAAATGAAATAAATAAATAAAATCTCACAATGCTTGGCCTCAATTGCCGTCTTTTAAGCACATTCAATGATCTAAAAATATTGAAATTAATATTCACTTTGTTAAAAAGTGAGAATCAGTGGGTTTCCATGTTCTAATAGATAGCAACTCAAATCAATAGAAATTGATACAAAGTACCTAAAAACATCATACTGTTCTATGACAATCACATGTATCCTGATGATGATATCATTCAAAAGAACTCCACAGTGGCCATGAAAAAAACAAAAAACTGATTACAACTCACAGGCAATCCAGCACTCATTGCTGTTGTTTGAATGTACAAACATCAATTGAAATTGTGCTGCTGCCATTAGAAAAAACTTTGTCATGGATGTAGCAATACTGATTCAGAGGCGCTCAGCCAAACTCACAGGCAATCCAGTGCCTTATGTTGCTATTTAAATGGGTGGATATCCATACATAAACCCTAATGATTTTATCATTAAAAAGAATTTAGCAATCCCACTCAGCACAACTGGCATGTAATGCAGTGTTCTTTACTGACACTTGAATAGGTAGATATACAATCATCTGTTTCAATCACAACTGTGGCAACATCCTAAACCCCCTCTAAGTATTGAAACTAACAGCACTAAGCTGATCAGATTACACAAACTTCAATAAAACAGACATGGAGCAACAAGCAACTGGCTTAGAAAAAATAACTGACTTAGAATTTGCACTGACAAAACATATTTAAAGCAAGCCAAACTGTTTAAACAATAAACACCACCATCTAAATTCCATATGGAGTATCTTATATCTTACCTTACATAAGTACTTCCCAAGCTTACTCAGCAAACTTCACAATGCTATGTTGACTGGCAGCATTATAACAAACACTCTGATTAGTCCTTTAAATATCCCCTTTGAGAGTTCAAAGGTCAAAGAAAATTCTAGAACAAGAACCCACTAATCCAAATAAAAGTGTATATAAAATACTATGGACATCTCAAAAACAGATAAGTAAAAGTAAAAATGGAAAAAACAAAAAAAACTTTAAAACTTTAAGAAACAGAGATAATTATTTTTAAAAAATCTGTCATGTGACATTTCCAGGCAAAGGATATGGAACAAGCATTGGAGACATGTAGTAACATATACTGACCACCAGGTGGCTGATTTGGTCAAACATTGGATTGAGCAGTACATAATGGCAATCTGCTGGTAGTACTATAAAAACACTGAGAGATCAGTTTCTTGATTCAACCCAAAAGGTTTAACAGTCTTAAATCTATAAATCAAACGTTGTTCAGCTTGCAATAGCAATTTGTTCACATCTCCACCTCTCCAATTTGAATATATTCTTAAGAGAACTAAAAATCTTAACTGGTTAAAATCATGTTTAAATTCACACATGTGTGCCACTAAAGGTTTATCTAATACCTCTCTCTTTATTGCGCTTTTATGTTCTAAGATGCGCTTATTAAATGCTCTTATAGTTTTACCAATGTAAATAAGCCCGCATGGGCAAATTGCTGCATATATTACTTGTGAAGTCTTACAATTTGAGTAATGTTTCAACTGATATATTTCTCCTGTAACAGGGTGTTCAAAACATTTTGTTTTCAAATTGACTGGACAAACGGAACAATTTAAGCATGGGTAATGACCCCTTACTCTATCCTTATGAAGTGGGACTGGTAATGCTGATGGTGACAAAAAATCCTTCAAATTCTTATTTCTTTTGTATGCAATCATCAATTCTTTATTTGCAAAAGATGGAATGTTCTGGATCAATGGCCAATGAGATCTTAATATTTTAATGATATCAGAGGATAGATAATCATAATATAAAGTGCAAATAACCTTTTGGTCATTATGTTTTTAGATTTGATCTGTTTTTATTTTATATGATGTGATAGTGTTTTTAGATATGTTTTATTATCAAATATACAATGGTGAAGTTTATGTTTTACTCATTATGTATTTTTATTTTGTAGTTTTTTTACCCCTGACGCAGCCTGAGGGCGAAACGTGGCCACGTCGGGTAACTTGTAATAAACCACTTCTTCTGTTACCCTCCTGTTCTATTTTTTTGTCTTTTTTGATCTCCTTTTTTTCTTTTGATTTGCCATTTCTGTGGCAGATCTTTGCCTTTTTTTTGTTTATATCCCAGTCATGGCACCTATTTAACCATATCTCTGTAGCAGCAACAACATTTAAATCTGCCTGTACCATATGAGTTGAAAGTTCTGTGTGCATGAAAGAGGAGTGGGACTTGGGTATGATCATATGTAATGATCTTAAGGTGGCCAAACAAGTAGAAAAGGCAGTAGTGAAAACTAGGATGCTTGGGTGCATAGTGAGAGGAATGGCCAATAGGAAAAAAGAGGTGATGATGCCCCTGTATAAGACTCTGGTGAGACTGGAGATTGCTCTTTAAAAAATATACAAACGACATGTGTATTATTAGATAGGAGAACAATCCTTTGAAGGAGCACATTAAGAGGACCCACCAGTAAATACTGTTGGGATAATACACTGAGTAAAACACGAGTTATAAATATTGGAGTTTCATATAAAAGTTTATTGTTAATAGTTATGCAACTGCACAGTAATTATACATGTACACATTATAAATATAGGAGAAGACAAAAAGGAAGGGATAGGGGAGAGAAGTTTGGAAAACATTGATGATGGACGTTTCAGGTTTAGTAATGTGTACTAGACTTCGCTGTTATATGATTTATATTGACGGAGATGGAATTGTATACCATGTGACCTCATCAATAAAAAATTGTTGAAACATAAAAAATATATATATATACAAACAAGATGGAGTTGGTTCCGAGGGTGGATACTAAAATGGTCAGTGGTCTTCATCATAAAGTGTATGGGGACAGACTTAAAGATTTCAATATATATACCCTGGAAGAAAAGCGGGAGATAGGAGAGACATTTAAATACCTATGTGGCATAAATGCACAGCTGGCGATTCTCTTTCAATTGAAAGGAAGCTCTAGAATGAGGGGGCATAGGATGAAGGTGAAAGAGCATAGACTCAGAAATCACCTGAGGAAATACTTCTTCACAGAAATTGTGGTGAATTTGTGGAATGGCCTCCCCGTAGAAGTGGTGGAGACGAAAACAGTATCTTAATTCATGAGAGCTTGGGACAAGTACATAGGACCTCTAAGGGAGTGATGGGAAGAGTAGATGGCATGGATGGGCAGACTAGATAGGGCATATGGTCTTTATCTGATTACATTTGTACTTTACCAACTATACTATAAGCATTTGTACTCAATAGTCTTGGAGGTGAAAAACTGAGTATCCCCCTGTGAATACATTATGCAGTCCAGTTGTAGAAGTGTAAAGCTTTCCATTTCTGAGCCAGTTCCTTGAATTGTCCAGTGCTAAAGATTAAATGCTCTGTATTCTTATGCCAGACCCCTAAGCCATCTAATGGTGGAGAAGACAGATCAGTACATATGTGCTGACTACATGAATTATCTATTGTAGATGTATATTTGAGAGTAGAGCTTTGGCCATAAAGAAAAAAACCAAACAGTTTAGATTGTATTTTGCTTTTTATTTTTATACAATTGAATCCTGCAAATGTACAGTACTTCTGAATGAACACCCAAGGTTTATAAAATAATTAACCTCTAGCATGTTTCCCTAAGGTCTAATCCTGCATGTTTTACCCATATATTACCAGATGTATTTCAAGACAGAAGAATCTGCTCATTCTTTTAAATAATGTGCAGTGCCCCCAAATAAATAAAGTCAAAAATCTTAATTAAAAGGAAAATTGCAGAGATTCTAGTAGTTCAATAATTCACATACTAAAATGGACTCTCATCTTCAAAAGTTCATGCCTCAGTAAATTAATCTATAAGGTGCCATCAGCCTGTTTGTTATTTTGAACGTCTTTGCTATCCCATTTTTGATAGATTCTTGCAAAACCTCCTGCAGATGTTATGCTACTACTTCCAAAGATTTGATAGCCCATTCAAAATGTACTGAATACACCGAGCTGTAGAGGGCAAGCAATGGAGTTAAAGATTTCTATTATTTTTCCTTGGCTGTTGGAATCAGGATGTACTGTATTCTAGCAGTGAAAAACTCCTGCTGCACCAAATTCTGCCACCTGGAGAAGTCTGAATTCTAGTAGAAGACTTGGAGTCTTTGATTGCCCCAAAAGGCATTCATAATTTTTCATGATTATTCAGTGAGAGGTAATAACATACTGTAATAGGATAATATTCTATTGCAACTCATCAAAAACAGGAATTTGAAGCAATTACTTCAGGAAGTTAATTCACTGCCAAGGCCCAAGGGACAAAATAACATTTCCAGTTTCTTACTGAGCAAGATTCTACCTATCGGAAGCTAATTGTGATAAGGGTGGAAGGAGTGATATTTAACACACTATTAGTGATAACCATAGTAGCTAAATTGTATACAGTTGTGATAATAACCCTGAAGGTGAAAGTACAGTGATGGTAACAACATAGGAGATGACAATAAAAACAGTGGGAATGAGAAACAGAGAGTGAGCACAAGACTTTTAATACTCATGATGGATATAAACTATGGTGGTGATATCAGGAATGCTGATGATATCCATGGTTGTAAGAGAGCACAACAGTAAAAGCAGCATTGATGGTGGTAATTACTATAGTGGTGACATTAAGCACAGTGATAATAAAATATATGATGGTGACAATAGCCATAACAATGAGAGAAAACACTGTGGTGATAACTGTGATTGTGACAGTGAGCACAATGCTCACTGTCACAATCAGTGGTATTTTTTTTTTTGTAAACCGCTAGTGGTATTATTCATATGAGTCCTTTGAAATGAAAATGATCATCACCATGGGAGTGAAGGAGAACACAGTGGAACAGACTTTCAGCTAGTGCAGTGACCACATTAATTTAAGTGCCAGCACTTAAATTAATACATATATTCAGTGCTGCTATCCATATAAGTTATCTGTATACTGGCTGAGTATCACTGCTATCTGGATAATATTTTAGGACACCCTTGTCCTGTCCCCAAACCTAGCCCTTCCTTACATGGATAGTATTGGGCCACTCAGAATTTTGACCCAATATTATCCATATAAGCTTCTAAAATCTACAGATAGTGAAGTTACATATTCACTGGCTATCAGCGAGCATATAAGTTCTTTTGAATATCGAATCAAGTGTCTAACAACCATGGTGATGAGATTGATGAAAATAAAAGGAATTGTAAAGATAGGCTCTTCAGAGCTCTGAGAGAACAGTATAGTTGTTCCTTGATTTGTGAGTGAAATTCTTGGTCCAAAGAAAAGAATCAGCGAGCTCGAGGTGGTACTGGAGGGGGCATATGATCTTCATAGGTCTGAGGCCTAGAATGCAACAGAAAGTAAACATTAATCATAGTTAAATCTCCAACAAAAATAGCTTAAACTAACGACACTTCTCTCATGTTCACTCATCTAACCACGTTTAGTTACAGGTTTGAGAACATCATGCACATTGATTTTGGGAATCCTAAAAACCCAAACTGGCTGGGTGTACTCTGAGGACTAGTTGAGAACTACTGGACAAAGAATGGAATAGATTCCTATTCAAAGGTACTTGGAATAAATCTGAGAGAAGATCTAGATAACTGCTACTGTTTCCGTTCAATGCAAAATGTGAAACTGAAATGATTCAGCACAGACAGTAGCAGTACAAGCTTCCTTCACTCACTGAGGCAGGACAGAATAGGTACATCACACACTGTGTTATCACAGGACAGCCAACAGTAGTGCAAATGTAGCAAAGCCCTTATACAGCAGAGCCAGTGATGCTCCTCACTCACTAATGCCAGGTTCAGTTGTGGGGAGTCTGCAGTTTTTATTAGCTGAGGTCTGAGATACTGCAAAACTGATACTAAGGAGGTCATTTTAGAAGCATCTATTAAATATTAGCATTTACACGTATAGATTAGTTACACATGTAAACAGTGATTTCAGACAGTTGCTATTTACATTCAATGCTTTTCTATTTACCCAGCTGCCCGTTTTAGTTCCTCCCCTCAATATTTTATTAATTAAGTTGAAGCATCAGTTGACTAGATTTATCTGGAAAGGCAAGAAAGCATGCATAAGATGTAATAATTGCATCTAGGAAGGAAGGGCAGTTAGGTTGCCACTACTGGTGTGCCTGTTTACATGTACTTGTTTTATGGGACTGCAACTGGTGCAAAATGTAGCGACAAGACTAATCTTCACCGGATCTAAATTGGAAAGAGTTACCCCACTGTATATGGCAATGTATTGGCTCCCGGTGGAGGCAATTTATCTGACACTGTATGAAATTCACCAGAATACTAAAATCAATGGATGTTATTACCTAAACCTAGGAATAGGAGACTGGCCTTAAATTTATTGGATCTATCATTCCCTTCCCTCAAAGGCATCAGATTCAGATCATTTCATGCATTGACTTTACCTATCCGCAAAATATTGGAATGAGTTACCGATTCAGATAAGGACCATAACTCATTTTGGAACATTCAACAGTTGAAAGCCTATCTATTTGAAAGACGTTTTACAGAAAGTACAATAATCAACGATTACCAATACTTAGTTTATTAGATGATATTTGAGCCCCTTCTCCCTTTGTTGTAAATTTCACTATATAACTCTAATCCAAAGAAAAAAGCAACACTGGGCCTTCAGAACTAGGACAACAGGAGTACTTTATTGATCAATGACCCGACACGGTTAGTTCTCTATAGCAAAAAGGTTGAAAAACCGAAAAGGTTCCTTTTCGGTTTTTCAACCTTTTTGCTATAGAGAACTAATCCTTAATCGGAGTTAGCGCTTTTCAGCGCTTTCCGGCGCAACGACACAAGATTAACCAGAACACAGGAGAAATCACTTCTGCCGAAGCTAGCACTATCAGCGTTTTTTTCGCCATTACAAACGATCGCAGATAATTTTCCAGTGGCTTAAGGCAATCGTGCCTTGTCATCTGCACACTATTGCGTCAACATATCGACCCCTGAAGCAGGCGCCTTTGTTAGCGCCGAAACACGGCCCGTGTCGGGTCATTGATCAATAAAGTACTCCTGTTGTCCTAGTTCTGAAGGCCCAGTGTTGCTTTTTTCTTTGGATTTGTCTGTTTGTATACTGTAGTGCCCTCTCTGTCTGTACTATATAACTCTAAAGAATGTACTTCTTTTCTTGATGTAAGTCGCATTGAACTCTATCTGGGAATAGTTCTCCTGAGGACGCGAGAAAACTGCGAAACACAGCTAGTGTTGAGAACTAAGAGAGTGATGGAAAAATGAAAAGTGAATGTGAAGATTTAGAGGAGTCACAAACGCACTAATATCACTGTTTACTCTGGAAGGAAACGACATCACAGCCAACAAGGAAGAAGCCCTGCCCAAAGATAAGTACATTACCTCACATAACGGCATATGTAACAAAAGCAAGAAGAGTGGATTTAAGAACTGAAAAAGTATATAGGAGCCAATGAGATGGTAGGTAGGGAGGGCTACAGTGCAGTGATGTTGGGAAAGACATATTACTAAGAGCAATTTCATCCGGAGTAATATGCAAGTACTGAGCACTGTTATCACATTTAAAATACAAATTTTTTTTATATAATAATTTTAATCACATAACGAGTGAATTTCACAGCAAAGAAAAAAAGAACGGTTTCTGTTAGAACAAGTATTAAATTTTAACTGCCAGACCCTCGACCATTCTTCTAACTTTTGGAGATCCCTTCTTATTGTTTCTACTCCCTCCAGGGTATCCACTCTATTGGCTATCTTCGTGTCATCCTCAAAAAGGCAAACCTTTCCTTCCAACCCTTCAGCAATATCTCTCACAAATGTATTAAACAAAATGGGCCCCAGCACCGACCCCTGAGGAACCCCACTGCTCACCATCCTTTCCTTCGAGCGGATTCCATTTACCACCACCCTCTGCCACCCGTCAGTCAACCAGTTTTCTATCCAGCTCACCACTTTCAGTCCTAAGTTCAGCCCTTTCAGCTTATTCATGAGACTTCTGTGGGGGACTGTACCAAAGGCTTTGCTGAAATCCAAGTAGATTACATCTAGTGCATGGCCTTCATTCATTTCTTTTGTCACCCAGTCAAAGAAGTCAATGAGATTCGTTTGGCAGGATTTTCCTTTGGTAAAGCCATGTTGCCTTGGATCCTGTAACCCGTTGGCTTCTAGAAAGTTAAATATCCTTTCTTTCAGCAGCGACTCCCATTATTTTTCCTACCACCAACGTGAGATTTACCGGTCTGTAGTTTCCCCACTTCTTCCCTACCCTGTCTCCACTTTTGTGAAGAGGGACCACATCCGCTCATCTCCAATCTCGCAGAACGTCTCCCTTCTCTAAAAATCTATTTAAATAAATCTTTAAGAGGTCCCGCCAGGACTTCCCTGAGCTCCCTTGGTATCCTGGGATGTATCCCATCGGGCCCCATAGCTTTGTCCCTTCACATTCTCAATCTGTTTATAAACTCTTTCTTCCGTAAATGGCATAGTATCCACTCTATTCCCAGATATTCCCTCGGCAGCCAACTGTGTTCCTTCTCCAGGATTTTCCTCCATGAACACCGAAGAGAAATAAAGCGAACGTGCTGAACAATTATCTTCATCACTCTCCACATAGCCATTCTCATTATCTTTCAGTCTTGCAATTCCATTCCTATCTTTTCTTCTTTCTCCAATACATCTGAAAAAGGTCTTGTCACCTCTCTTTACATCTTTAGCCATTTTTTCCTTCCACTCGCGCTTTCACTAGTCGTATTTCCCTCTTCGCTTCTTTGAGTTTAATCCAATAATCTTTTCCGTGATCCTCTCGTGTGTTCTTTTGTATTTCTTGAAAAAAGCCTCTTTTGCTCTTATTTTTTCAGATTGTTATGATTCTGCCGGTTTGGCTGAAGGGGAGGGGGGACGTCTCTTCTGATTGGCTGCCAGGGGTTGTGCTGACTTCAGGGGATAGTACTTGAGCCTGCAGCTGAAGAGTTTCTCTGCTTTTGCGTTACTTACTTGGTGGTAACAGGAAAGCCTGATAGCTTTCTCTCAGAACGTGCTCCAGGTTCTGTCAGGGATCTGTGTTGTATATATTAGAGTATTCTTTTCCTTCCCTCTGGGTTAGCTGCTGCTGTGTGTGTGTGCGTAGCTCTGTAATCAGGGTCAGCTGTTTGTTTGTTTAGTGGGGGCTGGGCATTGCTCAGCCTCCGGGGCTCTGGGCTGAGTGAGAGCGTTCTCCTTTGTTTGTTTTAAGGATTTCTCTTCCCAGTGTCCCGGCCTGCTGACTCAGTGAGTTTAACCCTTTGTGTACTGTGTGTATTGTATTCCTGCCTCTGCCAGTGTGTTTGCTGGATGGGCCCCGCTCCCTCTCTGGAGGGGAAGCATTCTCTCTGATTGTTTGTTGATTTATGGCACTCTCTCTCTGCTGGCTCTACAAGCTTAACCCTTTGTGTTCTGTGTGCCTCTGTCTACAGTGGGTTTGAGGCAAAGGCTTTCTGCCTTCCTTTTGTGTCTGGTTCCTCTGGCTTCTGCCTGGGGCTCCTACCCTGGTGGGGGGGGGGATTGCTGTGTTAGTTCCCCTGTCCTGCGCTAGTCCGCTGGGTGGGCGTGGCCCGCTCTGGTCCTTTGTTTCCCCCTCTGCCCTATTGCTGGTGTTCAGCGCGTGTCTGGCATCTTGGGGCCCTCTGGGTTCTTTCACCCCTCCCTGTGTGTGATTGGGTTCCAGTTCAGCCATGAGGCTCGCACGAGTGGCTCTATGTGCGTGGGTTCTGGTTCGGCCGCGAGGCCCGCCTGTATGCCTATTTCCCTTCTTCCTGAGGGACTGTGGGGAGGGGTAGCTTAAGGGGTATTGTGTAGCTGGGGTGTGCGGTGGTGGGTCGGTCTCCCCTTGGCCTGGGTTGGCGCCCTGCTGTCCTCGGCCAGGGCCCAAGGGCTCACGACCAACCCAACAGATTACACAGATACTTGTTTAGAGAACCGTATAGGCTTCCTGCTTCTCTTGTTTTTGTTTATTTTCCTCGCATAAAGATCAGTTGCCATATTTATAGCAGCCTTTAGCTTGGACCACTGTTTTTCCACATCTCCTATGTCTTCCCGCGCCAAGAGCTCCTTCTTCAGGTATTCCCCCATTTTATCAAAATCAGTACTACTACTACTACTACTTATCATTTCTAAAGCGCTACTTGACGTACGCAGCGCTGTACACTTGAACATGAAGAGACTATAAGCTCTGTTGAGCAGGGACTATCTAATTAGGACAGACAAACAAGAGATAAGGGAATTAAAGTGAGGATGATAAAATAAGGTTCCTGAACAAGTGAATAAGGGTTAGGAGTTAAAAGCAGCATCAAAAAGGTGGGCTTTTAACTTAGATTTGAAGACGGCCAGAGATGGCACATGACGTACCGGCTGAGCAAGTCTATTCCAGGCAATATGGTGCAGCAAGATAAAAGGAACGGAGTCTGGAGTTAGCAGTGGAGGAGAAGGGTGCAGATAAGAGAGATTTACCTAGTGAATGGAGTTACCGGGGAGGAATGTAGGGAGAGATGAGAGTGGAGAGGTACTGAGGAGCTGCAGGGTGAATGCATTTATAGGTCAATAAGAGGAGTTTGAACTGTATGTGGAAACGGATAGGAAGCCAGTGAAGTGACTTGAGGAGAGGGCTAATATGAGTATAACGACACTGGCGGAATATTAGTCGTGCAGCAGAATTTTGAACAGATTGAAGAGGAGAGAGATGGCTAAGTGGGAGACCTGTAAGAAGCAAGTTGCAGTAGTCTAAGCGAGAGGTGATAAGAGTGTGGATGAGGGTTCTGGTAGTGTGCGTCTGAAATCTAGTACTTTGAGTTTTGTGTCCTTTTGGGTTGCTTGATGATTCCAGTAGGAGAAATCCCAGGATTGGAGAAAGTCCACACAGTCACACGTGTTGGAGGATGAATAATTTTCAAGATGCAGATTAATATCACCCAGAATAAGTATATTGGGGCTGGCCAAACATGCGCTGGAAACAAAATCTGCAAAAATAGGCTGTACCTCTTTCCAGTCGCTAGGCGGTCTATATAACAGGATGCAGGTCAGGTGACCAAATAAGGTTTTATTGAGGATTCTGATAGAAGCGATTTCAAGATGCGGTGAAATGGAGTCTGCAATTGGTTCTACTACGAAGGTGGAACGATAAATTAGGGCAATACCTCCACCTCTCCTCCCAGACCGCGGCCAGTGGATGAGTTTATAGCCTGAGGGGCATAAGTCAAGTAAAACAGGATCAGTTTGTTTAGGGATCCAGGTTTCTGAGATGAAGACCAAGTCAAAGTTATCTGACGCAATCCAGTCTGTGATGATTGCAGTTTTATTGACCACAGATCTGGCATTAACATAGCCCACTAGGATGGTAGAATAGGAGGCCTGCGAAGGATAGATTTTGACAAGCTGATGGCCCTTGGCAGGTATGCTATTGAAATGGTAGTTTTTGCCATGGAATAGATGTTTGACACTATGCATGGAACATCTACTTGGTAACCTGTATGGATTATGAATAATGGGAATAAGATTGTTGTCAGTTGTGGAGACGGAAAGTGAGAAGTAAAATAAATGTTACACATTTGGAGACATTATCCCCAGTAACTTTCAATCCTTACCTGTGCTAGAGAGGTTGAAGGCTCCATATTCCTATATAAGTTCTATAGACCATCTAGGCCTAGGTGTAAAATCTGTCACCAGTTGTAATAATCTTGTAACATCATAGAATTTTTTTTCTCTTTTTTCCCATCTAGTTTTCATCAGGAAGTTATTCTGCCTGACAATTTTGGTTTCCTTGCATTGGACTGTGATCAGATTCCAATTGTTTTGATCTTTTATATATAGACTAAGTATTGGAATGATTTGATATGCCATTTCAGAATGCATGGCTTTCTTTCCTTTACTTCTTAGGAACCTGCAAGTTTTATTTTAGCAGCTACTCCAGTTTATAAAAGATCAAGCAGTGACATGGACACTGGTCTCTTGCTGCAAAACTGCCAAGGGAGCCCAATTTTTGAGAGGAAGATATTAGTACATGACCCCAGCCCCGCCCCACTGTACATTATGGCTCTACCCCCCTGACACACCTCAATCCCATGACCATTCCAGAAAATATCTTATTTACACCAGTAACAGCAGGCATGGGTAAGAGAAAGTGTTTCAGTGCACTCTGTTACTCTGCTATCCAGCATCTATTCTCCCAAGGTGTAACCATGAGGGGTCCTTGGAAGGGGGGGCCCCCCAACTTTGGACTTAAGCCCCCTCTGGATCAGGAATTGATGTCAGAGGGGGCAACGGACAAGCAGAGAACACTGCTGTCCCATGCCTGCTTCTTCTCGGTTTGCCATCACCACTGCTTGTCAGGAGAAGCAGCAGCAATGGTGGCAATGCAGCAATGGCAGTGGCTCAGTAGGAGAATTTCCTGCTTTAGCAAGAGATGACCCACCAAAGCAGGAGTCTCCTGTTGAAAGCAGGAGACTTGTCATGT